>NW_021940910.1:0-486841 GCF_001715985.3 Manacus vitellinus | reverse complement strand
GGGCAGGAGGCGCGTGGGGACAGCTGATGCCACCACAGCACCTCGCACCAAGTCTTGTGCGTGGGGCGGCTTGTCTGCGACCCCCACAGCTCAGTGCTGCTGTCCTGCTGTCCTCTCGGAGTGCCGGAGTGTGTCAACCCGGCTTTCCATCAGCCTTTCTGAGAAGAGCCATGGCAGGGACACTGCCTTGTCAGTCAGTGCTGAGATGGCAGCAAGTGCCCCAGCTTCTGTGAGGCAGCCAGAGCAAGGGGAGCCCCACTTCTTGCTTTCTTTAGCTAAGTCTGAGGTAGAGGTACAGATTCTCCCCGGAGGTTTATGCTCTGTGATGGGTTCTCCTCCTCCATATGACCTTAAGGTTCACTTGAGCATTGGAGGGATGGAGGTGGTGATGTCCTGGAAACAGGTTTTGGATCCATACACTGGAGGGACAACAGAGAGGAGAAACAGGTGTAGGAGAGAGAGATGTGGGGTCTGTGCCAGTCAGACAAGACATGGGTGCTGCTTATCTGTCAGCAGTGGGGTTCGCTGTCACAGAAGCTGACTTTCTCTCTTGTGTCTCCTGTTTTCCACCAGGGAAGGGAAACTACTGGACCTTAGATCCCAACTGTGAGAAGATGTTTGACAACGGGAACTTCCGTCGCAAGCGCAAGCGGCGCTCTGAGCCCAACGCCCCCGCCACCGCATCCGCGGCCTCCTCTCTGGGGGGCCTGAAGGCCGAGGAAGAGCGACCCATCCCAGCCACGGGCAAACCATGTGGAAACAGCCCACCCCCGGAGCTGGACCCCTCACCTTCTGCCAGGGACCATCCAAAAAGCTCCTCTCCCTCCGGTATCATTTCATCCACCCCCAGCTGCCTCAGCACCTTCTTCAGCGGCATGAGCTCCCTGAGCAGCGGGGGCAGCCGGCTGACGGGGGGTCTCAGCAGTGACCTGCATCACAGGAACTTCTCTGCTGGACAGCTGAGCAGTGGCACTTTCACCCCTTCCAGCAGCTCTTCTCAGGAGGTGCCTTCACCAGACCAGCTGCAGCGGGTTGCGGGACCTTCCCCCGCCTACTACAGCTCCTTCCATCCCAGCAGCAGCAGCCAGGGAGCCCAGTACAACCACTACTACAACTTCACGGTGAACAGCCTCATCTACACCCGGGATGGAACCGAGGTGTAGGGTCCTGGGGCCGTCGGGCTGCAAAGGGAATGGGAGTTGCAGGTGTACCTGGCAGCACAGAGGACCATATGCTTATTGCAAACAGCATTTCAATGTGGACACTTCCCAGGAGTTCTCCCAGGAAGACGGATCTTCTCACCTTTCAGAACAAGAACACCCCTTAAACACCAGCAGAAGGCAGATGCAAAGTCTTTTCCCCATCCTGGAAAATGTTAGGTGGTTTAGGTGGTTTGCCATCTAAATTCTACAGGCGTGGACTGAATTAATGTTTTCAGAGGTTTCTAATCCTGAATGTAGAACCAGAAGTTTAAAAACTATAACCATAAAGTGGTATTGGCAAGAGCCAAGTGTAGACATCCAGCGAGTCTTAGAAGAGAACAGGAAAAAGAAAATGAAGAGATTTCTTATGAAGTGCCTTGTACAATGTATTAAAAAAACTCTTCTGCCAGCAATTGCCTCTGTAAGCCCTTGCTTCTGCCCTGCTCCTGCAATATGCAATGCACAGGGGGATACTCTGGGTAAACAACCCACCCAAAACCTTCTCAGACTCACAGAGGGTCTTCCTGTGCATGGCATATTGTACAGCGGGGCCGTGTCTTGTAAAACAACCCTTTTCCTTGAGCTTAGTACCAAAGATAACTCTAGCCATGCAGCTTTAGCACAAGAATAAACACTGGGCTATTTTTATACATATTTGTACGTAATGTAACTCTTCTGTACATACGTTTCTATGTGGTTTTATATTTGTAAATTATGCTCTGGAGCTGTACTTATTTATAATGTGTTTTAAACTTTGTTAAAGTTTATTTTACTTCGTTTCCCCTTCTTTTTTTGTTGTTTTATTTGTTTTGAATTTTTTGTTGGTTTTGTTTTTGTTCGTTAGTGTGTTAATGAAACTTTTCAGGCTGAACAGCTATTGGGAATAAAATGTTAACAATTGTTAGATATTGGCCTGGTTGTTCCTCAGTGTGTTTGAAGTATTTTAAAACTGTGGGAGACAGGTTTTTCTTTCACGTGGTTTGGGATAAAAGGTGCAAAGATTTATGAACAGTTTCATCTGTGCAGCAAAACAGAAAAACATCTGATCTGGGATATCAGATCAGGAGACACATCTTAGCTGTTTTGCAGCCTCTTGGAATCTCTCTGTGCAGAGTGGGCACTCTTGGATTTTTTGTTTGTTTGTTTTTGTCAACGTTCTGAATTGCAACTGTCCTTTTTCAGCCTGGTTTTAGTAAAAAAAATAAAAGCTTGCAAAAGTAAAAGCAGCGAGGCTGGTTCCAGCGCGGTGCCAGCTAGCAGGAGGTACAAGGTCTGAGCTTGGCTGTTGGCTTGATCCGTTTTTGCAAATTAGTTTCTCTCTAATGGGATTGCACCTGCTTACACTGTGGGCTAGTCAGGAGGTGGGACCAGTCAGCTAGTGGGCCAGGCAGCACTTCAGAGAAGCCTTCCTGATTTCCTGCTGCTGGGAAAGGAGAATCCATCCTCAAGCAGCCATTATGCTGAACAATCAACCCCTAATTCTTGCCATTTTGCATAAGCTGTTTGTTGGGAGCTGTGTGTGGTTAGAGCATAAATATAAGTGTCTTCATGAGGAATGCAGCATCAATAATGAAGTTAAGCATGAAATTGCAGCTGTTTAACATTCAAGCATCTGCCCGTGATGTAAGGCCATCCCTGCAGGCTATTTAGAAAACAAAACAGTTGGCAGCACCTCTTCACTGGCTACCTGCATAACGTACAGGGCAGTGATGCAAGACCAGCTCTTCATAATGAAGCCATGACGAAACATCAGATGACTTCCATGTGTTTGGGATTGGGACCAAGTACTTGCCCCAGCACTGGGACCAAGTACTTGCCCCAGCACTGGCCAACCGCCACTTGTGCAATCGCTGAGACCAGTGGGCGGGTGGCAACTCCTGCCTCATCCCCCCCTCCCTCACACCTTCCCAGCACAGATACCATCTTCCTGGCTTTAGGGATAATTCCTCTTGATTTTAATTTTGTCTCAGGTGATGCAGTGGTAGTGGTAATGGGAGGGAAAGGGCAGATTACCACTAGGAAAAAGGACAAGGTGGTCAGTCTTGTTCTGCTGGAGTTCAATCCCACCAGGTGTGGAATAGCTTTATTTGGATTTTGGACTGCTGAGTTTGACCTAAAAGCGGTGGAGGGATTCCCTACGCCTCCAAAAGATATAGAGCCAGTCATTAAGTAAACCCAGGAACAGCATACTCACATGTCTAAGTGACCATTGCACCCCTTCCCCAGTCTGCCAGCCTGCTGTCAGACCTTACCAAGCACTGGACCAACATGGGACACTCACGTGTGTCCAGCTCGTGTTCTTCTACCCAGATTTGTTTCGGCATTTACTCTTTGCCACTTCCATCAGCTGTATGTTTCTGCAGGCATTATCCATAAATGTTTGCTCCTGAGGATCTCAAATCTGGCAGATTTGTGTTGCTCTGTGACCTACACCTGGCAGTATGTTCTCAGAAAATATCCTGTGGCTCAAAGGACCTTGTGCCACATCGGTTGGTGGTGGCATAGCCAGAACCTGCCAGAGCAGAGTCAGGGAAGGATTCACCCACCACAGTGCTCCAGCCTCACTCCTGAGGGATGGTGGTGGGCTCCAGGGAGGTTTTGTCAAGTCTGACTGGCTCCAGTGCACCTGTCCAGCCATTAGCACCAAATCCCACTCCTTCCAAGGAAAGTACACCCTTAGCTGGAACCAGGACCTGTGGCCCCTCCTGCTGCAGAACCACCCCTGGTGTGCTCAGGGTAAAGGACCTGCCCAAGGGACACTCCAGAGTAGATTTCAGCAAATAGACACCTAGTCTGCAGAGGAGCCAAGTGAATGAGCTAATGGCAGCCTTTTAGGTTTCCTTTTGTCATTAAAAAAGACTTTTTTTTTAGCAAATCTTGGGAGAGGGAGGGCAAGAGGATTGAGTTTAATGAAAGGCACTTAAAAGTAGCAGGGCTTTTGTCGTGGGCTTAGGGATTTACTGAGATTGCCCGATTGAAGGAGGTGAAAGACAAAGGCAATTAGCCTACTGTTCCACTCTGAGGGCTCCCACTCCCCTCTAAATGCCAAGGCCATGCCTGGGATGGGCAGTTCTCCATGACAATGAGCCTCTTCCCAGGCTTGGTCAGGTGATGGTCCAGAAGCCCAGGGCATAGCCTGCTCCCAGAAAAGTCAGCCAAGAATTGTCCTTCTCTTGGAGAGAGGCACTAACTTCAGGCCTCCATCCCCTCTGCTCTGGCAGCCTTTGGAATCACTCTGTAAAATGTGTTCTACACAGAATCTCATAGGCTTTAGGGGAGCAGTGATCTCATGTGGGTGACCTGGGAGCCCACAGATCCCAACTGCTGGACACTAACGCCGAGGATCTCAGGAAGTCTCACCTTTGCTTGCTTTCTCCAGTCTTTCTAGGCATCCTGAAGATGCCACTCCACCCGGGCAGGACTGTGGTGCTCCATGTGAAACCGTGGTTGTGCTGATAACTGCGAGCACAGCTGCCTCGCACCTGTGCCCTGTGCTGAAACACCCCCAGCCAGGGACCGTGGCTCTCCCAGCACACACACCTCCTAAGGAAAGACATTCCCTGCTTGAAAAGAAGTGCAGTCCAGAGGCATTTTAAGAGATGTGCTGGATCAGTAACACAGGTGCTTGCTGGCTCCTACGTGTGGCACTTCTCCAGCACGGGGTCGTTTAACTTTGCTCAGCGCTGGTCTTATCGACCTGCCAGCAAAGGTGCGGGCAGGCACCCACTGCAGGTCTGCACTTGAGCTGCTCCACAGTACAAAGGCTTTGCCAGTACAGCTGGATCAACCCAGTCCCCTAGAGGAGACCCAGCTCCCATCAACAAAGGAAACTCTTGTGCCAGTAAAGTTAAACCCCCCGCCCCCAGCAGCAGCACCGAGGGTATTACGGGGCGGTGGGAGGGGATTCAAGAGGCAGAACACAGCCATCCGCGCTGGGTTTCATCCCCCGCCAAATCTCTTAGAAATGGGGCTTCAATTATTGCCACTGGCCATGGACTGTGGTTTGCTTCTCCTCTGAAGGAAGAGGCTTTGATTTGCCCTGTTGCTCACAAAGTCCGTGGAATTTGGCCACGGTGTGTTGTGCCTGTACAGAAGGTTTTATTGCCTTTTTTTTTTTTTTTTTTTTTTTTTTTTAATACTGATTGAGGGCGATTTTTTCCTGAAATATCTAGGAATAGTTCAAATGATACAGAAGTGTTCAAGTAAACTACAGGTATCCTGCCCTTGCCCTCTTTGTGTATCTACAGATAACAGAAAAATCTTCATCAGGCTTCTTGATATAAGGCCCCACAAGGCCTGCTTTGGGGTGCGATGTACCTAAATTTTACCCCCTTGTTCATGGAAGGTGGTCCTGTCAGTCTTGTTCTGATAGCAAATAAAATAAGAGGGATAAAGCCTCATTTTATAGCTTGACCTGAGAGAGTCAAGATGAGAATCAGGCGTGGTTGATAGTACATACATGGTTGATGCCTCAGCTGGAAATAGCTGTGCCACATGGCGAATGCAATTGTTGGGAAATTGTTGTTTCTCCCTAGGTAAAAAAAAAAAAAAAGAAAATAAGAAAAAAAAAGACCAAAAAAAAGACAAGTTTTATTGTCCTGTTATAAAATCCCTTCAAAACCAATTTTTATTCTTTTTTTTCCTGATTGTCAAAAGAACACAAAATTTACCTTTTATTTTTTTTCTCTTTTCAGCAGAAATCTCCATCAAGCTGAATTTCCGCCCCTGCTCTCCCCCCACCCCCCAACATTTTCTGTTGAAAAGAAGGTTGTTGGAATGTTTTTGACCAAATTACCGAGAGCAATATTCACCTGGGTAAGGTGACGAGAATATGCCCCTCAAGGAATAACTGAAGTGTAATGTTAAACATCAAAGGTGTTATTTTTTTTTTTTTACCTTATACCGGAGCTATCTCTGAATCATATCAAATAATCTTCTCGTTTCATAACACCATACAATGCAGGCTAAAAGTGTATGTGATCTGCTTTGTGTACTGCTGAATGGATGATTAAACTGTCTAACCTGAGGGATATTCATCCAGGGCCTGCCCCAAACACAGTGAAGTCAGGGGAAAGACTCCCACTGACTTCAGAGGGCTTTGGAGCAGACCCATAATCAGCCAGGCTCTAATATACTTCAGGTGGTGTCTATGAGACTGCCTGGGGACACGTAAAAGGAGCTAAAGATTGCATGTTTGTGAATTAAACATTGTAGGCCTGATCCAGGCAATTGGCTGCCGTAGGGAAGCTGTCTCCCCCATCCTCCCCAGCTCCTGGGATCGTTTTCCCTTTCCTGCAGTCCATTGTGTCTGGGATTTATTGACAAAGCAAAGCTCTCACCGTGCGGCCAATCCACGTTTGCAATAACAGCCACAAATCAGGTCAGGACTGATGGTTAATCTGCCCTTGGACCCTTCAAGGGGTGCTGATTTTATATCTCATTAAAGTAAATCGTGGAGCTGAGCTGTGTCATTTCCCTCCCAGGCCAGTTCAGAGGGTGGCAGAACCCACACCTCACCTACCCCTTCAGGGCCACCACAAACAGTGATCCTGGAAGACACAGGGTTGGTGCCTCAACTCCAAAACAGCTGAGGGAGTCAAAGTGAACATGGAGCAGAACCAAGCTTGGGCTTCCTTCAGCAGTAGGAATGATACTCAAATGGGGCCAAATTATGTTGCTTGTGTGTAGAAATGACATTTACACTCATATAAGTGTTCTTCTGGTCTAGACAATGGACATCCAGTGAAGTTATTGGGCAACAGGTTCAAAACAGACCAGAGAAGGTACCTTAGGAGGTACCTTGGGGATCTCTGTGCTTTAGGACACTGGGTCTCACCCTAAAAAAATGCTGGCTAAGTTAGGCCAGACACGTTGCTCTTTGCAGGTGCCTGTTTCTCTCCATGAAATGCCAAGGAAGCCTGAAGAAGTAATTTAGGTCAAGATTTTAGACCTCTCCAAGGGCAGGATATCTGCAGATATGGGACATCTGTCATGTGGGGACTTGTATCTGGTTACAAATAATACCATGGCCACCAGGGATGGAGGAGTCCAAGAAGGTTTCAAAGCAAGACACAGGCCAAATCCATAAGTGAGCATCCTATGTCATGGGAGAAGAAAGCTTCTGCATAACCTTCCCTTCTCCCATGCAGCAGCAACTTTAGTTCATTCAGTTCTGGAGAAAGCCAGGGAATTTCTTTGAGGTGGGACAGGAAGGTTTGTTGAGCTTTCTTTCCTCTGCTTATTGTATTCCTGTTCACACACTGCTGTGGTCTGTGTAAGCACCTTTTCCAGCAGTGCATCATGATCAAAATGTAATGCATATTCTCTCTTTCCTGCTGCAAAAACTGCTTATGAAGTATAAAGCTTTTGGGTTTGCAGGGAAATCCTGTTTCCTACATGTCCAGGCTGCTCTGAATTTCTCCCAGTAAAAGCTGCTGGTGAAGGGCAGCCTGTCAGGAGATGGTAGGAGCTGAGATTTGTGGTGCACTGAGATTTGCAGCTCCACTGCCCCCTAAGCAGTTTTGAAACTGCGAGCTCAAATCATTATTTGTTCAGTTGCATTAAAATCATCAGATGTCTCAGAGGCAGAAGGATGGACAACCTTTGCTGTGCAAGAGGAGAGCAACACTCTTGAGAGAGCTATGAAGGGATGCCCTGGCCTTGCACTGGTGAAGCTTCTTCATTAGGGCCCTTCCTTGGAGCAGAGCTCATCTTCAGGTTCAGGG
Source organism: Manacus vitellinus (assembly GCF_001715985.3). Taxonomy (NCBI): domain Eukaryota; kingdom Metazoa; phylum Chordata; class Aves; order Passeriformes; family Pipridae; genus Manacus; species Manacus vitellinus. Next base: position 478,914 of record NW_021940910.1, on the reverse strand, counting down.
AAACAGATTCACATCCTAGTGAAGACAACGTGAGTTTGTGGCTCTCACACAAGTTAGCAAGTGAAAATAAACCACAGTTTCTTCAGACAGAGCTCTCAGCTCATGGGAGAAGTAGAGATCACTTTGTCCCTGCTTGTATGTAAAACCTATGTGAGCTAATGGAGAACAGCTGGGTTCAGTAGCCGAGGCAGTGTGTGACTGAACATGGACATACACTGTCAGAAGATAATAAAAGCTGTCATACTTTGGTGGAGAAAAAATTAGTGTCTTCTTCCTCTCCAACATTTGCTTCTTATCCTTGACAGCATGGCAGGGAAGCAGACCTGACAAGAAACCAAGGAGACCCTTCAAGGAATCAGGGAATGTGTTTATTATAATGGAACAAGGGACAGTGTTTATTTTCACTGTCTCTGGCAGGGAAGATGTGAGCAGTGGGAAGACCAGAGCAATGAGCATGTCATGAATGTTAAGTCATTTAGCATAACTCTGAATGCTCTTTCATTCCAGACAGCAGCTGCTTGTCACAGTGTGAAACCTCATTCCCTACCCTGGAAAGGTGACAATCCAAAGAGACAAGTATGACCGAGGAAGTGTTGCTGTCCTTGTTTTACTGCAAGGGGTCAAGGAACATCATGGGAAAGTGATTTGTTAAAGGTCACACAGTGTTGTAGCAGTTAGGTTTCAAATCCATGCTTTCAAATGTTTCCATCACTAAACCATCCCTGCTGAGTCAGCCTGAAACACTCTGGCATGGCTCCAAACTCATCCTTCCTTGGTGCTCTTACAGGAAAGCACAACAGATCCCAGCATTTCTTTCCTAAATCTTATCTATAGTGGCTTTACACAGACATGGGTGCTGCTAGAGGAACATTGTTCCTGCCTGGGAAATCCTGCAGCATTTAATCTTCCTCCCTCCAAACCCCACAAGTGACCTGCACATCCAAAGAACTGGTTCTCTCCCAAGGGATTTTCATAGTGCATAAGACCTGTTCTTAACCACAAGGCAACTGAAAATGTGCTACATCTGCCAGAAATAACACCAGCAGCCGAGAGATGCAGTGATCAGAAACTTGTGATCCATTTCCCTGCATTACAAATCTGCCAAGATTTTGCAGTAGCAATGTTCAGTTTGCATGCCACGGTCTTAGAAGAAAGGGTTAAAATGCATTATGAGCTGAATCCTGCTCTGGAGATCTGATAATCTAATTACAGCAGTTCAGGTCCCTTCTCTACCCCCAGTGCAATCGTCTTTGCATCCAGGAGTGATACCAATCTGATTCCACCCAGTTTGAGTTCTCTCCAGCCATGCTCCCCACAGAACATGTGCTGCTTGCACTTGTGCACCTCATAGCTGCTGCAGTGCACTGAGAGCATCCACTTTCCCTGTTCCCGAGGGTGGGGGAAGTTTTTTCCCCCCAGTTTTTGGTGGACAGATGAGCTTCTGATCTCTGGTTTGGTGAAATGTTTTGGATCCAGGAATGCTTCATTCCTCCTTGCCACTGGCAGTGTGTTTCCACTAGAAAAAAGTGATGCCTGGAGCTTCTACAAGGAGGGCGCTGGAAGCAGGAGGAGGAGAACTGATCTCAGAAGCGGCCTTTTCCTGACCAAGTCACCACAACTGGATTCTAAGCTACTAGGAGTTGTTGATTCAGTAAGTCTAGGAAAATACGTCTATTTGCAGCAAAGGAATTGCCCAGCTCACTTCATGTCAGACATTCAAGTGTGACTCACCCCCTAAGCTCCTCTGACTGTGCAGAGCCTCTTTCCCCTGCTACTTACAGGACTTGGGCTCCTCACTCACTCATAGACACCCACCTGCAGACACGTACAATCCAGTGGCTTACCTGCAAGCTGCATCCTGCCCTCCCTGCCCACCTACATGTGAGGCTGTCAGATCCTCACCAAAACTCCTCAGCTCCTTCTAAGAGTGGGATTGATTTCACCAACTTAAGATGTTTCCAGCACAGATGTCAGATGTCTACACGTGACCTGATCACCCTTGTCTCCCCTTTGAACTGAAATAGAAAAATTGCTTTTTTTTTTTTTTAGAGTTTTCCTTCAGGAATGGATAGATTGATCCCTAGATCTCTGCTGCAAATGGAGAAGGGCAGATCTGCTTTAGTCGGATCAATTCCCTCTCCACACTACTGTAAGTATGATGAAAGTCATCAAGGGTGTGGAGGGCAGAGGCCCTAATTAGTGTCTCCCCCAGAGAAACAGTTGTACTTCATCAGGCCTGGCCCTCAGACCATGCTGCTGCACCCTGGGACATGTGGAGGGAGAGAGGGGTTAAGCAAGACGAACTTATCAGGAACCATTCATTCATTTCACTGCCCATGGAAGAGGTCTTTTCTCTTTTGCTCCAACACCTAAAGAAACCACAGCGTTTCTCTAATTGTTGAAGGAATGAGGCCAAGTCCCTCTTCTGATGTAAATTGCCCTGGATGCATCCTGCTATTCACAGTACAGACAACTTCATTTGCTCTGAAAGCAGCACAGGGAGCCACGCTGGGCCCAGGTTGACTGACTGACACCGAGAAATGGAATTCAATAGCTCTGATTGTTAAATGCTGCCCAAGCAGCGAAGAGGAACAGCCCTCATGGGCTCCCCTAAGCAGTGAGTTGCTCCAGTTGTCTTTCACTGGAAGGACTCAGGCAGGTTTGTCTTCTGCCCAGTGCAGGCTTTCCAACAACATCACTCCAAGGAGGTGAAGGGAAAATCTCCCTTCGTCCTTGCCAGGACCCAGTGGGAACAGATTCCTCTGTGTTTTCCTCCCTTCTCCTCAAGGTTTTTAACGGAGAAGTGGAAGAACCCCCACAAACCATTCTTTCACACTGTATTTTCAACACCTGACTGGGGTAGAAAAATCAGGACTGGACACACCAAGTTTTTTCCAGATCTTAACTACATTTCTAAGTGCCCCGCTACCTGTATTGAAATGTACTGTATGTGTTAATCTCAAACTCTTTTATATTCCCATAATCTTTTCAAGTTTTCCTGCACTCAGGCAGTAAATCCAATTAGGTCCATGGGTGTTAGTAAAGAGACAAATTTACTTTTCAGCTCTGGACATTCTTTTCCTTCTTTTTCTTTTTCTTTTTCTTTTTCTTTTTCTTTTTCTTTTTCTTTTTCTTTTTCTTTTTCTTTTTCTTTTTCTTTTTCTTTTTCTTTTTCTTTTTCTTTTTCTTTTTCTTTTTCTTTTTCTTTTTCTTTTTCTTTTTCTTTTTCTTTTTCTTTTTCTTTTTCCTTCTATTTTTTGGGGTTTTTTAAAATTTTTTTTTCATGTCTTTCCTTTTTTGTTTTTCTTTTTTTCTTCATCTTCTTTTTAAAATTCCTTTTCTAGTTAATATTCTTTTTCTTCTTCTCTTCTTTTTCCTTTCCTTTCCTTTCCTTTCCTTTCCTTTCCTTTCCTTTCCTTTCCTTTCCTTTCCTTTCCTTTCCTTTCCTTTCCTTTCCTTTCCTTTTCCTTTCCTTTCCTTTCCTTTCCTTTCCTTTCCTTTCCTTTCCTTTCCTTTCCTTTCCTTTCCTTTCCTTTCCTTTCCTTTCCTTTCCTTTCCTTTCCCTTCCTTTCCTTTCCTTTCCTTTCCTTTCCTTTCCTTTCCTTTCCTTTCCTTTCCTTTCCTTTCCTTTCCTTTCCTTTCCTTTCCTTTCCTTTCCTCTCTAAACCCTTCCAGAAGTTACAGCAGTACCTGCACTCTGCTCCTCTGCACGTTCCTCTTTTTTCTGTAGGCAGAAACTGCTGGAGGTGGAGGTGTGGCAGTGATGTTTAATCTTACTTCACATGAAAACTCTTCTACTGAGGGCTCATCCCCCCACGCACACCTTCATCTTGAAGAGCATCCTACTCCATCCATGCTCTGCGGGAATGAACAGGCAGAGTAAGGTAATACCTGTTGTAAGTAGGGTTGGCAGGATCCCTCCTTGAGCAAGCTGCCATCCCCTCAGGGTATAAAATCTGTAGCCTCCTCCAAAATGAAGGTGAACGTGATGGCACTGCTTTTACACAGTTCGTGCCTCAAAGCATATTCTGGTTCCAGCTGAGGATGAAACTTCACCACAGCCAGGATTTTGCCTGTGTCTCCCTTCAAGGAGTATCTCAGAGCTGCCCATGCTGTCTCTGTTTTATTCCTATCAGAGCAGAATTAGGCACTGAAGATCATCCTAGTCTGCAGCCTTTTGACTTCCCAAATACAAATGAGTGGCAATTATGCAGTGACTGATTATATAAAAGAGAGATGTGCTTGGAGAAGGTGTGTGTGCATCAGGGACTAATGAAGATGGTTCAGGTGTGAGGAGCATGCACTCCCCGAGCTGGCAGGTAGGCTGCAGGACTGTCACTGGTGCACTTATTGGCATTTCACCAAGTCCTTCCTCTGTGTCACTGTAGAGTTTTTTTTGGCTACAAACACTGAATAGTTTCCTCACAAAACCTTTTGGGTGTCACTATGTGGAAGCAGCACTTCTGCTGCCCAAATCTGAGCCTGGTCACTTTAATACCCTTAGTTCTCATCACCAGGACCTCACAGGGACACCCCAGACCACCCAGGCACAGTGCCCCACTGCAGGCAACTCCAGAGAAAGCACAACTCTCCTGCAATCAGTTCACCCACAGGATTTCTGGGCAACAGCCCCATGATGAGGGAAGAGAGCAGCTCAGAGGAGAGCAGGCTGGGAGCATTAAGCAGCAACGCTTGGGAGGCTCTCTGCATGACATGTCTGTGCTAGGGTCAGTTCATGGAATCACAGAATGGTTTGTGTTGGAAGGGACCTTAAAAGACCATCTAGTTCCAACCCTCTCTCATGGGCAGGGACACCTTCCACTAGACCAGGTGGCTCAAAGCCTCATCCAACCTGGACTTGAACCCTTCCATGAATGGAACATCCACAACTTCTCTAGGAAACCCGTTCCAATGTCTCACCACCCTTGCATTTCAGATTTTAAATGGAAGAACAGGGAAATGAAAACACCTGCCTGTGTAGACTCACTTTATGGGCAGCATGCTTAGCACAGAAGGCAGGAAAGGTCATGTCTGTTCCAAAGGCATGAAGAGGTCACCCAGTCCCATCTGAGGTGTGGTAGCTGGAGCAACCAGTCCTAGGTCTGATTCCTGTAATGCCATCAAGCTCCTCCTCGAGGAGCACAGCAGAGGCCTCCTCTGTGGTTTCATGGGCTGTGCACTGACCAGTGGAGGAACCATATCCTGGCTTCTGTGGCCCCAGGTACCATCACCACCACTGGTGAACACCCAGAGATCAGACCCTCCTTCCCCAGCGGGTTGGACTGGGATACTTTGATGTGGAAAAGACATGGACAGCTCTGAAAAAAATTCAGAGAAGATCAACAAAATAGCTAAGAGAGTGAGTGACAGAGAGAGGGTGATTCAGTGTGAATACCATGGCAGACAAGCCAGAAACATGACCAATACCTAGAGGTGTGAAGAGTCAAAGGACAGGGATGTAATACAGAGAGTTGTGTTAGTAGGGATGAAATAAAATGCAATCAGCTGAAGTACAGTGGTTGCTCCCCAGCTCATCCATCTCCAGTATTTATGATAATTTTAAAACCAATATTTGCTAGAGACGCAAAAGGCCCACTGGGAGAACACTGAAGGTTTCTGAGGAAGAGTGGTTTCTGTACCTGCTCCTACATGGCCTTATCATGAAGGCACTTGACATCACCTCAATGACAAGCAGTCTGACATATCTCCCCAGCAGCTTTCTGAGGGCCTGTGGCTGTGAAGACATCCTGACTTTGTTTCACTCTGCTGCACCCACACTGAGCACAGGAGTCCTTACACCAGCAAATTGGGATGTCTGGTAAAGCCCATTAATGTGCTTCATGAGTATTGATCTATTTGTCTCACCAAGTGCTTTTCTGGCCTGCTGTATTGGGGCTTTTCAGGCTGTGGGGAAGGACAATATTTCCCCTCTACACTGAAGGGAGAAATTCTTGTGTGAGCAAGAAGGACTTGCATTGGAATTACTGGCAGGGGACCACGTAAGAAGGTGTGTTCAACAACTGGTTGTGCAGGTGGCATTGTTTGGAGATTTTTTCCTCTTGCTGGCTCAAATGGGGTTATATTCCTTCTGTTTGCCTAATGCTGGATGTCAAAGGGAAAGGCACCTTCCTTCTGAAATATGGTATGGAGCCTGGATGTCATAGAATCATAGAATAATTAAGGTTGGAAAATACCTCTAAGATCATTGATTTCAACCATGAACCCAGCACTGGCAATTCCACCACTAAACCATGTCCCTAAATGCCACATCCACCTGCCTTTTGAACACTTCCACAGATGATGATTCCACTACTTCCCTGGCAGCCTATTTCAAAGCCCGTCACTCTTTCAGTGAAGAAATTTTCCCTGATATCTAATCTAAACCTCCTCTGGTACAAACTGAGGTAATTTCCTCCTGTCCTGTCACTTGTAACTTGAGAGAAGAGACCGACACCCACCTCGACACAACCTCCTGTCAGGCAGTTGTAGAGAGTGGTAAGGTCCCCCTGAGTCACCTTTTCCCCAGACTAAACAGCCAGTGTCATCCCACCTGAAGGCACAGCCTGATCTTTGGCCAACTGCAGCAAGAGGTGGGTGCCTTGCCATTCACTTGGACCTTTCCTGGAGGTCCTCTGGACAACCCCAAGGCTTCATGGTTTTCTGCAGGGTGAATACCCTTCTGGAAGTGGATTGAGGAAAGGCAAATTTCTGAGCACATCTGACTCCAGCACTTACTTCCCTGGGCAGCCTGTTCCAAGGCTTGACAACCTTTTCTGTGAAGAAGTTTCCCCTATATCCAATCTGAACCTCCTCTGGTGCAACTTAAGGCCATTTCCTCTCATCTTATTGTGGTGGGTTGACCCTGGTTGGACACCAGGTACCCACCAAAGCCACTCTCTCAACTCCCCTCTACAACTGGAGGAGAGGAGAGGAAATATAACAAAGGGTTCATGAGTTGAGATGAGGATTGAGAGAGGTCACACTGATCACCACCACAGGAAAAACAGACTGAAAATGGGGATATTAATTAAATTTATTACTAGCCAAATAAGAGTAGGATAATAAGAAGTAAAATAAATCTTGAAAACACCATCATCCACACCCCTCCCTCCTTCTCAGTGGTGCAGGGAGTCAAGGAGTGGGGGTTACAGTCAGTTCATCACAGGTTGTTTTCTGCCACTGCTCAGAGAGGGGAGTCCTGCCCCTGCTCCACCGTGGGGTCCCTCCCATGGGATATGGTCCTTCATGAACTTCTCCAGCATGAGTCCACCCCATGGGCAGCAATTCTTCATGAACTGCTGCCATGTAGGTCACTTTTCTGCAGAACGCAGCCCTTCAGGCACAGGCTGCTCCAGTGTGGGTCCCCCACAGGGCCACAAGTCCTACCAGGGAAACCTGCTCCAGAGTGGGCTCCTCTCCCCAGGGGTCAGCAGGACCCTGCCAGGACCTTGTTCCAGCAGGGGCCTCTCATGGGCTCACAGCCTCCTTTGGGCATCCACCTGCTCCGGTGTGGGTTCCTCCACGGGCTGCAGGTGGATCTCTGCACCCCTGTGGTCCTCCACGGGCTTCAGGGGCACAGCTGCTTCACCACAGTCTGTTCCACAGGCTGCAGGGGAGCTTCAGCTCCAGGGCCTGTGAAGGGCCCCAAACTGAACACACGATTTGAGGTGTGGCCTCACCAGTGCTCAGCACAGGGGGACGGTCACTGCCCTGGTCCTGCTGGCCATGTTACTTATGATACAGGCCAGGATGCCATTGGCTTTCTTGGCCACTTGGGCACACTCCTGGCTCATATTTAGCCACTATTGACCAGCACCTCCAGGTCCTTTTCCCTGGGCAGCTTTCCAGCCACTCTTCCCCCAGCCTGGAGCTCTGCATGGGGTTGTTGTGATCCAAGTGCAGCACTCGGCACTTTGCCTTGTTGAACCTCATCCTGTTGGTCTCAGCCCATCTCTCCAGCCTGTCCAGGTCCCTTTGCAGAGGGATTCTCCTGCCCTCCAGCAGATCAACACTCCTGCCCAGCTTGGTGTGATCTGCACACTGACTGAGGGTGCACTCGATCTCCTTGTCCAGATCATTGATAAAGATATTAAACAAGGCAGGCCCCAAAACTGAGCCCTGGTGACCAGCAGGACGTAACTTCATTCCCCACCACTCTCTGGGCCCAGACACGCAGCCAGTTTTTCACCCAGTGAACAGTGCACCCGTCCAAACCATGGGCAGCCAGTTTCTCCAGAACACTGGGGGAAATGGTGTCAGAGGTTTTACTGAAGTCCAGGTAGACAACATTCACAGCCTTTTCCTCATTCCCTAAGCATGTCACCTTGTCATAGAAGGACATCAGGTTATTCAAGCAGGACTCGCCTTTCACAAAGCCATTAGAGGAGTCACTGCTACCTCAAGACCCTATCTCAATTTAACTGAAATTCACCTTGGATGTTTCTTTTTGATGGGTTACCTCAAGGGTGACTCTGTCCTATTCATATGAGGCGTAGTCCTAACTGTGGTATGTACCAGTTAGCTTTGGCTCTGAGGTCATGGCAAGGTGGCAGTGTAGTGCCATCAACATCCCAAATGTCCTGTGGTTGGATAACGTCTGGCCACTGTCAGATCACACAAGAACATGTGACATAACCTGGACATAACCTGAACATGCGCCACAATGGCTGGGTACACACATATTCCCCTGCTCCCATGTCCTGCCACTGTAAACACGGATAATCCCCAGCTCATGCTCAATCAGTCCTTCTGAAACCTCTTCATGGGCTTGAATTTAAGCTCTGCTTTATGACCGAGGGAGCACAATCCTTGCAAAGCCCCAGTAATCATAATACGTGGAGGCAGAATTGATACATGTGGGCTTTTTCTATCACTCAATTAAATGGTTAGTTTATGCAACATGCCGTCTTTTTGAATCAAAGCTGGGTCACTGTTAGGCTGAGGTAACATTAATTATTTTTCCGCTTGTCGGATCCCATGAAAAGGATGTGAAAATGGCCTGTTTATGAAAGAGTGCGGGCAAAGGCTGTGAGCTGATTATGTCAAACATATTCAAAGCTTCCTCTGCAAAAGGGATTGTGATCAACAAAGCATAGCCCACACCTGCACCCATTTCACAATGAAAGTTGTTGGGGCCATGAAGCTATTGGGGGAAAAGAGAGGTTGCATTAACCCTTTTGGGGAATGGGATCCTCCACTCTAGGATTTACACAGACACAGTTGCTTTCCTTATTCCCTCATGTGGATCCCAGGAACATTACCCCAGGAGCAAAACCAATGTTTCCCACCTAACTTTTTTTCTTGTATTGGCTTTTCTAAGCTGGATGGAACCATCAGAGTAATGTGTTTCCTCCTGCTCTTTGCTGAGCTCCAAGGGAGTTGCAGAGAAGAGCTGTTTGTGCTGGAAAAGCAGGGAAGCAGTGCAAACTCAAACCCCAGTCCCAAAAGTTCTGGTCAGGGCAATCCTGGCACCCTCAGGGCCAGTGCCTATCACAAGGAGCACACTGCTGGAGTCAGGTCATCTCCTTAATAAAAATTTATCTGCCTGGAAGGCAGGAAGAGAGAGAGGTGTGCTCTCTGAGAAAGTCAAACTGGATCCTAACTGCAGGATACTTCTCCCATTTTCCTATAGCCCCACTGGTTATACTGAATAAGATGGTCTGAATTCAGCACTGAGCCTGGCTGGAGCAGGAGGTTGGACCAGAGTTGTCCTGTGGTCCCTTCCAACCCTGTGCTGTGATGCACAGAGCTGTGTCCTCATGAATTCTCATCAGATTCATGAGACTCAGGGCAACCTTGCACCCTCTGCTCTCTGAGGAAATACAGAACAGAGCAATGTGCCAGCACAACCTTCTACAGTCTTAGTTCTTTCTTCACTGATTTGAGTGGCAATGCTAAGGAAAATAGAGCTACAGCAAGTGTGACCTCCCCTGCCAGCCTGTGGTGAACCTTGGCCAGGTCACAGTGCCTAAAAAGATAAAGGAGTTTTCACACATCGTTTTCCTGCAGCACCCCAGGAGCTGTGCAGGAAAGAGTTCAACATTTGGCTTCTGTAAACAGAATGCCAATATCTGCCCAAAAATCCTTCTCTTTGGAGCTCCTAGAAGATTGTGACACACAATCTTCCCACACAGACTGTATGGGAATTTTCAGTTCCCCCTTTAGCTAATACAGAGAAGCCCTCCATGAGCAGATGACCCTTATGAAAAACTTCTTTGAAGCCACCTGAAGTCAACAAGCACACAAGATCCACCATAGGAAAAAGAAGGTACTAAAACTTCAGGTTTCTGTTCATTCCTCCTGTGGTTCAGCAGATTTTGCTGGCTCTTTCCTCTAAATCCTTTCTGGCTCCTGTGCCAAGTCAGTATTGTCGTGTGGGAAGACCTGGGACAATCCCTTAATTAAGCAGAACTTCTACTGAGTAATGTAAGAATTCTGCCTTAATAAAGATGCTATAGACTAATTTCATTTGTTCTAATTAATGCTCCTGAGGGGAGATCTTGAAATACCCTGCTAAGCATCACATAATATAAAAGCAGATTAAGGAAAATCTCTACCTGACTCTTATCAAGGCTGAAGTTTTCCCTGAGTCACTGCATATCATGATGGCAAAGAAAATGTTCTTCTTGTAAGCATTAAAACACTTCCAGAATGATTTTCCCATGTGTGCTCATTTAAAATAATGTTGCTATAACTCTGCCCTAAGTACAGAGCAAAAGTAATTACACAATAAATCTCTAAAACTCTGATGTTTTAATATCTTCAGTCGGGGTTTTACGGTCTTTGAAGATGAAATGTTATAAAATAATGCATTGACTAAATACTTTGACTGGGTTGCAATCTTTGGTGGGGTTCTAGTTTTTTTCTCTGGGCCATGTTAGGTGAAAACGAGTAAGAAAGCAAGACATTGCAAAGAGGTGTCAGTGACTCCAGGTAAGAAGGTGAGTAGGTAATTTTTCATTACAATTGTTCTCAAAAATACTTTAACCTTGTTTGGAAACAAACAGTCAAACAAAACCTCCAAATACATAATCTAGCAGCCCTCATAATTAGCATGGAGCAAGGAAAAGTGAGTTTGGTAAACAAAAACTCAGCTAAGAAACTATTCTTGATTAATATGAACAGCAGTCATCAGAATAATTGTTTTCTTTCAAAAATAAGTCTTTTTTCTGCTGATAATTTAAATCTTTTCTCTCAGGAGTTTAAAATAGTTTCAAATATTTAAAAGAAACAGAGTGAGAGCACTTTAGTTTAACAAATGCTATGAGCTCTTTTGAGGGCATAATGAAAGCTATATTATAAATGATGGAGAATAGTTACTATTTGATTATAATTATGTATAAATACATTAGATCTCTCAATAGTACTTGTGAGGGTCATTACACAAACCAAACTATGACTTTCTCTCAATAGTTGGTTCAATCATGAATACAACTCTTTAGGAACCAGAATTTCCCACTTGCAGGGTATTCTCTCATTTCAATTATTCATTCCTAAAACTGGAACGGAAAGCCAAAATACCATCATTTTCTTGTAAACTACACCCCACAAAATATCCAGAAATCGAAAGTGTCAACACGTGGACATATTTTTCCAAATCTCAGTGTTTTAATGCACTAAATGGTAATTCCAGCCAAAATTTTTGATTTAGATTTTTTTTTCCCCTTAGGAAAAAAAAATAATAATGCTTTTTAAAGTAATAATTACTCACAGCAATTTTGTGGTGAGAAAATGGTGAGATAGGACTGAACCAGCAAGTCTTCCTCAGCAGTCCATGCTACACCAGGAGACTCATTTATTTTTAAAGGTTATTTCTGCTCCTGGAGTACTTCCTGAGGTGCAGCTTGCTCAGGGGACAAACAGGTGAGGCTCATCTGATCACAGGTAATTGTCTGCCCAGCCCGCTCCTCCATCTGAGCCAGCCCCAGGCCTCTCTGCTCATCAGGGAGGAGAAACTGGATTTCTCAGAGCCTCTTTAATTCAACATCTGCATCTGACTGATGAAACAAGCCCTACTTTGCTTTGTTGACTGTGGAGGCATAAAGGTGGGGTGGGCAGCTCAGAAGCAGACATCTGCCATCAAATTAGGCGAGGTGAGTCCTGACTATCTATCCATGACTGATTTGGCTATTCTTCTTCCTTTCCTTTGGAAATGCACTGAAACACCAGACAACCAGCAGTCCAGGAGCAGGAAAGCTCCTCAGGCACTGTTCATTACATTTGCCCCCTACAACATCTGGGACATCAGCACTCTGAGCTGCCTCTCCTCAGTCTTCTCTCTTTCAGCATAGAACTGAAGTGAGGACTCAAACCCTGTAATAGCAAAGAAATAGGAACTACAGTATGTATATAACCCCAGCTCGATTCTTTAGAGGCCCCTAGTAGCACATCTTTTTGTGGTTTTGACATATATCCCCATGTGCATATCACACCCTTGAGGAACCACAGGGACCCCTCACAGCCTGTCCTGGAAAGCCCAGTATTGCTCCACAGGTGATGTTCACAAATCCTGTCCTTAGTCTGGGAGTGGACAACTCTGACATTGTGGCACAAGTGCAAAGCAGGAACGAAGTCCCATGATCATCTTAGATTATTGTTTGGCAGCCAAAATAGCACTAACATGTCGAAGGGAAGGAGAGGATGGACAATTACCTGTAACCTCTCTCTTCGTTACTGTTGGTGGTTTTCCACACCATGTGGTTTGTTTTGTTTGGGTTTTTTTTTGTTGGAGCTGAGTTTGAAACAGGTAGGGAATGCAGTCAAAAAGTAACTGGTTGCTTATCTTTGGATTTTAACCTGGAGTTGTAGCTTCTCCACCTTTTTGTATTTCTCCTTTTTCCATGATTCTCTCCAACTCCTCCAGTGGCGGATGTAGTTTCTTTTCAAAGGAAATGCCAGCAGGACATTGAATGGTTTTCCCTCTCCTCCGAGGGCTTGACTCATAATTACACATGGAAAGATACATAAGAGATTATAAGAGGAATAGCAGGCAGCCAAAACCAAACTGATTTATGTGTAGTGTGTGACATATGGCAACATAAGACAAGATCTCTGGCTTATGAGCATTTTGGCAAGACACAAGGTGGATCCTATGGCAACGCCTCATGTTTGCACAGCTTCCATTTCTGCTGCTCTGTCCTGTTTTCCCTTTCATCTGTCATCCACAGGCCTTCAATGAGAGGGCCCCAGTCCTCCTTGGCCAGTTGTGACAGGCATTCCTTATACACATGCCCACAGCTGAGAGACACACTGCTTCAAGCTGTTCAAGGAATAAAGCATCTCAGAGACCACCTTTATCCCGTTTTCACAGGCCGTAAATAGAGATACCTCTTTTATCTACCTTAAAAGGTAGTGTGAGGGCCACTTAGTGGGTTAAAACACCACAGAGTTGTTGGGTATTTTTCCTATTGTCAGGAAAAGCAAGAACATAAGAGCTGCCAGTTTGGCTCAGATCACCCCTCTGACTGGACCAGTCATCTGCCTCCAACAGGACCAAGAGCAGGAGTTTGGGGAAGGGTTAGCAGGACAAAGTGAGACCCTTGCCTTTACCTTTATACAGCCTTCACTTGACTCCCACTAAGCTGAAACAAGATGGGGAAAGCAAGAGACATCTACTGACAATGGGAAGAACAGCTCTCAGTCAAAGGCAGCGGGACAAACCTGCTTCCTACAACCAGGAAGGGAGTGGAAATTTCCATGGGGCTGGTGCTTGTGAGTCCCACCAGTCTTGTCTGCAAACCCTCTACCTTTGATTCCAGGGTCTCCTCACAATGGACTTTTTAATGCATCGTTCTGCCTTTGATGACTCCTGCCAGATTATTTTTCTTATCTGACTTAGGAAAGATCTAACAGGTTCAGTTAGCTAGCTCCAGGGTAGGTTCTTTGAAAAGCAATGATTTAACAGGGCTTTCTTTCACCTCCTCTTGGGGTTCTCCAAACTTTCTGGTTTATCCAGCTCCCTGACACAGAGCGCTGCCCTCAGCAATGCCCAGATGGGCTTGGTCCAGGTACTGTCACAGCATGACCTGTGGCTGTAATTTCTCCCTCAGTGAGGCCATGTGGATGCATCTCCAAATAGAGCCCAAAGACAAGAAGCAGCCTCTTTGAAGAGTACAAAAGTCCAAGGAGCTTGGAGTTAGCAAGGGGGTAAGTACTGAGTTAATCTGCACTAAAAGTGGCTGCCAGAAAGCTCTGGCTGTGCATGCATCTCCCCTTTTGGCCTCCTCACAGCCCTCTGTGAGGGTGGAGGGAGAAATGATTCCCACTCAGCTGGAGCTGAATGCCAATAAACCCTGAAATGCTCAGCTGGCTTCAGTTGGCCCCAAAGCTGCACTGGGATGGAGAAGAGATCCGCAGACATCTGAGGCCCCCACATTGATAAGGACAGCTGGGGCCCTCCCAGGAGAATCAGAGGTACACAAGGTCTCAGCAGACGTCAGGCAGCTGGGTCTCCTCTGTGGGGCACACCCAGAGGTCTGGCTGGAGGAGCTGTGATGTGAAACTGGTGGTTTGTGGCACTGTCAGAAACAGAGTGGCTCACGAAGGGGTCGCATGCTTGAGCAGACCCGAGCAATTCACAGTCAGAGCTATCAAAGCAATGACCCAGCTCCCTTAACACGCTGTCTGAAATCATGTTCAGAAACTATAACACAAAATTTTAATGCTCCATTGTATCGTTACAGACAGGCCAACAATGATGATTTACATTTTGCACGTCACCTTCCACACCAGAGAATCCCATTGGGAATGTCCGGAGTGAGCTCAGGGGACTTTGGAGGCTAATGCCATTATGTAAAATGTACATACACTACATAGCAGCTCAGTGAAGTATAATGTTGGTCTCCTTCCAAAGCTGGAAAAGTTTTAGTGGGGGAGGATATAATTTCCCACGCTATGGACACACAGGATTTCGGATTTACCAAATTTGCCATCTGTGCCTAAACCAGTACTCTCACCGTAGCCCCGCTACATAAAGGGGAGTCAGAGACATTCTGTCCATGCCAATGAGACTTCTGACCTTCCTTGGGCTCCTGCTCTTCTCCTTCACCCTTAGAGGAGACCAAAGGAATTAGATGGCTGAAGGTGGGGAAGGTAAGTCCTGCTTGCAAGTGCCCATACACAGGTAGCACCACTGAAATGGATCTCCATGTTCACAGGAACTTCTACCCAGGGTATTCAAGATCTTCGCAGACTTTTTTTCTCCCTCACTATCCACTGAGAGATGGATAGTCGAATATTAACATATTTGAAAAATGTTAGTGCCAAAATTCTATTCAAGCACCTAATTCCCCTTAAAATCAATATATATTGGGATTTAAGTACATAAATGCCCATTCCTGACATGCTCAAGGTGCTGTAAGAGACCCATGACAGAGTAGAATAGGGATTCACAAGGATATTCTTCCCCTCAACTCTGACTAGTCTGGTGTAGGGTTGGACAAGATCAAACAAGAGGTGAAAGAACTGTGAAGTTTAGCACAGATCCAGTCCCTCACCCCCCATGTGCTGGTTTCATTGCTGTGAGAGACAGGACAAGAATTTTTAAGGTTTTGCAGTGTTAGATGGTGTGGCAGAGCTGTCTGGCTCCAAGTACATTGGCACAGAGGTCCTCAGGGATGGCACTGTTAGAGGAAATAAGGAAATTCATGAAAGAAGTGTGTTTTAGGGCATGGGCTGGGAAACCAATAGGGTTCAATCATGTAAACAGAACTGCCCATTGGAAAACTTCACTTACCCTGGGAACTGCCAGGTGTAAGCTTCAGGACACCCCTGCAGCTGGTGTAAGGGGTTGCAACCACCTGGGGCCACGGAGAGCAGCAGAGGATCCCTGTGGTGCTTGGGGGCGAGGGAGCAGTCTCTCCTGCTCCAGAAGATCCTGTGGTGGTGGGCCTTTGTGAAAGGGACAGGTGGCTTTTTGTGTCCTCAGGCTGCTTCCAGACCTCGACCAATCTGGCACATCCATCTTTCCAAAGGAATCCTGCTCGGTGATTACTTCTCCTTGCTCTGGCAGTGCCCTGCTTTGCTCATGGCTCCAAAGGGCTGGAGACCCACTGCCTGCTGTGCTCAGCATATCCAAAACCTGGCTTAACTTACCTTCAGAGGCCTACCTACAGTGTTGCTGAACAACAGCCAGGGAGCCTCAAACGTGCCCAGGAAGGTAACAGAAAGACTGAGGTTGGAAGGGACCACTGGAGATCATCTAGTCCAACCTCCCATCCCCATCCAAACCAGTGGAAGTTGATGGACAAGACCATTGCTCATCTGCAAGAAGGTGGAGAGATGCTGCAGGAGAGAGGAAAAGAAGGTGTGGGGAGATAGAGGGGGCTGTGGGAGCAGCACAGGGCTTGCAGCAATGGGCGTCTGCTGCTCACTGGGACGTTTGCCATTTGTCCAGATTAGAGCTGGTGATACAGCAAAGCTCTTTCTTCATTTTTTTTTTTTTTGTTATTCAGACAGATAGAGCGTTTCTTTGGTTGCCATATACAATTCATTTCAGATCTGATGCCAGAGGATATTCGATATGAGATCTAAAACAGCGCTGTGTGTAAGTTCATAATGCTGTCTGTGCCGGAACATGTTGCAAGACTTTGAATCTCACTGTATGTTAGTGCCATCAGATATACCTTAGTGCAATCAAATGTAACACGCCCAGTTGAAGAAAAGATGTGACACCTTTGCTGTAAAGCTAACAGAAAACTAGCCAAAAGGGAACAAAACCCGATTTGGCAAAGCCTCAATCAGCTCAGAGGAAACATTATTCACAGTATGTAAGTACTCACAGTGTCCAATGCAGAGGGTACAGGGAGAATTCTCAGGAAAGAAAGGGAAAGGAGGCTTTGGCAAAAAGGTACAGTAGATAACATTGCCCCTGATCTCGCCTGAGATTCACCCTCTGCTCCAAGGCTGGGAACAGCTCTCCTGGATTCACCTGTCTGGATAAAGAGCCTCCTGCCTCCAGCTCTCTGCTGCCTCCCTTCCTGCCAAGGGACTTGTACTGCAATTCCCACTCTTTAAAACTTTTTATCAATATGATATATTTGGGAAGGCTTGCAGATAACGTGCTTCTAGTTAGGGGGAGTGCTAGCTGTCAGGTAGGAGAGTCAGTGTGCCTCCCATGCCATATGGGTCATGTGCAGTCATGACACCTGGTGCAAATGCATCTGAGCTGGATTCCACATCTATGGCAATCAGTAAATTCTCTGTCACTTCACACGCTGGAACCCTAAGGTGTTTAGATGTAGTCATCTAAATTTCTTCTCATACAAGGTCCCCCCTCTGTGTGTTTGGCTGTTGCTGGAGGGCAAAGCTTCTGTAGATTAAATATGGAAATCTACTCATGCAGAAATTAGGGTATTCAGAATTTCCCACATCCAGATCACTTCAGTTTCCTTCACCTTCTTTTCCAAGTGTGCTTTCATTTGGCTGTCCATCCTGGAATGGGATTTAGCAGATGCCCAACAAAAGCCTTGTGGTGTGTTGATGGACCAGGGTGCCTTCAGCAGATTCTTGATTAGACAGCAAGATAGGGGTCAGGTGTTAAAAGGTAATTGCTTTAGCATGGTTTCCTGTAATTTTAATTTTTAAGTGTTCACAAAATAGACTAGAAATTTTAGTATACATTTTAGTATATTTTTTTGTTCATGCTCAACATCTTACAAATTCAGTACGCAGAACATGAAAATATAGAAGAGGGACTCTGAAACATGTGAGCACACAGCCAGTGTTCTGCAGTAGTTTGGTGTTCATACAGATCCAGCACTCCCTGTCTTTCCCTTACATGGGGAAACCCACTGTTATTTTTCATAGCTGGCCCTATAAAATGAACTAAAGTGGTTGTGATGGTATCACACCTGACTAGCCTGCAACATCCAACACTTTTCTAGGTGAAGCTGGCATTGAGAGGGATGGCCACAGGAAGGATGGGTGGTGTGTGATGAAAAATGTGCATGTCACTGTACGTGAACAGATGGTTTGAGACCCTTCACTGCAAACTGTAGCTCCCCAAGTCCCACACCTACCTTCCCAACTTTCAGCCATTTCTTTTTATCAGGCAAATGAGAGTTTAATTTTGGTTTTGTGATGGTTCGTTATGGGAAGTTTCACACCCAGAGCAATTTTGTGGTCAGAGCACTGGGCTAATAAGCAGAAAATTAATTAAAATCGTGGCTCTGGAATAGATACCTGCATGCCTATGAGACAGCTCCCCACCTAGAAAATGAATATACTAATACCTTCTAACTCCTATTGATTGTCTTCTGTGCTTATCCCTGAAGATGTCTGTCAGGATGGTCTTTGTGCAGAATCATTGGAAGGAGGACTTTGAATTTGGTCAACCCCTGTGGCCACTGCCGTGTCCCTTCCCTCCCTCTACACCAGCCCTCACAGCCCAGCAGATGGGTTCCTCTACAACATGATGATAAAAGTTACATGTTCCCTAAGACAAGGTCCAAAGGCCCACCTGCATTAGCATTTTGTTACTGGAAGGCCAGTGCCTACAGTTGAAGCTTCTGCTGTGAGACAGAGCTTCTGACCTGCCCAGAAATATACTCCTGTTTCATTTGTTGGTTATTAAAATATGCTGGATTGCTAAAAATGGAAAGAGATGTTCAGTGCTGGGCACAAGGAAGGGACAAGGGGTCAACCACCGTGATGACGAGGTGTAGAGAGAGTGAAAGGCCCTACTCATAGAAGAGGAGGTTTCTTTCTGTACGGGGCAGGATCTCGTGTATATTCAACACACACAAAAGACAGTCAATAGCTCACCTTGGGAAATAAATAGCTTCCCTTCCTCAAAACTTCTCTGAGGTAGTAAATTGACTCTGCCTATGATTTTAAACACTGGTAGATACTATTCCACATGCAACTTAACATATGTTGAAAGAGTTACTCTGCCCACCTTGTTCCTGAAGAATCAGTACAAAATGTGCATACAGAGCACAATGAAAACGAACAGGAAGGACAAAGTAGAATCCAAATGCAGGTAACAATTAACCGTGGGTGAAGAGCCGTTATGGTCGCCATCTAATGACTTGCAGAGACCACAGTCTATTCAATAATTAGTTCCCTCTTCAACTGATCTCGCTTCAGGTCTTTGCAGCTTTTACAAATAACAGAATAAAAAATCTCAGCTCTAAGAGGTGGACTCTGAAGAGACTCACCTCTGTGTCTTTCCTGTCTATCTGCTGGAGGAAGCTCTAATTACAAGCCTGAATTCAGGCACAGAGATGCTGGAACTTGTTAATAAAAAATAACCTACATCTTCCTATGGAAAGATGGGACAAACTAGGATTGCTTAGCTTAAGGAGGAGGAGACAGAGTAGGAATAGGCTAATGAACCTTGAATATGTAACAGTCTGCAGCAGAAAAGAGAATGGTCTGTTTTCCATGTCTATAGGGCAGCACAAACAGGGTTGGTCTCTGAATTCATTTTAACCATTAGGAAATTTTTACAGCAGTAAAGCCAGGAGGCAGTGAGGTGGTTTTGCTGAGCAGTCTGGGATGCTGCAGTACTGGGCACCTTCAGAAAGTGTACCCAACCTATGGAACAGCCTTGAGGTGCGGAGGCAGAATTTCCAAAGTTCCTTCCAGACCAATGATGATGCCAAAAACTGAGGCATTGTTTAGATAAATGGATTTCTAATATCTCTGCACCTTTTTTCCCTGTAATTTTTAAATGGAAGATGGCAGAATTCATGCTCCTGATCAGCAATTTTAATCGGAGGAGAAAAAAAAATAGCAGCAGTAGGATTACCTGTGCACCACAGTTTGCCATACCAGAATATAAAAGACAAAACGTATAAATAATGTGTGTTTCATGATAGAAACCCAAAAGTTACTGAATCTGAAGAAGAGCTGAAGCCCTCCATTAAGACCTTGTCTTATCAAATTGGTGAACAAGAATGTAACCCTGCAGTTCAGCAAGCCTTCAGCACATGTGTGTACTTGGTAGGTACTTCTACTACAAATGCTTGTGTATTTGTACACACCAATTTTTTTTATTGGTGAGAGTGGTGTGGCACTGAATGTAGAGTGGAATCTCTGTTTTCAAAAAAAAATATTTTTTCTCGTTCAAAAGCAAAAGTTTATTTAGCCATCCTTGTGATGATGGAGGTTCCATTCAGAATAGATATGTAAACACATTTTAGTAGCACAACTCATCACCGAATGTTTAACTGTGCACATATTCAATCTTGGCCGTGTTAAGATCAGAGACAAAATGCTATTTCTTCTGGTGTTGAGATAGTGGCAGATGTAACAACCATTTACATACCTACATTCACTACATTTCTGCTTACACAAAGTTAAAACCACATGAACTAGACAGGTATGATGTAGCATACGTGGAGAACTGCATATTTTTAAAACCTTCCATAGCCAATGAGCATGGAAATCAATGATCAGTAGCTACAAAAAAAGTCAGGTATTTTGAAGTTATAAGCATAAAGATGTCACAGGCTGTTGAGTGGCAGTATATGAATGTTACAACCACAACAAGGGTAGCTTGATGACAAATAACAATTTTTATTAAAATATGGTAGCTTGGTATTGCTGTCTGTAAATTACTTATTTTTCATGACACTCTTAGAGTGCACAGGTAGATTTTTAGAAATCCAGATGATATTATATCATTAGGAAGATTATATTAGTGTACTGCTACTAAATTTATTATCACTAATGCTTCTTGTGGACATGTGGGCCAACCAATAATGAGTTTTTGTGGTCCTTAATGAAGGACATTTTATTGAGCAATAGGTAGAATTTGTTCCATGTCAAAAATGGTTGTATATTACAAGACAGTGGCAGCAGTAACTGCTTGTGATCATATCCCCTGAGTAGGTAGCACTACACTGTGCTTTGTACAGTTAACTTCTAAACATTCCTGGGGAGGGGGATTCCTCTTGGGAGTCAGCTTTGTAATGGAGAAGATTGCTAACCTTCTCTCAGTTGGGAGTTTAGACTATTTCCATTTCCCTCTTCCTGCAGTTTCCATGTCAAAGTACAAGTGTTTTCTGCTGAAATAATTCAACACATGAATTGCATTCACTTGTACCTACACAAGAAATTCCTCAGCATCCTTCAGATGTCAGCTAACACTCATGGACTTCGTCAGCACTTGGTAATCCGGAAACATTCACCTCTTTCCATGTGTCCCCCTTAACACAGCCTTTGCAAGGACTTTACACACACAAAGTGTCCTCAGTGCTGCATGTCGAAGATCCTAAATACACCAAAACCTTCCAGTCCCAGGGAGCTGCTCCCTGCAAGTTAAATTGATTTCAGCATGTCTCAAAAATGGCTTTATGATTTAAGACCAATTCCAAACCTCTAAACTTGAAAATTATGCCTTGACTGCTCCTCTTCTTTTTCACAAGTGTTGGCCAGAGGTAGCTCTGCCAACACAGAGGAGTTACACTGGTGCTGTTTGCAGAGCAAGGAGGAAGCACCACGATACACCAATGCACTTGGATGTGACTTTTACACAATATTTTTAGATACCATGAGCCTGGGCTGCCCTGTTATCCTGGGAAGCAGAGCCTGTATGCCAGATGTTGGCCCGAGTTCAGGTGCACACAGACCTGTAGAGCCCTGGTCAATACTAGCACTGCTATCAGTGCTGGAGTCATAGAGGTGGCTACTGGAAGTCTGTGTTTTGCAGGGAAACACAGAGCTCAAAGGGAACAGAGCTCACCAGAAACCTGAAATGAAGGACAAGGGTAAAGGACTGTCTGAATCCCGCGGTTACTATTCTTTTGCTAATGTGCTTTGCGCTGTTCTCTTTATAAATTACTGAATTATCCTTAGGAACAAAAGGTATTAGGGTCCTGCAAGCTTCTCTCAGTTTGTGGTAGGACTAATTCATTAATGTGGCTCCAACAGGAATGTGTGCAATGTTCTTTCTAATTGGACATGACTGGTCAAGAATGACTCGGCCTCCATCCAGATCACACTGTCACTTATGCTGTATAATAAGCTACTACTACTGGCCCATGAATCAATTTTTAAACAATCTCCAGTAATGAACTTGGACGGCCCATTGTTGTTGACAAAGAAATGCACAGTCCTGCTATTGTCAAGGGGCTCAATTATGGGTTCTTGCTGATAAAATAGAGGAGGGGGAATAAGGGGGGGAGCGGTCTATGGACAGTAGTGACAGACTGAAAGAAGTGTTTCATCTCTGGGGTCCTTACAGAGGATGACAAGCCAAAAGGTCAGTTTCATAGAGGTTTAACTTGAAATGTCTGAGGACAAAAAAGGCATCTAGAATCATTAGGAAATGTGAAGTTTGACTTGCACCATTGGAAATCCTTAATATATTATTTTAACTGTAGAACTGACAAACTCTTTGCCCACTGGGTGGGAAAGAGAGGTTAAGGGAAGTAAAAGCTTTATATTTCTCCAGTGGGGGGGAATAAAAAGGTTAATTTTAGTAACTCTGGGAAGAGTCTGTGAGGAAACTGTCAATGTTTCAGCCCATTTCCCATTGTCCTGAGCCAGCGGAGTCAACGCGGGTAGCGGGAGAGGCTGCTGCCGGCACTGGCTGCTGGACGCCGAGCTCCCAAAGCTTTCCCCTCAAATAACCTCACCAGTCACTGAAATGTCAGGGCTCTGCCCAGTTCCTCCTGCCTGAATCAGCCTCATCAGCAGGGCGATGCTGCTTCTGTGCTTCACACTTTGTTCAGAATTACTCGCACGTTACCGGGATTCCCTGATCCCAACGGCATAAAGGAAAGAAATATCTCTGCAGTGGTTCTACCAGCTGGGTCTGGCGTGGAACAAGATGTGTTTGCAGTACTCTCTTCAGCTAACCAACACCTTAAAAAGCAAGCTCCTTGTCATGCCAGTGTGGGGCCACAGTTGCCAGCTCTTATTTTAAAACTTTAAAAACACCATGTGAAGTGAGGGAACAAATACCAGGTTTCTTCCAGTAGCAGAGTACAAGAGTACACTGCTGTGAACCCATGAAAGAGTGCACACCCAAATTAAAAAAAAAAAACAAGTAGGGGGAAAATTTGCAAATGAACATGTCCACTGGGCCCATTAGTAAAAACCTTCTGCTTTTCCTGGTGATTTCATCACTGAGATGGAGGAGAAGGGCAGAGGGCGGCCTGCAGTGGGAGACTCACCTGCATATTTCCCAGTAGAATGAGTCACTCCTCCATCTGGGTAAGACACCTTGTCTCCATTCCCCAGCCACAAGGCAGGACAACGTTGATGCTTTTAGAAGACCAGCCTTGAGCAAGAACAGTGGGTGGGATGCAATGAGAAGGGATCCAGCAGGGAAGTGGGAAACTAAACACATGCTGAGACTTAACTGGAGCAGGAGTGAATCCGGACATGCTCAGCTCAAAGGTAGAGTCCAAGCCACACCTGCTGCTACAAAGGCTGCTGGGGCTTGTCTAGCAGATCAGTTCACCTCACAGGATAGTCCTTCCAAATGCCTTTCAGAAGAAAGGTGAGGAAAGGTGCTGAGGACATCACACTCAGCACACCCCAAACGCCAGCTTGAGTCAGGGGAAGGTGCTTCAGGACCACGTGGCAGCACACAAGGACCTGGTGTTGTGCAGGCACTTCATGAAACAGCGGAGGAAAATACCACATGGAAGCATGTAGCTTGGCATGGTTGGCTTTCAGGAAAAATTCCCCTGGGACAAATCTGGGGAGACCATCAGCAGGGGAAAGTGCTAAGTGGTGGGTGGTAAGGTCTCTGCAAACACAAGCTGGCACTGTTGGGATATGTCCTTAGGACAAGACCCTGTCTGGTGGCACTCCTTCAGTGAACTGCCAA
Organism: Manacus vitellinus; assembly: GCF_001715985.3. Classification (NCBI taxonomy): domain Eukaryota; kingdom Metazoa; phylum Chordata; class Aves; order Passeriformes; family Pipridae; genus Manacus; species Manacus vitellinus. The sequence continues at coordinate 455,129 of NW_021940910.1, read as the reverse complement.
AACAGCCAGATGGCAGGTGATCCCCAAGTTTCTCAAGGAAAGAAAGGAAAGCTTTCCTCCCCCATTCTCCCAACTGGCAAGAAACTCCCTTGAACGTGCCCTCCTGTGAATGTACCAGGACCTGTGGTGCTAATGGTTTGTGATTCACTAGGCAGGAATGCATCTCTACGTCCAAGCACTGGGCTCTGCTTTTTACGCTGCTCCCTGGGATGGAGAAACAGGCAAAAAGAAGGGGCTTGAGCTCAACCAGAGAGAAAGGCGTTGTGGGCTAAAGAGCTGCAGGCATGGAGGAGTGAGGGGTGGCTTTCCACCCAGCACATCAACCTACAGCTCACTGCAGTCACCAGAGAGCTGAAGAGAGCCCTTATACCTAATGACAGGATTTTGAGACACCCTCATGCCCTGGGCAAGTCATACTAGAGCAACCCTGGACCATGGGACAGAGCCAGATGTCCCAGCAGAGGTAATTCCCACATCAGCCAGGTCTCTGTAGGGGCTTGAGTGAAGGAGAAAGGTCTTGGGAGCTGAAGCTATTTGGGCACTGGCTGAAAACCCTCTACTTACGGAGCCAGAGACTGCAGGGGCCGTATTCGGTGCCTGTCTCAAGTCTGGGCGACCCCGTCTGTTCCCATTAGGAGGCCCAGGCGGTAAATTGGGCCCTGAATATATAATTAAGCAAAGGGCACCATCCTGAAGCCAAGGTTCACACTGATTTGTTGTGGCTGGGGTGGGAACAGCCCTTTACAAATCAGTCGCAGGATGTTGCTCCTAGTCAGCTGGAAACTTGGTAGCTCAACTCCATAAAAGCTGGATCTAACGCTTCAGCTCCCCAGCTGGTTTCAGCATCCTGACCAGCACGCAATCCTGTGGCTTGCTTTTCTGCACGACAGTCTGGAAACCTTCCTTAAGAGTCTCTTGTTTGCTGGCTGCCAGGATTTGCCATGCAGATTCTTGCCAAAGGGATAATATAAACAAAGCATAATGTCAAGTTTCCCACAGAAGTAAGATGATCTATTAGCACTGCACTTTGTACTAATTATTGCACAGTGGGTGGGGGCTTGTGAAAGGAGATTTATGCATTCAGCTAGCCTCACTTTTATTATTTGTAAGTACTTTTTGGCAAGGAATGAGCTAGATATGTATTTTATTGTTATGCTGTTGCAAACATCCTAATCTTCCACACTCATTAAAATCTCATAACAAATAGTAAGAATGATATATTGCAGCCACAATGAGCATCTCATTCATCCTCAGTTGGGGGCAGGGGGCTAAGACACAGGGAAGAGGGAGGACAGGGAAAACGGGAACATGGTTATTTAGGCCTTGGCCATATTTGCAGCACATTGAGGGCCCAGGTACCAGAAGGGAGGAAATAAGGTGACGGACAAGGAAAGGCTACCGGGATGTCAGGGTGGATGGGGAGCTCTGTGGTAAGGTATCAGCATGGAAGAAGGATGCTGCTGCCCCATAGTGTGAGTCAGCACTCCTAGAAAGCAAAAAAATTATTTATGCCTTTCCTGGCATGAAGCAGTTAAAATGTGCATCTGCTCTGGGGAGGCACATTGCTACCCAGGAGCAGCCAGGCTGTGAGACTTGTACCCATGTTTCAGGTCCTGGCATAAGGAAGAGTCCAGGGCACCCTAGGAAGGCATCTCAGAGTATTTCTGCACTGCCTGGAAAAGCAGAAAAGACCCCAGAAGTTGCCCTGTGGGTCAGGTTGTCCTTGGGTCATACACTGGGTGGTGAAGGGTGGATGTCACACTGACACAGCCAGGTCTGAGTGGAGTGATCATCGTGATCATCACTTTGATAATCCCTGGTCATGACTAAACTTCTCCAGTGCAGCACTTGGCAGGTGATCCAGGAAGGAACAGTGTGAACTCAGAACCTGGGAGGGGCCAAATGCAGGAGCCCACCAAGGCGGGGACAGTTCTGCTGCCACAGCTCCCTTTGCAATGCTCTGCCTTCACTGCCCACACAGGCAGCCTCCAAACTGCCTTAGTAATGCACAGGACCAAGATGGACATGTCCCAGCTATAAGGCCAGGAGTGGGAATGCCCACCTGGGCTCACCAGGGTGATATTCACTCAAAACTCGCTTTCCAAAACAAAGTTCAGGACACCGTGCTCCCCTCTTTCCTCCTGATGACAGTAAAGCAAGTTCAGAGGGCAGCGTTTTGGTGCTGTACCCTTTGAGATGATGCTGGGTAAAAGGCAAACTTTGTCTTTCTGTTGTTTTAGGGGAAAAAAGTTCAGTGGAAAGTGCTGTCACAGTTTAAAGGACTCTGATGGTACTTCCAGGGCATCACAATGGTTGTAGGGCAATTTTATTAGTAATCCCCAGGTAAAGTTCAGAAAAGACAACCCAGAGTCATACATACACTCTTGATACATTGGAAAATATTACAGGAGGAGGTGAATGGAGAGGTGGCAAGAACCCCAGTGAAACATAATCCCATATGCTCCCACTCAGGTTTTCACACCACAGCTGTCAGAGCCATCCCCAACCCTGGCTCATGCTTATCTGGATGGGGTGAGAACTGAGGTGCTCTTCCTCAGCATTTCCCTCCTAATCAGAGCCCTTCTTTCTCCATTGTTGAGTCATGTGTAGGGGGTAGGGTAAGAGAAGGATTTTAATCTTCTTTATCTGTAATTTGTCCCACCCTGAATATTGAATTTCAAATAATGTGGTCAGGGCTTGCCTTGAGCCCCGAGGCTGCTGCCAGCTCAGGACCTTTCCCCTGGTCAGAGCCTGTTCAGGTGTGTTTTCTCTCTTCACCTGCCTCTTCCAAAATATCACGTTTGTTCTCTCTCTTTCTAGCCTCCAATAAGTTACATCACTGAACTGACCCCTGGTCACAAGGGAGGAGAGTGACCCAGTGGCTACATCTGACTGTCAGCACTAGCCTGGGCCAGGCTCAATGTGGAGCAGAGCTGGGCAGAAAGTCTCAGACACCCTGTTTCCAGTACAGCTTTGGAGTGGCCACATGTGTCATGCAGCCAACTCAACCCTTCTCTAGGTACCTCCAGGAAGCAATTAAAAATGGGATTGACCTTTTATCCCTCTGACCTCAAAAGTCTGGGCATCATCTTTCTTCTTTAGTTTCAGTCAAATAATATATTGGGATCAATTAAAAATTATGATCCCAAAGTTTTGAAATATTTGGGGAATGGCTCCTGCATTGTCTTCTGCCCCAAGCCTGGTGTTGGGCTAGCCCTGGGAGGTTGCTAGGGAAAAAAAAAGAAAAAAGGGGAAAAAAACCACCAAAAAACACAGGTAAGATGGAAAGGGAGAGAAAGGATTGAATTCAGGAAATGATAGACATTGGCTGGATCTTCAGCCTACACAAAATGTTGAAGTAAAGAATACTGCAGAGATTCTTTTGTGGGTTTTGTTTGAATTTTTTCAAGATGCCACTTCTAATCCTAAGGATAAGCTCTGTTACTGCAATGGCACTATGTTCCCAGGGGACCATGTTCCCACATGGGAACAGAATAATCACACATCCTTGGCCTTTGCCCTCACCCGGATATAGGAGGTGGAAGTGTGTCCTGCTCTGCTCCACCATCTGGAAGCATGGACAGATTGTTCATTACACCGAAGTCATGACATGGCTAATATAAAAGCAGGGGGTTAGGTCAGGTCCTCCATCTGTGTTGGATGCTCAGCTGGAAGACCAGCAGTAAGTGGAGAGGCTGTTTTCCAGTCCTGCCATCGGCATGTCCAATGTGGGACATTGTGGAGACAGTTTCTGGAGAAAGTCTGGCTCTTCTCTGGGGCAAGAAGCAGAGGTAAGGGGGAGAAATCTGGTGCCTGGAATGGGAAAAATGAGGATTAGGGGAGGTTTTGGGATGAGGTGACTCATCTCCCAGGCTTAAATTGCCAAAACAGGGATTAAGAAATACACCCAGCAAGGAAGGGTTTGATACTGTCCTGGGAACCACAGGTGTGAACTCAAAATTGCTCCATCAAGGAGCAATTGCTCCCAAACTGCGGGCCCACACTACTGAAGGTGGGATTGCCAGGGGTGTTGCTGCTGTTGGTGGCAGTGGACTATCCACAGATCTGCCTCACCACCCCACCGTGTGTGAAACCATGGGCAAACAACCTCACTTCGCTCCTTCCCATCACCAGCAGCCCCTCCCACAGCTCAGCCCTGCCTCATTCCTGTTCAGCTGTTTGCCCATCCTTATTTGATTTTTTTCATCTTTTCAGACCTTATCCTGGTCATAAACTTCAGCCAGAACTGGGAAACTCCCTCCTTCAGCCGGTGTCTGTCATAGTCTGGTATTAATTTTATTCCCAGCTTCCTCCCCATTCATCTCCATCGCAATGCAGTCATCCCATCCCTACTGTCATCTCCCCCAGCACTCCAGTTTCCCTCTGCACAAGCTCACCATGAACAAACCTCTTTTGTCAGGCCACCCCACACAACAAGAAAATTAGCATAATTTGGGCATGTTGAGGCCGTCACAGCAGCTACAAGCCATGATTACGGTGCATGTGGTTAGCACAGCCTGCAACATCAAACAGCATGTTTACAACAGATGTAATCCCTAATGATACAACAGGTGTATAACAGTCAATACCAGCATTGTAGGGATCAAATAACTCTGTGGCACGTTCACATTGATCCGGTATTAATCCGACCCCCTCGGGGATTTGGTCTGTGATTTATATGACTCACAGGGAGGTTTCGGCACCTCTTTGGCACAGCACCAAGCTCCGGGCTGGGATCGGTGTGTAATTTACCTTTGCAGTGAGAGCTTTTTAAATCCATGCTCTTCAGCAGGCCAGGTTTGACAATGGCACTTTGAGAAGAAGGGCTTGTCGGAGCACGCAGGGGCACGTTTCTCTCAAAGGGTGATTCATGCTCTGCAGCTCCGGCGACTGTCCTGGTTTTACATGCTCAAATGATGATAAATTAAAGCAGCAACAGGAGCCCACATCAGCTCTCACAGGCTCCTGCCCGCACTGTGAATTTCCTCTGCATCCCTTTATACATCAGCCCAAACCGTTTACCTTAACATACAGGAGATGGGATGAAAGCATACCAAGGGAAGGAGGATGGGGAGCTTCTGAACGGGAATCAAAGGAAAATCCCGAGGTAGAGCATCCAAAACCAGTGGAAATACTTTTCCACCTAGGCCCTGGTTAAATCTGAGACCAAAAAACATGTCAGATTCAAGAAGGTGACAACTGTTCAGAGGGATAATAAGAACATCTGTAGCCATCTAAGACACAAGATGCTCACCCAGGGTGGGAGTCGGAACCTGACTCACGGCTCTGCTCCTGCCTAACAGGAGCCAGCCCACCTTTGACTAGTCAAGGGTCCTCATTTAGAAACTCATCACACACCTAATTTTAGTTCTCACCTCTACAGGCAATTTGCAGGCAAAGCACCAGCAATCAAATATGTGCAGCAAATTAGAAGCTGTCTTTTAATAAACACGTTGCTGAAGGAGCGTGGAAAGGAAGCTGATGTTGTGTGTCCTGCAATCCAACAAACGAGCTCTGCTTGCAGTGGTGGCAAGCTGGTAACTTTCATGAGTATTAAATGCAATTAAAGAAACAAACACTCTCCATCATTCCCCAGAGTGAGAGATATTATCAGCTGTGGCTTTGTATTTTTACATAATCACAGTTTAAAGGAACATTTTTCCATATGTGGAAATTCCCTGTTTTCTCCTCCAAACGCTAACAAAATCCTTGCCTCTGGCTGGCTCCACTCTCTTCATGGCTCCCTGTTATGGCACTCCTGCTTGCCCCAAGGCCCCGGGGAGAGGAGATGGGCCCAAAACAAACGCCAGAGGTGAACGTGCTGGAGATCCAGTCCTACACCCAACCAGCACACGTTCCCTCTGCTCGAGGTGCTTTTGAAAATTCCCCTCTCCCAGTGTTGAAAAGGCTTTTGTGATCTCACAGCCCTCCTCTTTCAGGCAGCCCACTCCCCGCGACGTGATCAAGCGGCACGTCCCACCCATCACCACGTGCCCATCACCCAGAAACCTCCAGGGGTAAGTAGGACGGAGGGCACAGCCACCCTGGGGAACTCCATGGGGTTTAGCCCTACAGAGCCAAACCCATCTGTACCACTGGGGGGACACCTTGGGATCTGGATAATGATAACAGTTTCCTTCTCTGATCGAGTTAAGGTGGTTGAGCTCAGCCTTGCTCAAACGGCTCACACGTGGGGCTTTGACTCAGAGCTCAGCTGGTCTGAGGTAACTTCATCTTCTTCATTCTTCAACCCAATGGACAGATTATGTGCCCTCTTGCCAGGGAGCATGGCCAGATACAGTAAGCTTGGAAGGAGGTTTGTGCCATGGGTGCACTGCTCAGATGCCCTTATCTTGCATCAACATGTTTGCACACCCAAGCTGTCTCACACACCCAGCTAGAAGCGTCCACACGTGATTTGTCCACGTGTCCATCTACATCCCATTTCAGTCCATCCACAGCTACTGTTCCCCATGGACAAGGCAGATGTGCTCCTCCCACATCTTCAAGCCCTTGGCCCAAGCACCCCTTGCACCGGGTGGTGATTTCTGGCTTGCTCTCATGGTCTTTGCTCGATTTGTTTGTTTGTTTGCCGCACGCGCTCCTCGTGTGCTGTTTGCCTGCTGAGCTTTTCTGTGCCTGCATTCAGTATGTGGGCTGGCCTGCTCTGCTCTTGGATAACTTCTCACTCGGTTTCAAGCCTGCAGAAGCTGTCTGGTTCTCCCAGCCTCCATCGCTCAACCCATGAGCAAGCCTCCAGCACAACCAGGACCATTTCTTGGCTCTGAGGTGAGGGTCTTGGCATGTCCTGAGCTCCCCCACCACCCCACTGAAGCTTCTGGAGAGTTTCTTTACAAGCCGTGAACTTGATCACCAAATCTTGAAGTGGCAAAGGTCTGCTTTTCTGGTGGCAGCAGGATAAAGTCTAATGGCATCAGCACACTGAGTGAAGGCACTTTTTTTTACAGTGACCTAGCTATGGATGTTGCCTAAGGAGTTGTAAAATGGTTTGGGTTGTAAGGGTCCTAAAGTATCATCTAGTTCCAACACCCCTGTCATAGTCAGGAATGCTACACACTAGATCAGGCTGCTCAGGGCCCCATTCAACCCAACCTCAAACACTTCCAGGGATGGGGCAGCCACAGCTTCTCTGAGCAGGAGACCTAAAACCTCAAGGAAATCATCCAGGAAAGTCTATTGTTGCTGAGTTAATCTCAGGAGACACTTAACTTTGGACTGGACTTTGAAACGTGTATCCACTGGATGATCCAAATGGATCATCTCAAGACACAGTACACCAGCTGTGTGTTCAGGATCACTTAATAAGACAGGGCAAGAATGAGGAGCAGTCCCACTATCCCTCTTCCAAGCCATGCTGTGCTATACATGAAATTCCTTGGGAAGGGACTAAGCTCTGTGATATACTGACCCATACTGTGCTTTCACACTCTCCTGCATGCACATTTCCCATTTTGCATGAGACAGACAAGAAGACACTAAGGCTTTGAAGTTTTTCTTAGACCAAGGCAGTTATTGCTGCTATTTTCCATCTGGCAAGACTTTGAGGACCTATGGCTCTTTCCAAATATGTTTTCTGGGAATGTTATCATATAAGAAACCATTTAGATATAAAACGTCACTGCTCATGGGAAAATCTTGTTAACATGGAGTCACTGTCGGAAGCTCTTGTTAAAAATTCCTTTCTGCTTGATAAAGGCTTTCCTTATCTAAACAGTGGTTTGGTGTCCTCCCCCCATAGGCTGGTGTTGTGTCACGGAGTCCGGGAAGCCTCTTCCTCACAGGCAGAAGAGGAAAGTCTAGATGAGCTGCCTTTCATGCCATTGTTTTGGTGCCTGGAGACTGTAGGGTTCATGTTCATTATCACTTCTAGGGAACTGCCTGGATCTCACCGCTTGATCCAGTGTTGCAGGCAGTGAGAACCAGACACCTTCCCAAAAATAAGGATGGACACATAGCACAGCAGACTGCAGGTTTCATGCACAGTTGGTGTTTCCTCTTGCACTGCAGAGTTGAGGAAGTGCAAGTCTACCAGGCAGATAAGCCCTTGGAAAATCCTGAATCCCTCCAGGGATACATGAGAGCCCAAGCTCTGTCTAACGCAAGGTACTCCTCTGGTACTGGACCCTCTGGCCATGCACTTACCCATGTCCTGGAAGCAGCATCCACCCCTTTATGGGCACCTGATAACCAAACTCCTCCCTGCTCTCCTTCCTCTTTCACTCCTCTTCTTCATTTACCAAAATCAAACCAACCTGGATACTGATCATCTCTGATTCTCACACTCATTCAGCTACACAGGGCTACACATCGCTGCTGTTATTTGATTTTATTTCTAGCCTGTTGTCATTTTTTTGACCAAATCCCTTTAAGCCCCTTTTAAATAGCTTAGGGACCATCAAGGGCTGTTTCTCAGGTTTGTTTCTCCCTGTGCTCTGCCTTTTTCAAGCACCTTTAAATCCTTGCCGTTTTTGCCATTTCTGTTCCTGTCAAGCATTGCCTACAGCAAAAGCTTTTCTCCTCTTGACTCTGATGAGCACCTTTGCAGACCAAGGTTTCTTTTTAGACCAAGAACCCCACTTCCCTACATTAACTGAATGCTCCACCACCTTTAGCTGCAGAATCTTTAGCAAGGATGATCATTCTTTCCATGGGGTATGGAGATTTCAGGGCTTGCAGGCTTCAAGCTGAGCTGGTTTACTCCCAGGAAGGGAGATGACACTTAGCCCAGGAAGAATGGCCAGACCCAAGGGTCCAAGGTTTCCCAAACCCACGTCAGGTTATTCAGGATCCTAAGGTCCCATTCCAGGATGCCTGGATCTCAAACTCAAGCCTGGAGCTGGAGGCCTGGTAGCTTCCTAACTTCATAGGTTGGGAGAGGGGGGTCCCAGGGCTTTTAGGCTCTTGGCTTGCAATAGGGAGGCTGAAAGGCCACAGGTAGATTTACCTCTCCACCCTCAGCCTACGTGCCTAGGCCACTTTTCTGGTCCATGAAAGCTTGCTGAAGCCTAGATCTTCCTCGCACAGGGAATACCTGAGGATGAGCAATTCAGCATGTTTCTACAGCACTCCACTTGCAGTGTCCTGTGGCTGCGGCCGTTGTGATCCTGAGCTGGGCGCTGGAGGCACCAAATTAACCTGAATTCCCTACAGTGTCCAACCTGGCAGTGACCTCCAGGAACTGAGTCCAGGACCCTCACACAACCCGCCCCATATGAACCATTGCTGTTGAGGAATCTCAGTGCAAGGACATGGCAGCTCCCATTGAATCCTATGGCTTGGGAATACCTGCAACCTGCACCTCAGGCTGGATCACTGCTGTATTCTCTAAGCCTTTCTCACTGCTCCTCTTGCTTGGTCTCCCTGAGCTGTAAGGTGAGTCCTCATGATAGCTGAAGGATTCGCTGCAAAGCATTGCTTGCATTTTTGATTCTGCAGTTCAGAGCCCTCGAAAGAGCCCTGCAGCCACTCAGCTCATGATGTTGACTGATACCAAACACTGTTTCCTCTTATTGCAAGCAAGTAAAAATAAACAACATCCTACTGTACCCGCCTCTATCCAGGAAAGCACGGTAACCAGTATTTATAGATAAACAGAGATACATTGCCTGCTGGGGTCTGCTGCAATGAATTTAGACCTGAAGATTGAAAATCCAATTGTGTTTATAAATCAGCTGTGACATGCCAGTGTCATGTCATCAGCAGAAGGCAAAGGGCATGTTTACTACAAGCAAAGGCACACGCTACAGTCATATGCATAAGTAAGTTTCTGTGCAGACAGGTTATTTTTTGCATAGTGGTTTTTTGATTTTTACATGACTTAAGGATAATGCTCTAGGAGCCTTCTTTTTTTCCTTTGTGTAATTTTTTTTTAATGGTAACATTGTTTTTTTCCTCTTTTGTGATTGACTGGAGGTTTTGTTAGGTTTTGGTTTTTTTAATGTTCTGAAGAATGTTTGTGCTTTTTTTGGCACCTTATTACAGACCTCAAAAAACCTGACTAAAACCCTGGCTGCTTCTAAAGCTCCTGCCAAAGGAATTCATGCTTCTCTAAATTTGCTGTTCACATTTCTCATTCCAACTGATATTTTTAATAATAAATATGGTTTCTAAGAATAGCTGTTTACCACCTCTGTCAGATCCAGTCTTTTCTTTGAACTCGTATCTCATCCTTGGGTTACCTGTTTGTCTTGAATAAAAATAAGCACCGTGTACAGCCTCTGTGGAAACCCTCCTAGTAAGTTGTCTGGTGTCCTTAGGATGCGCAGAAATGGACCAGCCCGGGCACTGGCATATCACAGCCTCCTACCTTCTGGGATCTTGAAGGAGCTGTGATTTACACAGCTAAGAACAGGCTTTCCCAATCCCCAATCCCTCTCCATTTATCAATTTTTTCCCCTGATGTGTCTTGTCGCCAGCTCCACAGCCAGGTTTCCACATCCATCCCCTTCCGTCACGCTAGCCAAGTGTTTTTAACTGCTTTTTTTTTCCTCTTTTTTTTTTTTATCCTCTAGACCAGGTCCTCTTATTAGATATGCCCTTTTCACTGACCCTGAATTATTGCTACCCATGGTCTTAGAAGAACAGTGCTGTTTGTTAGTCTAAGAGCACATGTGACTGCCCTCTTCCTGGCCAACACCAGCGGTTGCACCAGAGATTTCCAGGCCAAAAAACCAGGCATTTCAGCAAAAGCTACGGGCTCTGAATGTGATCCGTGGGGTCAGAAGAGGACAAAGGAATCATCATCTATTTGGGGACCTGGCGGAAGACACTAATCAGAAAGACGTGCACAGATTTAGTCCAGAGCACGCAAGAGTCTCCGCGGGCTGAGCCTAACCTCTGTCGGTGGCAAACATCCCATTCCTGCTGCAACGGGGCTGCCAGCAGGAGCCGGGATTTTAATGCCCGGGAGTTTCGCTACAGCCCATCTGGAGTGAGCGGAGCCTGACCGAGCCTGCCTGGCGGCGGCGGGGAGCAGGACATTAATGGGGAAGGGCATCCCGGTCCATAGGGGTCTGGGCTGAAGGAAGGTTCCCAGCTCGGCGGCTCTTTACGGTTTGCAACAATTTGCAGATTAGTGTTGGCACTTCCAAGGCTGGGCTGGCAGCGAGACCTTTAACCAAGACAGACAGATTCCCTGCTGTGGCACTGTTCAGCGGACTTAAATGGAATAACGACGTCTCTCCAGCTTGGGTGATATTGGGTCAATCTTTTTCTGTTTCACTGTGTTTCCAGCCCCCTCCCCGTCCCTATCCTCCCCCCCTGCAGGTCACCGCGCAGCCCGGGCTGTCGGGAGGGCTGTGCGCTGCCCCTCCTCTGCCTTTGTGCTTTGGGAGCTTGGGGAGGTGGGGAGGATCATTTTTATAACTCTTTGTACCAACGCAAGCAGAGCTAATGGTAAAAGGCAATCAAATCTTCTGCTCCAAGGCATAAGCTGGTTGCCTGCAGGGTCAGTGGGGAATGTTGCCCTCCCTCTCCTCCCGGGCTTGGAGGCTGCTCAGCATCAGCACAATTTGAGCCTCACTCCAAAAAACTCTCTTGTTCTTGTAACTCCTTCTTATTTTTGCTGTGCTGCATAACTATGAAAATGTCAGAGGGGAAGATGGGTGCTTACAGGGATGCCAAGGAAGAGCCCCGTTAGCACCCACAGAGAGTAGGACTGGAGGAGCTGATCATGACTGCTGGACCTTGGGGCAAAGCATCAGGCTGCCTTTCCTCTAGGGGTTTTTGACTGACTCCCTCTGATCTCCTGTTCTCCCTCCATGGCACAGTGGGAGTTTTCTGCCTTCAGGCCCTTTCTTTTCAACTCCAAATCCCCATGGGTGCTGGATTTTTTTCAGACTGAGCCTCTATGTGTGCCTGGCGGGTGGAAGCCTCGGGGTGGTAGATAGCCCCACCACCTCCCCAGCATCCCAGGCTGAGCCCCTTCCCTGGGGAACAGCTCTCCTCAGCTTGGTCAAGGCATACCAACAAGACACACGGCAAAAATGCAAGCAGGCACAAGCAGGGAAACAACCGTTGGGAAGGCAGGAGTTCAGAGGTAAAGCCGGCTGTCCTCGGGTAACAAACTCTGGGCCACCCACATCAGAGCACCAACCTCAGCTCCCTCCCAGCAGAAATGACCAGGGGCAAATCTCAAAGGCAGAGCCAATGCTCAAGACACACACACCCCCCTATCGGCACTGTCTCGCAGGGGAAGAGTCGGCATCAAAGGCATCGCGGCCTCCTCTCCCGAATCCGGCTGTGCCGCAGCCCTGGGATGCCGTGCCGGGGAGGATGAAGGTGCTCAGGCCCTCTCCCATCTCTCAGCAATCCCCCTTTACCCACCAGACCCATGGAGAGGTGAACCCAAACCCACTGTGGTTGCCTCCCACGAGAAAGAAAACAAGGGCGCGAAAACAAAAAAAGGGCTGGAAATTTTCTTCTTTTTTTTTTTTTTACTGTTGCGTTCTGAAACCAATAATTAAATTTAAAAAATAACCCAACAACAATTAAAGCAAATTAAGTATGAGGTCTAAGCTACCGGCAGAAGTTTGATTTGAAAAGAGCAAAGCAAGCAGTTCTTGTTGGGAACCCTGACAGTTTGTCTCATACAGATGGTCAGAGAGACAGAGCGAGGGAAGGAGGGAGGGAAAGTGAGTGAGACAACATGGCTAACGCAGGATATGAGCCACAGATTGCATGGGACCCATGTAGGTTACAGCAGCCCTTTTTCCCTCTCAGTTTGCACCAAAGGAGCGTTTGGGTGGCTGTGGCTGAGCGGCACTGGCTCCACTGCACCACCTCCATCAGGCACAAGGTTTCTCAAAACCTTGCCCCTAATAAGGCAATCTTGCCCCAAAATCAGAGGGCTCTCAGACCTAGAGGGACAAGGAGAAATACACAGGAGGTAATGTGTTCATGGGAGCAAGTGCATCACCCATCCCTGCTAAGCATCTTTTTGAGTCATCCTCTTCTCCAGGGTGAAAATCCCAATCCACCTTTCCACTCTTGCTCGTCTGCCCTCCTACCCTCCTGGGGAAAATTTGGTGCCTTTTAGGTTTCGGACACTAAGTCATCCCAAAATGAGAGTCCTACCAACACACAGCTGAGTCCTTTCATGCTGCAGCCTCCAGCTCATCCCTTTGGCATGGGTGAACTCCCGTGTCACACAGGGCACATCTGTGTCTCCCTCAAGGGGTAGTCACAGGGGCTTGTTGTGCTGGTTGCCAAATCACTGGACTCCAGGCTTTCCCGGGGGATAAAATCCCACAGTCTGTCCCTGAGGCCAACCTTTTTAAAAGAATCCCTAAATTGTTCTTATTTCTTTTTTCACTGTCTCTCTCTCTCTCTCTCCTAAATCCTGTCCTGTCTGGGGAGATGGAAGAGCAAAAAGTGCCCTTTTCCCTCCTGGCTGACCCCCTTGGGTGTCTTTCACTGGGCACTCATATGACCACAGTGTCCAGCATCCCAGTCTCGGGGTTTCACATTTTGGGGGTGACCCTAAAGAAGGGACAGGGTATTTTGGGCCACCCTGGGGCACGTGGGCAGCAAACCTATGGGCTCAGAGGAACCGCTGGCAGCTGCTTCCCCCCCCCTGCCCTCGCAGCACCCTCCCCGCGTCCCCACCCACGGCCCTTGGCCGGGGGAGCCGCGGCGCGGCGCAGCCAGCGCAGGGCTGGCAGGGCTGCGCCTCGAGAGACACATCAAAGTCTCCCCTGGAATGTGTGTGGCTCTGCCGCGCTGCGAGAGATACGGAGCCAGGGATCATGAAAGAGATACTGCGATGGTTATCGCCCCATCAAATCAAGGGGAAGCTGAGCGTCGGGCTTGCCAACAATACCTGTTATTGTTCCTCCCCTGTGCGGCGCTTTATTAAGCGCTATAATCGTTTTAATATTCATGCATCTCCGCAGCCATTCCGCCCTCCCCCCCCCTCTTCTCCTCCTCTTTGCTTTTCAACATATTCCACATTGGAAAGTGCCTTTCTTGCATTTCCTGGGAACTCGCTTTCCCTCCGGGCAGCAGGTGTTTCGGTCCGCAGCACCCAGGCAACATCCCGCTCCGCACCGAGAAAAGGGGATTTTCTCTTGGTCTTTTGCTTCGTTCCCCCCACCTCCTTCGAGCCACCACCGCCCCCTTCTTTCTTCAAGTAAAAGCTAATTAAACACCACCCTGCTCAAATGATGGCATTGTTTCACTATCAATGCAAGAGAGAAGCTTGAAGCCCTTGGCCATGCAGTGCTCCCACTCCGGTGGGTTGTTCACTCCTGGGAAATCCCCTCCATCTCCACATGGATCAAGAGTGGTCTGAGCGTGTCCCTGCACTGATGCTTTATAGTGGTTGCACATGGGGTTGGAGTTTTTACCAGCCAGTCTAGGATTGAGCAATCCACACAGAACAGGAGGTTCCTTTGTCCATCCTTCACAGGCTCTCCAGACTTCATTCCTCTGCTCAAAGAATAAAACTGACTGTAGGGTGAGTCTAAATGTGGGTACCCCAGAAATCATAGAATCACAAAATGATTTGAGTTGGAAGGGACCTTAAAGATCATCGAGTTCCAACCCCCCTGCAACAGATAGGGACAACTTCCACCAGACCAAGTCACCCAAAACCCCATCCAATCTGGCCTTGAACACTTCCAGGGATGAGGCAGCTGCAGTTTCTCTGAGCAATCTGTGCCAGTGCCTGACCACGCTCACTGTAAACAATTTCTTCCTAACATCTAATCTAAACCTGCCCTCTGTCAGTTTAGAGCCATTTCTCCTTGTCCTGTTTCTTCATGCCCTTGTCCAAAGTCCTTCCAGCTTTCTTGTAGCCCCTTCAGGTACTGGAAGAGGCTAGAAGGTCTTCCTGGAGCCTTCTCTTTTCCAGGCTGAACAACCCCAGGTCTCTCAGCCTGTCTCCATAGCAGAGATGCCACAGCCTCCTCTGGACTTACTCCAAGAGGTCCACGTCCTTCTGATGCTGGGGACCCCACAGCTAACTTGGTCTCACTGCTCCTTGGCACCAGGACAGGCCAAACCCCAAACAAACTATCATCACAGAACCAGCCAAAAGGCTGTGCTCATCACCTCCATCTTCTTGCCCCATCCCTGACCAGTGGTCGCTTGTCACAGCATCTTTCCTGTGGGTAGTGACCATCATGCCACACCCCACGTGTTCAAGTAGCAGTATGTTTACTCATAGGGGTCACAGCCCTAAGAAATATCTGTGACATGGAGATTTATTATGAGGTGTTTCATCCGTTCTGGGCTGGGCAGTGTTTTTCCAGGGGTGGAGGTGCCTGTCACCAGATCCCTGGGAGCAGCGGTGTGATCCAGTGTCTCTAAGTCCTTGAAAAAAACAGAAAATTTGGGAGTTGTTTCATGGGCAAATACTGAAAAAAATCTCCTTTAAATGGCTGTTTAAGGGATTAGCTGCAGGGAGGAGAATTGTTGCAACTGGCATGCCTTTGTAGCAAAAGCTGTTGCTGAGGATATTGGGGGTAATTTGGAGAAGAGACTCCAAGCCTTATGCTGTTCTTCTTCACCTCTTGTCTGATTCTCACAGTGCTGTTTTCCTCCCACTTGGCCCAGCTGTGATCCACCACAAAAAATGGGGCCACATATTCACGCACTCTCCCCAGAGACCCCACCCTACCAGGACTGACGACAGGTGAGGGACACTTCAGCCACAAGCAAAGCCCAGCAGCAGCACCTCCACCTGGTTTCCAGCTCCACAGAGAGTCCATTGTTTGTCCCGAAGCTTATTTTCATTTTGAGGCACCTAAATTCATTTTTAAACTCCTTCCCCTGTTTAGTAACTTAGTGTTTTCACTTGTAAATGAGATGGGGAAAAGGTACCTCTGAAATCATTATAGTGAAATTAAAATTTAAAAAAAGGCATGGTGGGATAATTGCCCAAATTCCCCCAAGTAGCTTGGGATCCCTTCCAAACCCAGCTTTCTGGTTACCATATTTGAGTAAAACCTTCCCCTGTTTGGTGTATTGAGAGCACCTGTGTCAAAGGGAACCGGGTGTATTCAGAGCCTGATGTCAATGATGGAGGTGTGGAGAGGAACTGCCAGGGGACCGGTGAGAGACCTCTCTGTGCCAGGGGAAGGTGTTGGCCATGTATCACACTCCGAGGACAGCCTTTCCAGCAGCAGCAGCAGCCGGGGATAACCCATCCCTTGGTCTGGGGAACATGTCCCACTCTTTCCTGTCCAGTAAAATCCCCCTTTCCAGCGGCTGGTCTGGAGCCCGGTGCCGAGCCATCCCAGGGTGGGGCAGGGGTGCAGGATGCACCCCCTGGCTCCCTCAGCTGCGGCTCAGGTATGCACAGCTGGGGCTCCCTGGCAGGGCTCTGCGCCGCCGTGGAGTTCCCCCGAGTTCAAAGCTCTGCTGCTGACTTTGTACCCCGCTGGAAGACACTTCCCCTCGCCGCCTTCCGGGTGAGATTTCATAGCTGCAGGAGGGAGGCCTTTTCATCATTTGGCCTCAGCCTTTCTTTTCTTTCTCCCCCCCCCCCCATTTTCTTTTTTTGGTAACAATATCCTATAGAAAAAGGAAACAAACAAATTAACCGCTGGGTCTCCAGGCTGAGGCAGCCTCACCCACACACAGCAGCCGTCGCCCTTGATCCCGAAAGCGCTGCATCCCCTGCTGCATCCCACGGGCATGGCAGCGGTGGAGCCGATGGGGGCAGTGGGGGTTTTGCAGCTGTGTGAAGCCCCACGGCACAGCTCAAGGTCAGGAGGGGGCAGCTTTGCTGAGGCAGATGGGGTTCAACCCAGGGCTCAGCATCAAGGGCTGGGGATCTGCGAGGCTGGTGTGCAAATGCACCTCTACTTTGGTCTCCTTCTCCTACAGGAATTATCCTGTAAGCACAGAAGCTGTTGGGTCTTTTTCCCTAGAAGGGAGCATAAGTGATGCTGGGGTACCTGAGTGTACCTATTTCTGTGATAGTCACATCTTGTGTCTGGTTGCAAAGCAGCACTAAGCCTCAATGGGTCTTTGGTGTCCTGTGCCCTCCTGCCCACCCCAGGCATCACCTTAATGGCAACCTGTGAGGCACAAAACATCATTGCCACCTGCATCATTGTGTCCCTCCATGCAAGTCTCTTAAAATTGTCACCAAAGCCAGGCATGGCCACCAGGGAGAGGAGAGACACTCAGAAGTGTCTCAGGGCTCTCAGGAGGAGAGCCCTTTCACCCCAGCAGAGGTCAGGTGTGGGGCTGCAGGAGAGCTCCTTGGAGGTCCATCGTGGAGGGATCTTACATAAGCCACCATAAAGGTCTTGAGTCAGGGTGTGACTGAGAGATTGGCAGGCAAAGATGAGGCCTTGGAGCAGGCAATACAACAGGAGAGGGATGTTTTGCCCCAGGCACAGAATCATAGAATCATCTAGGTTGGAAAAGGCCTTTAAGATCATCAAGTCCAACAGTTAACCCAGCACTGCCAAGGACACTACTAAACCATTTCCCTAAGTGCCACAACTACACATCTTTGAAATGCCTCCAGGGATGGTGATTCCACCCCTTCTCTGGGCAGCCTGTTCCAGTGCTTGGCAACCCTTGGAAGAAATTTTTCCTAATATCCAATCTAAACCTTTCCTTGAGGCCATTTCCTCTTGTCATCTGATGCAAAACACCCAATTATCCCCACTGGTGCTCCTGTTCCTCCACGCCCAGCAGCCCATGGGACAGGTGGGCTTAGTTGGGATGGGGTTTTGGCTAGCTGGGCTTAGCTGTGCTGGGAGGCTGCAAATGTTTCAGACACAGCACAAATGTCACAAGTGACAGTGGAGGCATTAGTTAGAGAAGGAAATCCATGCAAGCACAGTAAGGGACCTGGGATTTGGGAATATACCCATTTTTCTTCTTCATCAGCTGGTAAATAGTTGTTGTCTGTCTTAAAGCCTTTAGCACAGCAAAAAAAGCAAATGAACTTTTAAGAAGGTGTGTAGAGAAGAGATGTTTGACACTGTATGAAGTAGCATAGGACCTGGGCCATGACCTCTGGACCATTTTAAGGGGAAAAATGAAGCAGTGCCACTCGCTGAGCACCTCACAAGGCACAAACCTGTTGAGCACCAAGTCTCCTGGGTGCACAGTCATGTGGACACACTTGTGTATTTTAGTACCCAAGACCAAACTTTGGTAATTACTGGATGACCTAAATCCCATTCCTAGTTTTGAAGTGATGTAAATCTAATATTTAACCAATAGGATAAAATAGCCTGAGTTTATTCTGGGGCACGTGGACATACTCACAGCTTATAGTAAATAGTTAAGGAAGGCAACTTAGCGGATAACAATCATGTTCAGGGGTTAGGGATTGTTAGGAGCTGTTGTGCTAAGATAAGATTTCTGACATCCATCATTGCTTCTGTCAAACCCAAGAGTCTGTTAGTGTGGTAAGAAGCTGCCGTGGTTTCTCTTTGTTAAAAAGCTTTCTTGAGTTTACCAAAGGGATTTTTAGCAGAGATTGATTTTGTGCTGGTGATAATTCCCTGCAAGCAGGTACCAGGTACGGTGCCCTATAGCATCTTAAATAACTGTTGTGTGGCTATTTTGGGAGAGAATTCCGGGAGTTATTAAACTATTCTTGTCTATTATGTATCCATTTATCTCTTTGTCTATTTATCTGTCTGTTTTCATCTATTTTATACTAAACCAGCACCTCGTCCAGGCAGGTTGCTATTTCTGCTGCTGTAGTTCATCTGAGTTTGATGGGAAACACGACTTCCTGAGAGCCACTTTAGGGCTCATGGTCAACAGCCTAATGGGGATTTATCAAATTACCACTTGTCAGCAGAGCTGCATCAGGTTACCATAAACAGGGTAATTCAGCCCAAACCTCCCTCACTGAATGCTTTACCTCTCACTGGGGTTCTCCCCATCACTCTGGGCCTCCCCATCCTCTCCAGGATGGAGGTAAAGGAGCAAACTTTCCTCTCTGAAGATTTCAGATCATGTGGGAAAACCGCACAGAGCGTGGAGGGATCTCAACATACAAATGTGTGGCACCTCTTCAAAGCTCCAGCACAGAAGCTGTTTACACTGTAAATAAACAGACACAAGTAGCGGGTGCAATCCTTTTCCTCGTGCTCCCCTCTTCTGGGAAAGAAAGGCAGCTCCAGAGGTGCTGTGCCTAAGAGCAGCAGCAGAAAAATCCTCCTCTTTTTGTTTATTGGGTGGCAGTGGAAAGGATCCTCTGAAATAAACAGAGCAAAAATGGGCCAAGGAGCCTGGAAACAGTGAAACAACACAACTTCGTTTTCCACAGAAGGTTTTCAGAGGAGGCACGCAAAGATGGTGATACATTTGCTCCTGCCATCCTGTGTCCAGGCACGTCTGGCTTCTCTGCTGGCATGGTCAGTGCTGAGGAGCACTGGGAAATGGGGGCAGTTCAGGTCCATCCCTCCCAAAGAACTGGTTTCCAGGAGAGAAAAAGCAAACTTCAGATGAGCAACGAGTGAATCATTTACTCCTGTCTGATTATTAAAAGAAAATCCGGACTGGGATGACAGGTTTAGTGAGTATGAGAGTTACTGCTGCAGGTACCAGGCTGCAGCTTCCTTGTACTGGTACAACTTTTACCCAGGATGTCAGGGGGTCCTGCATGTAGGACTCCAAAAAGCAGCCCTAAGCAAACTGCAGGGGTGGGGAAGGAAAGTTTTTCCCCAGGTTGGGTGGGGAGAGGAAGAAGGAAGGGAAGAAAAAGGCCTTGTCTAAGTGATGGGGAATGTGGATCAGGACAGAGCCACAGCCCTGGGGAGACTCAGTGGGTGCCCACCTGGCTCTCTGAGCACCCTACAGGTGAGAAAGCAAGGACAGGAGCACTGACAGCTGCTGTGGATCTCCTGTGGGTGATCATTTCAGCTGTGGGACAGCTCTGTGACATTTCTCAGGGCTTTCAGACATACCAGACCATTTTCCCTGGCCACCCAGCACCCTGTCATCAGGTATTGGAGGAGGGAAGCAGATCATGCCTGACCACAAAACCAGGATGAGACCTTCATATGGCCAGGGATGTACAGCAGCCATAGGAGCTGTGTGCTCAGAGAAAGGTGCAGAGTAGCTCTGTGGGATCCAGCAG
Source organism: Manacus vitellinus (assembly GCF_001715985.3). NCBI lineage: Eukaryota > Metazoa > Chordata > Aves > Passeriformes > Pipridae > Manacus > Manacus vitellinus. Next base: position 435,046 of record NW_021940910.1, on the reverse strand, counting down.
CACCTGGTGGGTTGGGTGGCACTGGCTGGACCAGCAGCCTTGTATCACTACTTGGCTTTCAGCCACCAAATGCACTTCTTCCCCCTGTCCATCCCCGTGGGACTAAACTTTCCTCTGCCAGGTGCTCTGTGGTTGGAGCAGGGCTTGGACAGGCTGGGTGATGGTGGGTGAGAGAGCTTTAAAATAACCCAGGGTGTGGACACCTCTCTGGCAGTCATGTTACTGAAGGGCCTGGCTTGTCCAAAGAGGTATGTGCTGTGTGCCCTCAGCCTCAGTGGTGGGTCCCTCTGTGGTGATGGAGTCAGATGTAGGTTCCCCCACGGTGGCCAAGTCTTGAAGGCTTCTGAAGGACCAACACTCTCCCATGGTGTGTGGCAAAACCATCTTTTACATGACTCCAAATAACAAGGCTTTGGGTCAGGCTGCCTCAGGGTTTGCTGCCAAGCCTTGGAGAGATGAGGTTGGACTAGACAACCTGCAGAGGTCTCTTTCCACCTGAATTGTCCCATGATTGGAGGAATTTTCCTGTGATTGAAGGACCAGCTAGATGCACATCATGTGCTGCTCTGTAAGGAAGCCGTATCCAAAACTCCTCCAGACAGTGCTTGGGTCACATTGTCTCTGGATGTAATGACACCACCATCCCAACCAGTCCAACAGGATCCTGTTGTAAAACAAATATTACATAATAGAAGTATGAAAGAGTTAATGCCCAGATCCATGGATGGGCTTTCACCAGGAGTCAGGGACCGTTGTGTCTCCAGGCATGAGTCTGGTGCCACTACATCCTGATGTTGCCTGACCAAGCCAGGAGGACACCACACAGGTATCCATGCAGCACCTGTCCTCCAAATCAGGCTCCAGCCATGGCCATCCTCACCTTTGGGTGTTTATTTCCACCTTGTCTGGTGTCACCCGATTCTCTTGCTCTTGCCACAAACCATTTCTATCACGTGGCTGGTTCACAGTGTCTCAGCCGGGCAACCAAAACTGGGCAGAGGACGAGGCGGGTTGAGACCGTGTGTTCCTGCTATGGGAAGAGGGGAGACGGGGCAGGATGATGGCAATACAGGTGGGAGAGTGCAGGTGGCTACTTCTGCTGGTTCTTATGGATGAGAAGCACAGGGACAGGCAGGGAGAGGTACCAGTGGAGGGGATGCCCAGCCCCTGGCTCCCACCTGCCATCAGCACAGCACCACAGACCCCACAGCTGCGGGCTGGGGGCTTTTCACCAGCTGAGCACCCAACTGCTCACACTGCTGAGGCCCCTGTGACCCACAGTGCCAACCTCAGCACCACCTTCCCCGCTGACAAGGGAGCTCTGGTGATGAGATCCCATGTGTTTTTGTTTCTGCTAGCTTTGCTGAGGTAATTGCCAGCAAACACTGGAGCTTGATAAGCAAAACATTGGCAAGATGCAATTTCTAAAGCATCTTTAGCTAAATTTGTAGCGGTTGTCTCCAATTTGCAGTCCTGTTTGTGTCTGTGAAGAAGACACACACTTTCTCAGCTCCTTTCTCATGTTCCCACTTGCCTTGCACTGCCATGGAGGTAGAAGGAGGATTCCCCTTGCTTTATGCAGCTTGGCTTTGACTGAATAGCTTCCAGTTACCTTGAAACCTAATCTTCTTTTGAACTCTTTTTAAGTCAGTTGCATTCTTGGAAGGAGATGAGCCTGCGAACTTGTATCATCTGATGAGAGAGATAACAGCCCTGCAGAACCTACGCCCAGTGGCAGGCACAAGCCAGAAAACATCTGCACCTGCTCCCATGGAAAAAGCACGCGGGTATTAGAGGAGGCAATTTGCCTTTCATGAGTTTTATAATATTTATTCCATTGGGAAGCTTCACAGAGGTGTCCTGGATGCCTGTTTCGGGACAACTGCCCATCAGTCCTATGTGAGCTCTGGGACATGCTGCAAAACAGTGTTGATGTCTCTAGATGAAGATGATCTTCATAATTTGCTTTTTTTGGGGTGGTCTGTTGCTGCGCTTTGCAGCTGGTAAGATGGACTCATGGAAAGAAGCTGAAAACCTTGTCACTCGTAGAATCCATGACTCCAAGTTCTGCTGTTCCTCTTGCCCCAAGACACAATTTAAGCAAAGAGATGTGCTCAAAATTAAGCTCAGTCTTCCTTGCCAATCTAGTTCTCAGTGGTAGCAGCTGCCCATGTCCATCAGAGACCATGGAGGGAGCCCAGGTATCACATAATTTCTGAAGATCACATTGTGGTGAGCCCCGCTCTTCCCATTGCTGTCCCCATACCCTAGTCATTGGGTTAAGGTATCACTTTTGGGTAGTCTGCCTGGTTTCCTGCACTGATGTACATCCCTATGGGATCCAAGTGTCTCTGATGAGTGTCTGAGCTCCCAGCCTCAGGATCCAAGGGTTTGGTGTTCAGCTCTTCCCAGGGGTGCTCTTCTCCTGGGGCAGCCTCGCTCTGCTGTTGGCTTCACATTAGCAAATTATTACTGCTAAGAAATGAACCTGAGCAAGCAAGGAGAGGCAGAGACTACGTGAGAGAGACAACAGCCAGGTCTGCTTGCTCTCAGCCGTTCCTCCGCCCAAACTGGCTGCGAGACAAAATGGTGGCCACTGCCTTTGGTGTCTGCCATGCACAGCAGAGGAGCATCAAAAGAGAGGAGAGCTGGAGAGAGGGACAAAAGCCGCTGCATGTAACACTGCAAGGCAGGGCTGGATGCTAAGCATGAAGCAACCAACCTACCCAAGGGCAAAGATCTGGGCCCCCAGGACTCCTGCGGGAAGCTGGGGTGACGCCACCTTTCTCATGTGCCTTCTGAGCTCCTCCATGGCTCCTTGGATCCCCAGCTTCAAACACAGCTGCTTATCTCCCTGCATTACTCAGTGTTTCCCTATGTGTGCTCTAATGCATCTTCAAAGCACGGCGCTCACCAGTGAACAGACCGGTTGATTAAATTAGAGCGACTTCTAATTGACGATGGAAGTGACTGCCAGTGGTGGGGAGACAATTTGGGGTAGCTGGGAATAAAATTCCCATAAAATTGTTCATTGTCAGAGCCATCTGAGGTGACACCTGTACCGACTCAGAAGCCTCCTGTAAAGTCTCACCCTTACAGGAGCAGAGGAGCTCCTGCAAGAGCAGACGTGTACTAATGGGTTTTCCTTTTTTAGTAGTGTTATTCCCACTGGGATATTAAAGAGCTACCCCAGAGCATCTGGGCAAACAGCTAATTCTCCCGAAACCCAGGGCGGTTCATCAGCCCAATACATTGGCTCTGAGTTGTTTTCAACACTTTGAATGCCAGATGCGGGTTTCAAATTGTAACAGCGAGGGCAAGCACAAGGAAACAACCAACTCTTTTCCCTCTCAAAATTCCTTTGTCAATCAAAAAGAAGGACAAAAATGTGGTGAAAATCTAAATTCTGGTTCCAGAGGGTGTGGGCAAAGTCTCAGCTGGAGGAAAACTGGGCTCTTGAAAAGAGAAGGCACTTGGTCTGGAGCACCCTGTGGCCACTGGAGAAGGTTTTTCCTTTGTATACTACATTTTTTGAGTCATGGCATTGCCGTTTATTTTCACCTTATTCTCAACCACAGTGGGATGACATCAGCCCCCCCTCCCCAGTGACTGGAGAGGAGCTCTTTGTCGAGTAACCCAGCTGGAATCCTCCCAGTATGTGATGGTCACATGACGGTTTTGGGGCTATGGGAAAGAAGGCGAGTGGGAGTGGGGACCGCCGGCTGCCAGAACAGTTCATACAGCCCACAGCGTGCTCCTGCCCACATCTGAGGAGCTGCTGGGAAGGAGAGCGAGGAAGGGGGGAGCTGTGGACCAGATGCATTGCTCTGGTGGGCCGCCTCCAGCCTGCAGGCCATCGGGAAGGCGCGCCCGCACCAACGCTCCCGGCGGCTGCGCTTTGATAGGTGCCGTGGAGCGAGATCATGCATCGGGGAGAGAGAGCGGTGGGGTGATCCAGTCCGGGAAGTCGTGTCTATCTTTGTTCTCCTCCTCCTACCTGATTGCGGGATGACTCATCCCCTTCAAACCAGCGAGGCTATTTCTGACACGAGGTGCTACTTGGCGTGAGTAAAGATGGAAAAGCCTGCCCCATAACTTGGATGATAAAAAGGATAATAATTATGCTTTATATAGCAGACTTACAAATAATGGCTTGCTTCTTTGGCTGTTCAAGACCACACACGCTTTTTTTTTTTTTTCAGGGGGAGAGGTGTGGGGGGTTAATTTGGGACTTTTTTAGCTGGAACGGGAGATCTGTGTGGTCCCGTAGGCTCCTGTATAATAATTCTTTTAGCTTAATATCTTTTGATCTCCTCGAAGTTATTCATCAGCCCTGAATAACACACTGCCTGACAGTCAGAACTTTTTATTGGTGAAATGGTGCTTCGTTTTTCCTTCAAACAAAAGCAGGCTCGATGCTGCACCTCCCCGGTTACTGCAGGAACCCATGGGCAGGTGTCAGGTACGTTAGGAGAAATGAGATGCTAAGAGGAGACAGGAAGGAATAGGAGGAAAAAAAAGGAGAGAGGTCAACAAAGAAAGTTACAACTCGAAGGAACAAAAAGAAAAAGCTGTCCAAAAAAAATGAGAGGCGCCAGAAAGATAACGATCAGTAACAATTTTGAGGTCTTTTTATCCATTTAAATAACAATAAAAGGGGAAAGAAGGACTGAAGTAAGGGACAGGTAAAGGGAAGTTAGTTCAAGTCATTCCAAGGCATCCAGTGACTCTGCTTCAACTCACCACAGGAAGCAGATCTTAGGCACGAGGAAAAAGGGAGTCTGGAGGAGAAAGTGGTCATGGCTGAGGAAGTGGGTTGAGATGCTCAAGTCCAGGGAACCAGATTGTCTCATCCTGCAAAATCAGTCAAGTTGGGGAAGGCACAAGGGAAGACCACCAGGCCCAGGCTCCCTATATTTGAGAAGGGAGGAAAACGGTCTGTCCAGCTAAACCCTCTGGCCTGGGATCAACAGCGTGATGACTGCCAGAACATCTCCCAGACACCAGGAGGGACAGTACCTTTTTACAGTGTAAATGTTTTGGAGACTTGGAAAACGCTGTTGGACTTCGTAGTGGTAAGCTCCTCTGGAGGAGATGGGTGATGCCGTGAGCTGGAGAGGAGTGAGGACCCAACTGAGAGCAAGCAAGAAGTGACCTGTGCAGGAAAGATCAGCTGAAGACAAAGAAAATCACTGATGGGACTCTCTAAGGATCAGTGCTGGAAATCATCTCACATCTTCCCAAGTGACCTCAGCACAAAAAACCAACAGCGTGTCGTGATAAATCAATTGATCTCAAGAAAGGGGGGAAGAAGGAAAGGCATAACCAATATAGCAAGAGTTAATAGCAGTCAAAAGAAATCCTGTCTCACTCCAACAACAGGGACATCAGAAATGGGGTGGCATTGAAGAGAACAGAAGGCAAGCTCACACATTCAGGGTGGCATTTATCTGACATGCATCGGTCACCTAAAAGTAGTTCAAACCCACTCTGTAGCCAGTGCAGAGAGAAAGACAGGTCCATAGGGGAGATTTTTTCCTCCTAAAATGTGCATCTGGCTTTTCTATGGCTGAAATTCGTGGCAGAAATGAAGCTCTCCAGTAGGAAACAGCAATAATAGCTGTTGTCATAAAAACACGATGCATGAGAATATCATGCAAGCCAGCATAGAGGGAAAAAAACTGATGCTTGCTCTAAGATGCAGTTTCCCCCTTGGAGTGGCATGGGCAGTGCAGGACAGGGAATGTGTCAGGGTGCACTCACAAGGATATGCAGCTCCAAGGACATCGCCAGCATCTCTGCAACATCCGCTTTAGGGAGAGATGGTCACACAACGGTGCTTGCCAGCACTGGGACATGGAAGTGCGGGACACCACAGCAATATATGAGGAGCTGGCAACCCCAGGTGGTGTCAGGAGATGGCTAACTACCTTGGGGTTGGCACGTCCCCAGCTCATGGCAGTAGGGATTTAGAGTTTCATCATCGAGTCTAGTTGGGACAGAGTGCTGATAATCCATCCTCAGGCCTCCTACCATTGCTGCTGAGGAGCATTTATTCATCGGCAATTCTGGGAGAGGGAATGGCTCTTCCAAGGACTCTGCACCTCATGTAATATTGTAGTGCCTAATTCATCCATCCCAGCCAGGATTTCAACTCCATTAATAGCTGAAGGATGACATTTCCCTTCCTTTCCCCCCAGGTGCCCACATTTATACCATGGGGTACAAAAAGATCAAAAGAAAGTGAAATGAAGCCCATATCAAGGCATTTGTAGCAAGGTCACCTTGGTTCTGACCTGAGGGACCTGCAGCTGCCAGGCTGGAGATGCCCTCTTGTAAGAGCAGAGATGCTGGGAGAGACCTCTACGTGTTTGGTGTCCACCAAATGCATCTGTCCATGCTGAGACCTGTCTCCAGCAAGAGTCTTGGGCTCACAGCAGCAAACAGCAAGCAATTTCTGATCTCTGGGAAACGAAAGAATAGAAGCAGAGGTCAGAAATACTGTCCCAGTGAACTGTGGCTGCAGCTGGCAAGCTACCCAAATCAGAGTTTTTCTCTCCAGGTTTTAACTCCATCCTTGCAGCACAGTAGACAGGTCAAAGCCTGCTTTGAAGCGAAACCCAGGCTGTAACCTATATGCCCAGGCAGGCACACAGCCAGGTTCACACTGTGCATTAACCCTGGCTCTCAAGGCTTGTGTGTGGACAGTCTGGGTGAAGGCTTTGGTGGAAGACTCAAAGCTGCGTGGGAAGCTCCTCAGGAAAGGGGCCAACGGTGCAAAGGCTGCCCAGTAGCCCAGGTGGAAAACGTTGGAGAGGGAACTGACAAGGGCAAAAGTGGTCCAGGACCATCAGGCAGGAATCAGGACTGAGATCCTGCTTGGAGATTTTCTTCAGCCAAGCCCCTGTGTCGCACCCCCCGGATGTGGCGCTTTGGCAACACAAATTCACACGGGCATTGGGACAAACCCAACAGTGGGCAAGACAGTCACAGCATCCAGTGCCAGCAAGAGCAGGGCCGTGCTCTGCCTGCTGACCCCACTGGGGCTTTGTAAACCAGTCCCATCCCCAGGCTACCCATGAGGGTATGAAAGCACTGGGAAGGGAAAGGCAGAAAGGTAGAGATGCTAGTGCACAGCCTGGATCTGGGAAATATGCAAGGTTATTGGTAGTAATATGTTGGTTTGGGCTGGAAAATTAAAGACAAAGAGCAAAGCATGGTATTTAGGTGTGGATTAGAAAGGAATGGTAAATAGCAGGCAAGAATGTAGCCAGGAACAGGATGCTTTACTATGACAAATTACAAAGGCAGCTGAAGGCAGGAGAGAGCTGTGGGTCTGAGCCTGACTGGTGAAGGAGGGATGCAAAACAAATTCAGGCTGAGCTGGCATGCTGGCAAATGTGTTTGTACCCTTCAAATGCAACAAAAAACAGCCAGGACCCTTGTGCTGGTTTTCTACAGGGAGCTTGAGGGTTGTGTTGGGGTTTGGGGACTTGAACTGGGAGTTTCCGCACCTATAAGGTGCACGGAGCAATGGCCTCAGCGTCTGGGGCAGTCCTGGCTCAGCATTACTGAGACTCTGCTCTGAAACTGATAGAAACACACATGGGGGAAGTTGAAGCTGTGGCTAAAATCTGCCCTTCTTGTTATTACCAGGGTCTAGAGGAAAGTCATTTTAAACTCAGCTGTGAAGCAGATTTTTTAGGGAAAAATCCGTTGCCTTAAGAGAGATGTTGAGATGTACTCAAGTATCCCCCTCCCCTAGCCCCCAGTTGCTGCTCCAGAAGAGCACCAGTCTTCCATGGACACATAATTCATACCTTGAGGATACCTCAGACACCCCAGCACTTCTCAAAAGGCCACAGGTTCCATGTCTGTTTGCCAAAATTTGGTCCTCAGAGTCGATAGAGGTCCTGGAGAAAGCTCGTAATGCCTGAGAAACTCTGTTATAGAAACATCCTCAAATTTAGGGATTTATGCCTCAATCCTGAGTACAAACAGAGATCTAACTGGGGAATCTTTTTCCTGCTCATTGCTGAGCTGCAAGCCTTCTCAGCCATAACGGTGGCTGCTAGCAACTGGCTCTTGCACAAGCAAGACACAAGGCTCTTAAGCAAAGCAAAATTCATATATGCAACACTGATAAACCCTCATGAGACATCAACAGAGTCCATGGGTCAGACAGGTCCCATTTCCATACAGCGCAAATCAGCTTTGCTACGTTCAAATGAAGGCAGTCACATCAATTTACAGCTGCTGGAGTGGTGGACCCAAAAAACTTGATAGGAAAGCTATTTCATCTGTCATGACTTCTCTTTGGAAAGCAGGTCGTAAGGCAGTTTATTGAGTGCAGTGCTCAGATGCAATATGATAAGGCCCTTCCTTGCCTGGAAGAAACACCTGTCTAGAGAGATTTTAATAATGACTGCCTTGCAGAAGGGTCGTACTGTTGGGCAGCAAATGTCCTCATTCAGTTTGTGAAGAGGAGCTGCATTTATTCCTGGTGCACCACTTTTCCTGTTAAACCAGACTCCTAGGAAAGACTAATGCGGAAGAAGATGCAATCAAGGCAAGCCAGTGGAAAGATAACCCATCAATTACCCAGCGGCTTGGGATATTCCTTCAAAGGCCCGTTCAATTAGACATCTGATTTGCATGTCTTTCCCATTTGCTGCAGGTACTCATTAGGGGCATTTAAATACAACCCTGACTGCAGCCCCACAAAGCCTTGGGTGGATGCTTTTGAGAACCTCATTTTAGTTTATCAGAGTTGTCAGAAGTTGCAATTACTGTAGAGCAAGAAACAAAGTGCTTTATCGCCCCTTTGAATCTGCTGGGATTAACACCCCTCTTGCAAAAATAAGTGTCTTTGCAGTCTTTAAAGATCCCAAAGATCAAGATCTCCTAAGTCTCATCATAGGGACAATCACAGTGACCCCCAAACACTGAACTGATGTGTGGCTCAGATTACCAGCACCCTTTCTCCCCCTCTTTTCAACAGATTTGTGCCCAAGGACCACGTTGCCATCCTGGTCCATGTCACCTCATACCACAGTTCAGAGTAAGCCAAGACCAGCTGTTCTCCCTTCAGAAAGAGACCAGGGCTAGGTCCTGCCTGTCCTTGGATCCAGTATCTTGTTTTTTTGGCAGTGGAGAAGGGACCACCCTGCAGTCCCTGTGCAACAGGTCAGTCCTGTCCTCCTGTCCTCCCTCTCTGACCTTTGCTGCTCTGTCCGAGCCTTGTGCTCTCCTTCTCGGCATTTTAGGCTGAGCTGCTATTTCAACATCATCTGAGCTGAATTAGAACTAGAGCGACATGTGGACCCTCATCCAGCTGTGGTCAGATGCTTGTCTGAGAGTTTTGTTGTCGGATGAGCAGCACCAAGCTTGGCCCCTGGCTGGGACACCCACACTGTCCCTATCCCACGTAGGCACTGGTCTCTAACAAGGTCAAATCTACCTGGAAACTCCTCAGGAGTCTATTTTCACATAGGATATAGGAACTGAATGTCTTCAAGTCTCCCTTCTCCCTGAAAACCTACCTGAAATTGGCCCGAAACTTCAAAGATTGCTATGGAAGGAAACAGCTGAGAGCTGATAGATCCTTCAGGAAAACAGGTAAAATAACCACCCCTCCCTTTCTCCTTCCCTGCTTTGGCAGAACAACACAAGCAGACGTGGTGTAGACACAGCTGTACCCGCACTCAAGGGCTTTGGTCAGTGTGTTACCGTGGGAGGCAGCGCAGAGAAACACGCTCCAGCAGGAGAAATCCTCGCAGCATTGGCCCAGCCTTGGTCAGTATTTGTCCCGAGTTTGCACGGAGCCAGCCTCAAGGCCAAAGAGGATTTCACATCCCTGTGTGTGTCAGGCCAGGAGATCAGGGCCAGGCACAAGGGCTGTACACACACAGTGATACCCCTTCCCCAGCAGGATGGGTGCTGGAAGAAGTATGGGAGAAAAAACAGGCGTGGCCCCCAGACCCCAGTCGGCCTGGCCCCACCAAATCCTTTGTGACCTCCTCGTGCACCAGCACAAGCAAGATAGAAGACAGTATTTTAAAAGAAGAAAACCGTGTTAGCCTTATCCCAGCCTTTGATTTCTACTTGGATGTTCTTGTACAAGGTATAAAGGTAGTGTCTCTAATGAGATTACATATTATAGTCAGTCAGGAGCTGTTAAAAGGCTGTTTCTAATGGGATTAAAATGTATAGCACCCAGTTATAGCCGTAATTGCATTACACCCCTAAGGAGAGCCTGTAGTGTAAACTGAAGGCAGGTCAGGGATGCAGCACACGCTGCTTCACTTCAGTATCTCCTGAGCTGCTTCCCTGTTTTTCCTTTTTTCCCCTGTCTTGGATGAAGAACAAAGAGGGAGAAGATTTAGCAGAGTGTCAGGAAGTGACTGGAGGCTAATCCCTCTGCTGACACTCCCCAGCACCAGGGGGAAGTAACTGAGATCAGCCAAATTGGCATATCAAAAGCCTTCTAATTATGTCACTGGTGGTTTAAGCCAATTCCTAACATTCTTATTCATGGAGTTTCCAGCACAAGAAAACCTTTCTTAATCTGAGCTGTTGTTGAGCAGAATGTAATGTCATGGATGGGTTTCTCTTTGTTGGTGCTGGGGATGCCAGTCTGGCTCTCCACTCACCCAGGCAGCAGCCCTGTGTGATGGCAGGACATGGCAGAGCATCTCACAGTTGCTTCTGTGCAGCAAAGTTTTGTCACCATAGATGTACCACCTGAAAAATAAAACCGAATCCCTCCTCCCCATGCACTTGCAATCTGGTCATGGAGAGCTGTGGTAAGCTCGGACCAGCTTTTTGCAAAAAACTGATGGTGTGACAGGAGAGACTTTGCTTCCCTGCATGTCCACCCAAGGTTGTGCTGCTCGACACCAACCTCCATGCCACCAAATCCCACTTTCTGGTGTTAAACCCACCAGGCTCAATGCTGAAGCAGCTCATTCAGTTTCATCTCACAACCTGGCCCTTAAATAGATGCTCTTGAGCCTTCCCCTGCCCCACATTTGCATTCCTTGCTGCCCCCCCCCAGCACTAGCAATGGTGAGGGTCTGTGCTGGACTGCATGTGGGATGTGTCCAAAGCCACCAAGCAGCCAGCAGTGAGGATGAGCCAAGGACCCAGGGCATCCTGGCAGCGGGTGTCTGTCCTACCTGTTTGGCCACACGCCTCCCTTTAAACAGGGACAGCCAGCTGGCTTGAAGGGTGTGAGTTTAAAGCAATAATAATACTCAGTCCGTAGGTAGCACTTTTCATCTACAGCTTCAAATCTCTTGACAAATATTGCTCGCAGTAGCAGAGATCTGAAAAGAACAAAGGAATTGGGTCCATGCCCATCTTGCTCCTTTGTAATATGCAAAGAGGGCCAGAAATCGCTTTGTTCATGTTACATTTTATTTATTTTCTTTTTTAATGCATTAGAAATGTAGATCATCGCTCAAGAGAAAACAGTGCATCCGTGTCATGGAGCAGATACCAAGCAGGTGACACTCAAGCAAACAGGGAAGTCATTTGTTCTCAAGCTACTTAAATCACCAGCTCTTGTAGTTTTCTGTTGTTATGTTTGTTACAGCTCAAGAGCCTGCAAAACACTTGGGAGCAAAGAGACTTCTGGTAAGACCTTGATGTGGCACGGTCACCACTTGGTGGAGACGAGATGCTCCATCCTTGACTGAGATATTGGAGCTGCTGTGTCCAGCAGTTCCTGAGCCACATGTGGGCTGTGCAGGGTATCCAGCCAGGATGTGTGGACACCAGGCCTTTGAAAAGGTTTCAGTACTCTTCACCTTTGCAAGGCTGGGGTTTGAGTCCGTGTTTGAAAGTCGCACATGGAGGCTTCAAGTTTATTGTTCTGGAAAGCACCTTTTTTAATGATGCAGCAAAACATCAGCCTGTGCAGGACTAGCACCCAGCCCTCCCTGCTCTTTGAATGGTATGTGCCCTCACCAGCAGGCTCTCTTGGCTCCAAAGCCACTCTCCTTTAACCCTTCTGAGACACTCCCCTGGGAAACACCTCTCCCTTGCTCCAACATCCCCTGCACCAATGCAGCCAGGGAAGGGGTGACGATCCAAGCACCAAGTGCCTGTTAGACCCATGTCTGGGGATGCCCAGCAGATCCAGTGGTGCAGGTGGTGTCTCCAGGCTGTCCAGGATGCGGGAGCTCCCCAGGTCCCAGTCAGGAAGGCAAAGCTCTCCCAACCTACGCAAGGCAGGGCAAAGGTCTGGCACCCGCTCGCTGCCCCGCAGCGCTCGATCAAAGGGGCTCAGTCCAGGGAGACGTGCAGAGCCAAGCGTAGTCCTGGGGTGGCTCCTGGGGAGCGTGGGAGGGAAATGGGGGTGCCAGCCATCACTGGGGCATTCGGGCTGAGAGTCTCTGCTAATGTTGGGCACTGGGAGCACACATGAAGAGGGGATTGGTTGCAATGGTCCTGGGGAGACAGCAGTGGGGGCAGAGGTCTCCTGAAGCCACCAGGGAGGTGGCCAGGCCAGGGACAAGGTTTTTAGCAGAAGACAGTATGGACTATGGCTCAGCCACATCCCAATTTTTTTCCAGTTAACACTGGCTGTTTTTTTGATCCAGGAGCTTGAGATGGATGTGGGGTAAATGAATAACATGCTCCCTCTTATGTTGATTGCATAACTGGTGAGAGAAAGGGATATAAGCTCCTGTCTGTCCCAAATCCCATCAGTGCTTCACTGCAGGAATGTTAAATCCAGGAGCGGGGCTGGTGACACTGGGGACATGTGGAGCCTTTTCCCCAACCACCTCCTGGCTAATAGAGCAACACAGGGATGGTAGAGGAAAACAGGCTTCAGAAGCAGGATGCTAACACCTGGATGTTGATCACTGAGCCACACTATTGGACTCATCTGTCCCTCAGTCTGTCTGACTTCCTGGGATGAGCTGGCAGGGGGGACACCCCCTCCCATCCCAGAGTCCCAGCAAGGGCCCTCCCTCCTCAACCAGAGCCCTGCACTAGAGCTCAAGCCGAAGATGCTGGGGGCAGGGGACTCATTTCCACCCCTTTGCTCTGGGTAAGCTGGAGCAGAAAGGAGCCACCCTGGCTCCTGGGAGCTGGATCCCTTGAGATGCCAATGGGCAGAGCCAGGAGCCCGGCCAGGGGCTGCGTGCTCCAGATGCACAATCCATCCCCTACCCTGGGCTCTGTGTCTGACTTGCCTCCCCCAGTTACAGCATCACCTGCCTGTTTATACGGGAGATTTGAAAGCTGTTACCTCCAACTCTTTTTATACCTTGGTCTAATCTAGATACTGTTAATGATATTTACTTTCAAGACGCTCACCTTAGATTGGCTTTTCAACATCTAAATTAAGCGTTCCATCCCAGTCTTTGATATCATGACGGCACTTCAGCTACCTTTGATCATATCTACTAAGTATTCTCATTAGTAATCAACATTACTTACTTAAAATAAACACATGTTTTCTTGAAGCTTTGTGGTTACGCTTAATCAGCCGCAAAAATTCCCCTTAAGATGGTTTGTATCATTCAAGGGCATTTGCGTCCACAACCCTGTAAATAGTTGTTGTTTTCCGTGAGCTCTCCCAAATGCCGTCTGCCTGAGATCTGACTTCACATTGAAAGGGTTTGATATCTGTAACATGCCCCCTGACTAAACCACTGTTCAATACTTCCATGTAAACTGAATCGCAGGGAGAATCGCTGTTGGCGAACTCCGTCTTTCTCATCCCGGACCGCCGGCTTTGGCAGAGGGCAGGAAACGGCTCCCGTGGTGCTGAGCGAGATCCTGACTTCCCAGCAGCGGCGAAACCACCCAAGTCATGGCAGAGCTTTTAAGAGAGATAACTGGTGGTGCTTTGGATGGCAGGCAGGTGCTGCTGGGTTTGTACGGTGCCTGTGCCCTCAGCCCACAGTGTGGGGTTTAGACAATACAGGTCCTTACAATAAAGGTCCCTCTGACATGCAGAAAACGGTGAGAAGTTTGTACGTTTTGGGTAGGGGGTGTGACTCAGCTGCTATTGCTGCACCCTGGGCACATAAACCCTGCCTGGCTCAGGGTCCTGCATTGACACACTTCGTGTTGCTAATGAGCAGCTTGTGTATGAGCAGCCCTGACTCATCCCTGCCTGCATCTGAGGAAGCCTCCAGCAGAGGCAAACAGCTGCCTCCCTTCTTCGCCCACCTCTGAACATGTTATTGTGTCGCCTTCCACCTCCTTCTTCTTGTTCCCACCTTGTTCCTCCCATCCTCCCTTAGGAGCCTCATCCTGGTGTCCCACATCTTGGGGTGGCTCCAGATCCCCCAAACCCATCAGCAGTCACTCATGGTGGAGGATGGCAGAGAAGACAGTTATGGGACTGATGGACTTCCACCAGGATTTCTCCAGCTCAACTGTCTCCAATGGGAGAGGACCATGCCAGCTCCCTGCCCAATAGGCACAGAACGATTAGGGACACAAAACCCCCTGCTGGGCATGGATTTTGCAGGGTCTAAATCTTTCCTGCTGCTGATAACACTTCCTCTGGCTTCATCCCACCCCCTTCACCCTTTGATGTCAACTGGAGGCACCAGGTCTAAAACAGCCACTGCTGTTGATTAGACCTAATTAGTCCTTAATGCCCTCTTAAATCCCATTTTAAAAGGGGGCCATTCAGCACATCCAGGGCTGAGACAGCCCTGGCTGAAGGTAACAGTTAAGGGGTCTGTGATCAAAAGGGGAGAGAGCACTCACCAGGTAATTCAAGACAGATGGATTTGTGGGCTGCTACCAGCTCACACAGACTGGGTAGGAGGGCAGGCAGCATCCCTCACAGCTGAGGGCAACCCAAAACCATGGCTTCTTCTCCATGGAGCAATCTCTGGTGTTTGGTACCACTTGTGTCTCCACTAAGATGTTGTTTCTGATGGGGGCAGGAGCCATCAGCAAGGTGAGGAAAAGGAAATGGTCTGAATGCTCCAACAGTCCAGAAACAATGTACCTGGTCTGACTCGCAGTTGCAATGTTTTTCTAACCAGATGATTTTCAAGACATGTGTTGAATCAGTTTGTTGAGTCAATGCCCCTTGGGGCCATCCCTTGGCTGGGGAAAGGAGAACATTACCCCCTTCACCCAAGTCATCTCCCAGCAAAACAAGAGGTATGAACACAGTCGGGGCTGAGTGATTAGGGCTTTGGTTTCAAAAGGCACAATGGGGATTAAATCCTGTTTATCATATGCTCCAGTGCCACTAAACTCCACTGCTCCTTGCCACTCCATCCCCATCCCATCTCCTTTGTGAGGCTCAAGAGCTGGAAACGGGATATTCCCCAGCCTGGGCCTTTGCCTCAGCCACACAACCAACCTCCCGCCTTTAGGTCCAACTTTCTCTAGAAACCAGGCCCATGTCCAAATTAATTTTCTGTATGTGTTGTTGGAGTGATTAGATCTGCAAATCAACATAGCCACAAACTGAATAATGCACCAGCGCCGAGCGCTGTCGGGGCAAAGCCCCAAGTTCCTCATCAAGTTCAGTCCTGCAGAGCCTGTAACTAATGATTTTTCTCACTTGGCCGGGAGTCAGAGCTCTGTCTCTCACATGCACACAAACATTGTACGTGTGCCTCGTTAGCATAGCGTGATCTGCAGATAAAGGGAGGGAGAGCCGCGCACCAGCAATGGGACAGTTGCGTGACACCTCACCCTCAGCTGAGAAGCTGAGACCAGGAGAAACAGCAGGATGTTGGGACAAGCATCCCCCCACCCCGTTCCACTTTTGTTGTGTCTCTTTCACCCTCTCTCTTGCTGGGATGGTCTGCAGGTGTCTTCTTTGTCCTGTTATTGAGCGCTGGCCCAAAGCCCACAGATATCAATGAAAGCCAAGGATGAGGTCAGTGGTCTGGCAGGTCCCATGTCTGGACACCCCCCGGCCACTCACTCATGGAAGTAGAAGGTGATGGTAGCTCTCAGAAACTCCCCAAGTGTCACTTGGTCGGATCCAGGAAGAAGAAACACAAGGGAGAACCAGCTAAAGATGTCTTCTACGAGCACGCGCTGGTCCCCAAGATTTCTTTGTTGGACCCTGATAGTAGCATCCTGTCCCGACAAGTTAGGGTTTCCATCCATGTTCACACCCTTCTCCAGGCCACAGGCTTCATCTCTGCAGGTGGGCTGTCCCATGGCCCACAGCCTTGCAGTGCAGAGCTGTAGTCCCATTTGGGACATGCCAGCTATGCTGGTGGGGCACAGGGATGCCCTGCAGTGGGGAAGCCAGCACACAGCTCTGGGCTCTCTGCCCTGCACTCATCCTTCTGCAGCCATAGAGAGGGGGCCTCATGCATGAGCTCTCCAGCAGCCTAGTGGGGGGTAGTGAGCTTAGGCTAAAGGAAGGGAGGATGCTCCTCTCCGAACTTACCTTCTAGAAGCCATTTCTGACACATCTACGCTTCACAGCAAGGGACAGGATGCCCCAGAGGGCCATCCTGCTCCATCTTCTGAGACATGTTTAGGGCAGGTAGGCTGAATTGCCCTATGGACATGGGTATTTTTCTCTATTATCTACTGAAGGAGCCCAGAGCCAAGTGCAACTGGGGTGACATTTGCATCACTCACCAGTCAGTCTCTGCAGCACCGACTTGGAGCTGAGCAGGTACTTCAGCTCCCTTTGTAGTCACCAAAGGCCCTCTGGAGGTAAAATTCACCCAGCCTGCTTGCAACTGCTTCAAGACAAGATGAACTGCACCTTCAACTCCCCTGGCTGTGCAGATTTGATCTCCATCAACTATAAAGGGAGAATAGCAAGACCTCTGGGCCTTTTACCTGTCTGCATTTAGTCATGTAGTTCCCACCCTTGGTGACTGAAGCTGGGAGAGATAAGGATTTGCTTTAATGGAGAAAAAGCCAGGGTAGGTGGGACCCCCATGGCTAGAACAAGGAGAAAGATCATCAAAATGAACTTGTGGGTGAAGAAATTAGTCTGTCCCAGGGGGTTGTCCCTGCTTGGATGGTATCTGGTGACTGCTGAGGGCAGAGAGGACCTCAGCAGTAGATGCCAGCTCCCAGGACGGAGGTGTGTGTTTAGTACTAACTAAAGCCAAACTACAGGGTAAGTGGCAGTGGCACAGTGAGACAGGTCATCTCTGGCTTCAGCTTGACCCAGCTGACCTACCACTGCACCAACCCAACCCACCCTGCAGGTGCCAGCTCAAGGGAGATGTCATTTGACAGGACTACCACAGCATTTGCTGGAGAAGCATCTCTTGTGAGCAGCCTGGTCTTCCAGCTTGACATCTCTGTGCTCCAGGCACATTGTGTTCAACATAAAGTAGAGCAGCAAAACCTTCCCACAGCTTTAGCTGTTATTGCCAGTTGTATTACCCCTTCTGTTACCCTGTTCATTCAATTTCCTTTTGATAAAACATTCATTTATCCACTTTATTCTTTATTCTTTGTTGTCAGTCAGGTGTGATAACTGTAGAGAAGGTTATTCTTTATGTTACACCTCCTAAAAAAGACTAGGATGTCCTAATCTGACACCAGCAGGAGCAGCTCTGCCTCCATTAATCCTTCTTTCCCTCTTTCCATTCCATGACCTGGCTGCCACTGAAAAAGAGACCCTCAGTGCTACTATTTCTACTGCAGCATTTCTAAACACACTCCTTTAAGGTCCTTTCAAAGGATATTAGCATTTGCCTCGAGAAGGAGGTTGTATGTTTAACCCAAGTCCATCCATTCTCTGCTCTATCCATATATCCCTTACCCCTCTCCTCATGACCAAGCAGTGGCTCATCCAGCTGAACACTAACCTGCAAGGGCTTGGTCCCAGCTGAGTCAAAAAAAGGTCATTTCTACAAGGTTGGGATCTTAGGGGGCAAAAAATGTGATCCATGCACCCATAGGATGTGCCACCTGTGCCAGATGATAGGAGAAGAGCAGCACCACCCTGAGGTGGATCTCCTGAGGTAGACCTCACTCACACCAACAGAAAGGGAAGGGAGACATGCAGGTGTAGCTTGTACCAGCTTGCCAGGCAAAGATCAGTGCAAAAGAATGTACCTACCAGTGTAACTTCATGGATTTACCTTGGGGCCCCTGTCATTGCAGACAATTGCCCCAGCTCACACCCCAAACAGATGTTGCCTCACAGCAAAGGTTTTGGGTGAAGTTACCCTCAGGAGAGGAGAAGGACTTTCACTCCAGCCTGCCCATGAGCTGTACACATGGCCACAGGAGCCACATCCTGGGCTCCCCAGCTAAGCAACCAGCAGAGACCGTCCACTGCTTCCCAGAGCATCCATCACCACCCACACAGACCATCTACCCATTCCCTGAGCATCCATCGGCCACCATTCTGCTGCAGAAACTTTCTGGAGACTTTTTGCTCTTTCTATGGTTTCCTATGGGAAGCAAAGCTATGGAGCTGGCCAGACAGAAGCAGGACATTCAGGAGCCAGGGAAGGGCACAGCTTGGACCCACTGCTCAGTTTGGGAGCCTTCGGGACAACAGGTCCAAATAGGTGGGTGTCCTGCCAGTGGCAAATCTTGTAAAGACTTTCTGCAGGAGGCAGAGAGGGATGGTCATCCCTGGCAGACCCCAACTCCTCTCAAGTGTTTAGGATGTGCCTACAAGGCCCCAGTGTGCACCAGGAAGGCATGAGGGCGATGGTCCCCAGCTGGATCCTAACACAAGGGGCTTACTGTGGGAGATGCTGCCCGGGGCTGGTCTCTGCCACCCACTCACAGAGCATCTCCAGGTACCCCACCACGCAGCTCCTCCTCACAACGCAGAGAGATCAAAAGGCATCCAACCCACTGATCGCTGGGTTTTGTGTCGAAAGGCTCCCTGATTACCTCACCATTAGCTGCACCCATTAAACAAAATCCTAAAGGTTTTACACAAAGCTGAGGTTTCAGATGAGAGGGCGAAGGAATGACTCAGTGCCTTTAAACGCCAAAGTCTTCTCCTCCGTCCTGTTTGTACAGCACCGAGCACGAGGGGTCCAGGTGCACGCCTAGGGCTCTGAAACACCGCCACAATTAAATAATAAGTGTAATAGCAGCTGTACTCCCACCAGCACGGTTTCGTTTCGTTATTTAAATATTCAGTTACACTGGGTAGCATCTCCTGGAGATAAGTTTACTCCAGTGAGGTGGGTAATGACCCCCCAGCTGGCCACTGGCAACCACGGGGTTGCAGCACCGGTACAGCCAGGAGCCCATCAGCATGTGCTGGCACTCACCTGAGCAGCCCCGGGGGTCGGTGAAATGAAGGATGGGGGAGAAGGCAGCAGCTCCAGGTCCCTGAGAGCCGGGACAGAGCTGGGCTAGGAGTTTTCAGCTGATATTACAAGCTTGGAGGACTGATAAAGGTGCTGAGATTCCCCTTGGGACTTGTCCGACTGAGACCCCCAGCATCTCTCCAGCTGACAGCATCTGGGGACAGTGGTCATAGCAGTGTCACCTGGAACAGGGTACAGGTGAAGGGGAGCAGGGAGGAGCACAGAAACTGCCTTCTCCTCCCTTTCCACCTGGAGAATCAGCAACAAACACCGATTTTCAGCCCTAAAAAAAGGAGCTGATAAAAAACAAGCAGCACAGTGGTTTGGCAGCACGGCCTGAGGTTTGGGCTGATGATCACTGACTCGCTGCTGGGCACCGAACCCAGTGGGAAGGCAACCCCCAGGAGGAGAGGTCTCCACGGGGTCCTCGGAAATTCTCTGCCCAGCTCCCGGCATGGGCCGGCCGCCGCCCCCACGGAGCCCACCGCTGCTTCCCAGCGCTGATGGGGCTCCTGGAAAGCGGTTTGCCCTCAGCCCGGTGCTTCTCCTGCCAGGTCCAGCGCACGGCTCAGAGCTGTGGTGGGAACCACCTGCTTCTTTCGCAGAAGAAATAGTGCCATCTGCCGACATTCACAGCTCTGTTCCTCGAAAGCGAGGGGCGGGTGCTTATCTCCCTCGTGTGATGGGCGTTCGGGGTCGTGACAGCCTGAGGAACACCCACACGGGGCCGTTCTGGGAGGAACAACCCCACAGGTGACCCACGCATGGGGCTGGGACATGCAGGCAGCTCGAGACCCCTATGGACATCCAGGGTGGCCCTCTGGTCAACACAGACTCAATACTAGGGATGCAGACCCTAAGCACCCCTGGGAGAAGAGCTGGAGGGGAAGGTGCTGGTCACTGCCACACAACAGGGTTTAATTAACCTCTTATCCCCTTCACTGAACACAGGGAAATCCCTCCAACAGGCTTCTCTTCAAGCCACATCCCCCACCCCATATAATTCCTTAGTACAGCTTTTTCCTTCCTGATCTCTGATCCTACCACCTCTGATCCTGTGGGGTGCTGGAGTTACTGGGACTTCCAAAGGAATTACTGGAAAACATCCCTTGGTTTGTATGGTGAGGGATGAGATTTTTTTATAATGGTCCTGCCAGGTCTCATGAAATCCTCAGCTCACATATGCATCCCTGGGAGGTAACTATATTCAAAAAAGTCTTTTTAAAAGACCTTTAAAAATCCTTTCCAGCCGGCACTATTCTATGACTCTATGATACATTTATATACACTATATAGATTGGATATGTGCTATGCAGGGACCAGGGCAGTAGATGCCACTGGTCTCAGGCACTGGCAAGAAAAAAGTCACTGCTTGTGTCCAAAACTGCTGGGAGAAACTCTTCCCTGGGAGCATCTTTTCGCACACAGGGAGGCACTGGGCCCCCAGAGGAGGAAACCCTGTGACAGGGAGATGATCCCACCCCACCACCTCCCCAGGCACATGAGCACCATGAGAAACCAGGTGGAAATGAGACAGCATGAGCTGCATCGAGTCACCAAACCTGATGGAGCTCGGCCTGGGAACAGCCTGTGGAAAGCAAAGCTGCTGATTTTCTGATTTTCCAAGCTGACCTACCAATAGCAAAACCATCAAAGTGAGAGACACATTCCTGAGGTCTGATCCAGCATGGTAAAGTCAAGGAAAGATTCCCACTGAACTTAACAGACAGTGGACTGCGGCCACAACACTTACATATAGCCAAGATTTATTTAGTATTTTTCCCCATGGTTTTAATCAAGGCTTCATCCCAATGGGGCTCCATCTCATCCTGCAACAAGGAAGTCAAATTTATCCTACAGAGTCATTTTAACACAACAGATAATGAAATATACAAAGCTAGAAACATTACCGTGTATGTATATATATAAAAAACATGTATATATTTTATATACATACAAATAACCTCTTAAATGAGAGGCCAGCGTAAAAAACAATCAGAGTAAACATTGTAATAATTTAAATTATGCAACATATTCTGCCTAACATATTTATTTTTAATGGCAGTCATTTTAATAGCTCTAAGGCCCTGAATTAGTCCAATATGTTCTTAACTGCGTTCACTTTAAATACAAATGCTAATGACTTTTCCAGAGGGTCCAGCACTCTGGATGAGCTTGCTGCACACCAGTATATTCTTCTTAACATGTTTACTTTTAATAACAGGCTTAATTATGTACTCGGGGCCTAATAACCACATTTAGTCACAAAGAGAAAAACCAGCTACAAAATACTTTCTCTAAAAACTAGGCTACAGGGGATTGCCGTGCCATTTCAAAGCCACACCATCCTTTAATGTGCCTACCTGTGTTTTGGCTCTGCCTGCATCCAGACTGGGGACCCTGGCCATGGATGAGCAGCCTTGATTGACTTTTGGAGCTGGTTTTGGGGTGACCTGGGGACCCTGTGCAGCAGCTGAGCCATTTGGGGTAAAGGACCACCGTTTAATTTTTCCTCACCTCCTCCTACCCTCAATGCTCAGCAGTGGATCTGAGGAGAAATACAGGGCAAGTTTCAAAGGAAGGTGTTCCTGGGCTTCAGCAGAGGCATCCTGGGCTCTCACTGACATTGCCGGCACAGACGTGCCAAAGGGAACGCGTTTGAAAAGAATCACACCCACCATCCATTAAAAAGAAAACACACCAAAACACCAAAAAAAACCCAAAAACCAACAAACCAATAACAACAACAAAAGCCTAACTCCTACCTTTGCCTTTGTGAGAGCTAGAAACACAACCAAATGAAGAGGCCGGCGACCGCCGCTCTCTCCTTTCATGCCCAGATCAACCCATTGCCGTGGGCCTGCAGCCCAGGCGGCCCCACTTGTGCCTCAGCCCTCCTGGCTGGGGCTGGGGGCAGGTGGGACCCCCAGGCACATCCACCCCAGCAGAGAGGTGCTTTCAGCTCCCAAAAAGAAAGATTCACCCAGCAGTGCGGCTGGCAGGGCTTCTCTCCCTGGTTGTGTCCAGACTTGTCCAAGCCCAGACCTGTGTCCAGACCTGTGAAATCTTACGAGCTGGAGAGATGCCCGGGGCTGCCTCCATGACCTGTGGGTGAAGGACCAGCCCAACCCATCCCTTTCCATCCACAGTTTGGAGGGTCACTCCATGGGGTGTCACAGGTGTCCCCAACATGTGGCAGGCTCACAACAGCGTGTGCTGGCAGGGCTGGAGACACCCCAGGGGCAGCACGCTTCTCCCTCCCTGCAGGAGCATCCCGGGGCTGCATCTTGCACCAAAATACCTTATGGTTTATGTCCTAAATATAACCGTGGCAGACTTTGCCAGGCTTCAGCTCCACTTGCATGAAAAGCACTTGCAAGGCTTGAACCATCTCTGGTTTTTCTACCTTCTGCCCCAGGGCCCGAGCGAAACAGGGAGGGTGGAATCCAATAGCATGTTGTGCATAAAAAGATTATGCCAAAGATAACCTTATTGCTAATAATAACCCTGGAATCCAATCCTGTGAATAGGCCCTATTGAATGCTTGAACACAGGCATTCCTCGGTTAGGTTTTTCTGCCTACAAATATTTCACTTCAGTCTTTAAATACTAATCACAGAATTCAGACGAAGGGTTTTTTATCTTCAAAGTGCTGCAGAAAAAAAAAAATAAAATTAATTCATTAATCAGACATAATTAAAGGGCATAAAATATGCCTTTCTCCAGCGCAGGAAAACAACCAACACAGCGTGAAGCCATCGCAGGGACTCCAAGCATCTTTCCCACCGCGAACGTGATTTTCCCGGAGCGGCGCCTGGGCAGTAGCCGTGCTTGTTCCCAGCAGCTCTGCTCAAGCTGTCTTCCTGACATGTGTTAGGCTGTATGTCTGCCACGCAGGAAATAGGGTTTGAAGCTCACAGCCAGGAGCAAAAGCTGAGATTGAGGCTTTAATGAAGCTGGGATTGAGTGGCTAGGGTGGTTCAGTGAAGCAGTAAATGCAAACACATTATCACCTGAGAACTTGCTCCAATTTCACACCAATTAACTAGGAATGAGAGAGGAGGGCTGGGGCTGGCTGCAGAGATGGCTGATAATCCTGTGAATGGGCAGAAATGGCTCGAACACCGACCCGCTTGTGCCAAAACGAGTTTGTTAGATAACGCCGGTCCCGGCAATTTTGTCTTGGGGAGGGAGCATGTCATTACTGGAGCTGCTTTTATTAGCAAATATTAAAAACATTTCCCGAAATGCAGATGCCCGTGAGGGAAGCACGGGTGGAAAAAGTAATAAAGCAATAGATGATTATTTTATTTCTCTGCCAATGCGTCACATCACAGGGGAAGGGAAGGGGCAAAGGGAAAGGGAAGGGGAGAAGAGGGGTGGGATGCGGAGGACTGTTGGGGAAAAGTCGGCAGCTCATGGAGGGGAATATCCCACCCTTGAGGAGACCCTCAAGATGCTCAGCTCTGGATTTGGGGTGGGTTTGATTTTTAATCAACTGCCAGCAGATGTAGGTCCAAACAGGACCCCAAAACTCACCTTGGCAGCAGTGATGGGGCCCATCCCTGTCCTCTCCATCTGCACTCAGGAGCCAGTTCATCTTCACTGCATTTTAATATCTGAGTTATTCCCAATCTTTTTGGCTGTTGGGATTATTTCCATTTTACGAGTTAGGATGGAAAAAAAGACAGCAGCTTAGAGGAAGTTCTATTAAATGGATATCTACGGATTAAATACTAAAACAAATCACATTCTCGGTGGGCCAGGCCCCACATTACCCCTTCAGTAACTGCAGGTTTTGATGTCTGTGAGCAACCAGACTCATCCTCCAAACTGCATCAGCCATGAGACATCCTGTAACCAGCAGGCTGAACCAGAATAATTTCTCGGATTTAGATGAAATCTTGTTTTCATTTTAAAATGCATGAGTAATAAAAAGGTTACTGCAAACGCAAAGGCAAGGACCCCTTGCTGAGTTCATGGTGACACAACAGGCTGGAGAAGACCTCAAGAGAAACCCTGTGTGCATGGTTAACCCTGGGGAGGGCCTGTGCCCCAAGAGGTGTCCTCAGTGCTGCCCCAGCTCTTCCAGCAAGGAAGCTTCCGGGAAGCCGTGTTGTCCCTGAGAGCCACCTGCCCCGCTCTTCAGCAGGGAGCTCCAACAAAATAATTGCAAGAAAGGTGCAAACAGAAGGAAAGAAGTCACTGTCCTCCTCTCACTCAATATTGAATTACTCCAGCCTACAGGAGGGATTGAGACATCTCCCTTTAAAGTGTTTTCACTGGTGATAGAGGATGGATAGGCAGCAAAGGACCAGGACAAGTATGGTTCACCTCACTAAAAGCCAAGGAGAGTGATGGGGCTGGCTGATGACAATGCCTCATTTCTGAGCAAGGAGGGCCCTGGGTGCTCCCTGTCCCAATGTGAGCCTGATTTTCAGAATCCTGTTCACTTCAGGTGTGAATTCCCCTCTGTACAGGCTTGGGAAGGTGGAAAAAGATGTGGCTTAAATGAGCAAGGCCAGCAACTGCCAAGCTGGATGCTGGGGGATTCTTTCCCCTGGGGCAGGTGGACTGGGGTGCAGGGGGACACCTTGTTCCAGCTGTTCCAGCCATGGGAAGTGGGGATTTGTGGTTCTTCCCTTCTTGTGGCATGCAAACCACTCTCCCAAGCAGGAAATCTCCCGTTCTGTACACAACGGTGCACCCAAGCCCTGGTGTAAATCCATAGGCTCTTCCTGTCCACGCTCTCCAGCCTGTAATTATCTTAAAGGCAACAATTAAAACTATTGAAACACATGTGATGGGTTTAGGGAGCATAGCTTGGCTAATCCCCACAAGCATCCCGGAGGAGCGGAAGCGAGGAGTTCCCAGGGTGCTGGTGCTTTGCTGGGCAGGTGAGGACCAAGTGGAGCTGCAGGGGACCAAACTCAGGGTGAGGAGTTGGCAGCAGCCTGGTCCCCAGACAGTGTGGGACACCTGGAGTCATCCACGTGGCAGTAACCAGGCTGGTGCCAGGGGCTGGGTGAGGTGCAGGAGGGTCCCCCAGCTCCTCACCCCATCTCGACGCTCCCCAGGGTCACACGGAAAGTCAGTGAGAGGAAAGACCCCCATCCCCAAAACCTGCTTTTTTGGTTAAAGCTCTGATTGTAAACTTCTGTGGCAAAAATGTCACCTTCCTTTTTCCATGTCGGACCAGGATTTGGACCTATGTCAGACACCAAAATAATACCATGTTCAGACACAGCCCCTTCTGCCTTCCCCATCATTTACTGCAGCATCCCACTGCTGTTTCATATTAATGTGCAAAAGTTTCTGCAAATATCTGTGATGTTCTGCTTATGGAGTCCCAAAGCAAGAGCAAAGAGATGCATAGTGGAAAATCGCACAAAATATCACTGTCCTCCTTTGCTCATCACTTCTTAATTTGTTTGTTTTGCAGGAATCATTCTTTTTGATGCTTTTCTGAAAGCACCATGCTCCTGGAGGGTGATTATATGTGATTTTCTACTCTGCTTTCTTTAAGAAATAGTTCTAACCTGTCCTAGAAATGTTAAAGCAGTTTTGGGAGCCTGAAAATGCAGCAAACTACGGAGCAAAAAAGAGAACACAAACTCTTTGTTCTCAGTATCTTGTGATCTTAAAGTGCTCGAGGTGATCTCAAGGGTGTCAGGGCAAGGACAGAGCCACTCAGGGCAGCCACTGGCTCCTCTCTTTTCCAGCCCTCTTGCTCCAGCGAGGCTTTTTATCACCTTTTTGTGATATGGTGTTCTAAAGATTTCTAAAATTTCCAAAATTTCTAAATTTTCTTCTTTTCCCAAAACTCACACAAAATTTAAACCATTTGGACTAAAAGTGAGTAATTTTGTTTTTGTTTAAGATTCTGCTCAAATTCCCTTTCAATTAAGTATTTAACTTCTGAAGGCTTACTTTCTCCTTTTTTTTTTTGGCTTTTCTCTTCATGCTTCTCCTTCCTTTCTCACTTCTAAAATGCAATTAACTGGGGGAAATCCTCTTCTGAGCCACTTCTGCTGCTGCTAACATAGACAGCCCCAAGGATGCTCCCAGCCCTGTGCTCCCCTCACTAGGAAAGGAGCCTGCAGAGTGTCGCAGACCCCCTCCCATGTTCCTGGCTCCCTGTGGGTACCTGTCCAGCTGTATCAAAATCACAGGACAGACACAGCCACTGGGCTAGAAGGGATAGAAAAAAACATGGCAAATCCAGCCTCGGGTTGACAGGACCCCAAAAGGGCCCACAACTCCTAAGTTGCACAGCAGATGGCCAATGTCTCTTCATGTATTTCTTGATTAACAGCAGCATTTTAGATAAGTGAAGACCAGTTGCCTTTGAGGGCAGAAATAACGTTGGGTTGAAGTGTCATTCGGTGTCATGGGCACATGGCAAATTTTATTTGGGGGTTGCTTTGCATCACGTGAGCATATGACATTTTATTTGCATTTCTAGAGGGCTTTAGCACTGAGTTTCTATTTTAAGCCGGGAAAGGGAGAGGGCAGCAGGGCTGGTGGTAGCTCAGGTTTCCCTGGGAAGCACACCCTGAGCTGGGAGATTAATATTGATGACAGGAGCAGCACACGGGTGGGGATTTACAGCAAGAGTGAAAAAACCTGGGGAAACCAAGAAGCAAGAGGGATGGACTCCTATCTCCAGACTCTCAGATCAAGATGTGCATAAGCCAACAAGTTTCTGGGCACGGTGAACACGGCAGTGTGTTGTTCAGCAGCATGTGCAGCGCCCAGAGATCAAACAAAGTGATCTCCTCTGCCTTGAAAATGCATGAAGCTGCAAGATCTTAAGGGCAAATAAACTTACTTTGATTGCAGGGCTGGGATCTTGGAAGTCGCATTCCTTTAATTTCCTTGAGCTGGTTGCTTTCCCCGTGAAGGACATGTACAGGGAGGTGAGTTTTCAATGGAAACTGGTTTTGCCTCATTTTCCACCTCTCTCCTGTTACAATGAAAGAAGCGCCGAGCTCCGGAGGCCTGCCTGCCTCTTTCTATGCAGACAGAAAGGGCTGGGTGTCTGTGTTTAATTACAGCCTGAAATAACTGCATTTAAAAGACAACAGCAAGCTATTTAATTAATACTTATCATTAGCACACATACGAATGCCTAGCAGCAAATTGCAACAACAAAGCAAGTCCTTCTTTATTTTTTTTCCTTGCACATGGGATAAATTAATTTAAAAAAAAAAGTAAACAAATTATTTGCACTAGATTTGAAATTACTTTTATGGAGTGAGAGTACGGGGACAGTAGGTATCACTCCAGGAGAGCAGAGATGTCTAAGGGCAGGCTTCTCAATCTCCAGTTTTTCAATCTCCAGCTCTCCTGGCCAAGAAGCTTATCTTCATCCATCCATCTATCTATCTTTCTATCTCAGCATTTACACTGGGCTCATACCCATGTCTGAGCGCCTACCTGTCTTCATACCTGTCCATAAATTACACGGCACCCCCAGGGCCTTATAAATAATAATTCAACTCCCAAACCTTCAGAACACTGTTTTAAAGCATTGGCTTATAATTCACCACGTTGTGGACTCCTCCTCCTAGCTCATAAATGTGACACTGGAGCAGAGGGACGTGGCAGCCCAGTTAGTGGAGTAATTGCCTCCAAATCTGTTCCCTGGGTGGGAGGGGTGGGCTGGGTGGCCACAAGTTGGAAGGTGGGGATGGACATTGTGGCAAAGCACAGGGGAAGGGTGGACTGCTCTGCTCAGGGGGAATAGCATCCTCACCTGCAGCCCGGGATTTTATATTCCTCTCAATTTTGTTTCAACCAGTGCTGCAGTCAGCCAGTCATCCCATGTACCTCTTTAATGAATAGCACTCTTAATGGCACTATTAATGACTGGAGTGATGAATCAGCTTGGCTCTGCTCCTGAAGTCTCCATGGGACCCAACACCAGGTGACAACTGCAAGCTTGGAGGCAGATGGCTTAAAGGGTAGACCCCATGAGTATCCAGATAGATCCCAAGACATTACTTTCTCCTCAAGATACATAGGAGTTAGGAACACATCCCAGCCACGCCCCTCAGTGTGAAGGGTGTCCTGACCTCTGGAGGAACATGGGATTCCTATGGAGTATGGCCACTGGTTCATGGGCATCACTGTCTCCTGGATCACATGTGTCAGATCTCCTTGCAGTGAGGGACCTGAAATTGGAATTTTTGCTGAAGAAAAGTGTGATCAGCTGATGTATGAGGTGAACTATTTGACAAGTCTGTCCTGGATTTGTGATCAGCTCTGGAAGGGGCAGAACTAATATATTGTTAACATTGGGAGCATGTCAGGCTGCCAGAGACTGCAGCCCCCCAGCAGTGTTGGGTGAGGAGAGACCACTTTTCTGCATGACTTTCCTCCCTCCATTTTCCATCTTTCCATCAAACCAAGCTGACCTTCCCTCTCAGCCAGAGACCTGAGGATGAGTGAGCAGAGTCGCAAGCTCCTGTTCTGGGGACAGAGTGTGAGATCCCAGTGTGAGCAGCCACAGATGCCGTGGTCCCGAAGCAGGGTGGGACACAGCATGCCCAGGGGGCCAGGTTCATTCCCATATCCCAGGCACTGGCCTGGCACGTGCAGCTGTGCATTTCCCCCTGTGGGAGTGCAGCACCCCCTGCAAGCTGAGCTTGTCTGTGCTCCCTCTGCCTTGGCTCCAGGCATGGAACAGGCTTTTCCTGCTGTGCTTCTGGCCCAGAGATCGCAGAGAGAGTTTTCGTAGTGTCATTCCCCCCAAAAAATCTGATACCCCATAGGGGTATCCTCAGGGATAGTTGAGAATTAAACTCCTTTTTACCCTTCCTGGGCATTGTCTGCAGCGAGGCCAGACCCTTTACCCATTCTACGGCTTCAGGGCATTGGGATGGGAGCATGGAATGTATTCATCAGGTTTTCTGCTTGCAAAACACACCAGGACCTTGGCAGGCTGTGAGCCCAGCCCCACTCACCCATCCTTCCCTGTGTTCCCCAGTGAGGGGTCCACGTCTGGCCCCTTGCCCTCCTGTCTCCTCCTCCTACTCCAGTCCTGACCAGACAGCTGGGTTTGCAACCTCTTGCTTGGATGTGGAATTTCAGGCCTCTCCCCTCTCACAGGGTGTCTTAAGCTATGATTAAGAGCTAAATTACAACTGGGCAGCCGTCCCCGGCCGAGAGCCGCAAGATTTGGGGAGGCAGCTATTAAAGGTGGTGGAGTCCACTGAGCACAACATCTGCATCAACCAGAGGGGATCGTGGGGCCGAATGGGACCAGGGGGTTTCTCACTGGCACCCCCAGTGACATGCTGCACCACCCCCCCACCCTGTGCAAAGCCATCCTTCAGCCTCGTGAGGCTGAGGTTAAGGTGCTGCTTAAATAGGAGGTATTTTGCTGGATTGGCTCTTAAAGAAGGGTGAATGATGGCCTTGTGAAGCATCATTCCTGGACTCCACCACCATTTTCCTCCCAGCTCCTTGATCCATGCAAGTAGAGCCGTTAGCATTAAAAACATCCAAGTGCTGTGATTTTTTGCATAATTTTCAACTAAGCTGTTTCCCTCACCCACGTTAATTGGGATGGGGCAGCCTCAACCCCCCATCCTGGAGAAGGCACAGGTCCCTCCTCTCCTGCAGGGTTTCAGTGGGATGGAAGAAGGTGGCACGGGGCCGTTGTGCCGGAGGGAGCCAAGGAAAAGTCTTCCTGGGTGCCAGCAAAGCAGCCCAGGCAAAGCTTCCCACTCTTCCCGCACATTCTGCAACATCCCAAGCTGAATCACTTCACAGAACTTACTTTTACCCTGTTAAATGCCACTAAACCTTCAAATTAATCCTCCCATTACAGGACTTCTTTTGATGTCAAAGGGGGAATTTTTTTTGATGGCAGAGGGGGATTTTTTCCCCCCGGTATAATTATTCCTATTTTTCTTTCCCCTTTTTTAGGCACAAGAGATTCCTGCCAGATGCATGACTTGTGGAGGCAGCTCCCACACAAGGTATTTATATATTTATATGTATATGATGGGAACGTGGTATTGAATGACCTGAAGTTTCAGGCAGAGGGTAAGGGGAATTTCCCATTTCCTACTCGTTACAGTGGAAGTTGCCCGGGAAGAGTCTGCAGCAGGACTAGGACCAAAAGCCCTGAGATAAAGAACTGCTTTCCAGTGCTGTAAGATAAGCATGTCCAGGGAAAACATCTGCCATTTAACACTATAATTGAGCAAGTTTCAATGCCTGGGAATGATCCCTGCCACTGCCTAAATTACAGGGATGGGTAAAGTGGATTAGCTCCAGTCTTGCATGTGTTTCCCATTGAGCATCTTGGGTATTGCTGGGATCACTGGGCTGAACATCCCAGCACGGAGCCAGAATCACTGGATAATGCTCATGAAGCAGTGGGTAGTGCTAAGGAAGCTTTCTGTAACAGCCAGTAAAGATGGAACAGGCAGGTCAATCCAGAGTTTCAATCAGATTTTATGAATTATTAGGACAAAGGGGATACAATTGCAGAGGTCTTTACTAAAAGTGTTATGAAATAGTCCATATACTTCAATGGGGAAGTGCATTCTTGCTAATAAATCATCACATGGAGGCTCCCAGCATAACATGGGGCTTTCCTGGGAACAGAGAATGAGCCCTGGGAGGCATTGGCCAGCTGTGCCCAGTAGCTCAGGTCTGTGTGACTACCTGCCCCCTGATCCTCCACTACCCCAGGGGTGCAAACTGACTCCCACCCTCTGCCTCCCACCGCTGTGCCACGGCTCCAATCCGCCCCCGGAGCACCTGTGCCCAGTCCTGTCCCCGCTCCAAGGGAGTGGACCTGGTCTCCATTGCTGTCAGGGCAGTGATTTCAGGGGGGATCTGGGGAACCAGGCCAGCTCGGAGCACGGCATCCTGAAATTTGGCTGAGGAGGCTGGAGCTAAGCAACACCGGGGAATGCTGCAAAGGGAAGAAAATCAAGGAAATTGGGATGTAAGCAAGGCCTGGGCTGGAGATACTGAAGGAACAGGGGGATAGTGATGCTCCAGTCCCCAACACTCCCTCACCTGTCTGGCTGAGAGTAGTGGTAGTGAGCAGCCACGGCAGAGTGGGGGCACAGCAGGTACTGGTTTTCCTCCCAGCAGCGCCGCATGGCTCCAACAATATCCTCGTCGGAGGCTGAGCGGGATCGCAGGGTCTCGGAAAGCTGTGGGAATCAGGGAGGCTTGTTTTGCACAGGGCATCAGCCACAAGCACTCAGCAAAGCAATTCAAAATAGGGAGGCTGGAGGATGGAGCTTCCCAAGGACCGAAGGAAGAGGGGTTGCTGCAGCACTGCTGGAAACAACCGTGCGGACAGAGTGTGAGCCAGGGTTTTCCATCCACAGGTGCTGCGAGCGTGGGTGAAAAGGAGCCGAGACCCAGCTCAGCTCTTGGCTGCTATTTCCATGCTCTGAGGGACTTGTAAAACCCACCTCAGTGTAACAGCTCTTCTTGCTTTTAATAAAATCATTACTTAGTATTTATCTTGCTGCACAAGCAGGAGTAGGCACCAGGCAAAGGATCCTCCTCCCTCCTAGTGAGGTACAGTGATTGGGAATTTGGATGGGAAGAGGCAAGGCTTTGCATCTGGCCCTCTCATAGTTCATATCTTCTGTTTTCTCTGGTATCTCTCTCTGTGTTGTGCTCCCATTTGCCATAAGAGTGAGGCTGAATTGCAGCACCCAAGTCATCAGACCCACTCCCAAACACTCAATTTGTGCCAGCATCTGCTGCACGATGCCTCGGTGCATGGCCAAGGATGGGGTGGTTTCAGATCCTAACTAAGTAATTGTAGGCATTTATTAAATTAGTTTTGCAAAGAAGAAAGAGCTTTTTTTAAAAAAAATAAAATTTAAAAGTGTTTTTTAACATCTCAGTGCACACACATTGATATAAAACTTCTGTTCTAGCCTCACACGTAAATTTTTGGTTGGAAGCTCTCCACTATGATTTTTTTATTCTGTAAATGAGTTGAAAATGGTAGTTCTCCTTACACACACACACACATACATAGCGTTGTGTGTGTCAGGAACTGACCTTTCTGTGCAAATCCTCTGGCAGCTTTAGCCTTTTTGATACACTGAATCGCTCCATCAGCGTTTTTATTAGGCTGCTGTCAGAGCCTGAGAGCAGCCACAGGATCCTCTCCACATTGTAAGGCTCCTGGGAAAACAAAGCAATAGGTGAGCAGTGGAAATTCAAGCATTCGTCTCAGGGGAAGAGCACCTGTGTAGATTCTCTGATATCTCCATAGGGTTGAGGTCCTACTACTGAGTTTTTCTTGGTGGTAGCTGGTGTGGGCTTTTTGTCTTCCCTTTACTCACCTACATCCCAAGACAAGTCTTTGGGAACACGATGTCTTTTGGACCTTTGACCTGTTTGACAGTGACCATCAGATTAAAACAGAAAATGCAGGGATAACTGATGAATCAACAGTGTGACCACATCTGTACAATCACTGTGATGAACCCAGGCTAATAACACACTGTGCACTGGAGAAGCAGAAATATCCAGCTGTTTACTCAGTGTTGCAGATGCTGAGTGACTCACAGTGACACCCAGCTCCCTGCAGGGCTGGCTGATAATCTTTGAGAACTTATAGGGCACATATAGGGCCTGACTGGCCTGTATGGCTGCGTAGCAATCAGTGTTGCAACACCACAGCAGAGCTCTGTGCAAGACCATAGAGGAGGGTCACAAACCAATTTCTCTTCTCCCTGTCTCATCCCTGCATGTTTACAAGCACTAAGAAACATTCATCCAGTGGTTTGGCTGAGACACCTTGTAGAGACAGACAGGACAAGGAACACCAACTCACAGAGTACTCATCACATCTCCTGGGTTCAAGTGATGGGTTTGAATGAACTTTTCACATCTTTCTGCCTGTGACCTTTTGTCACTCCATCCTGTTCTACCTTGGAGAGTCATCAGGTCCTACTCAGACTTTTGTGTCCTCATCTGGGTGTCTTATGGTCCCAGTTCTGTCCTTCATCTTCCCACCATCACCTCCCAGAGCCTCTAATCTTCAGTTTAGTCTGTGTGTTGCCTGCCCTTTGCTTTAGGTTGTCCCCTGTTTTAGGCTGTCCTCTGCTTCCCAACCTGGCTGTTCTGAGAAGCCACATGTCAGTGTGCCCTGGACTTCAACAACCCGCTCCCAGAAGCTCCTCCAGCACCATGCTCCCGACATCCCTTCTCCTGTCCTTCTTTCTGCTGCTCCCACATCCTTCACACATGCTTCCCCTTCACCCTCCATTCATGCCAGCCTTTTGGTTTCCACTACAGGTCTCTGTGTCAACACCAGTAAGCTGAACTGGGCCAGGACACTGATGCAAGTACTGGCCTTACCATCTAAGTAAGGCTTCTGCTTCTGTCCCAGGCCACCAGAACTGTCCAGGAGAACTTTGGGGTCCAATTTGGAGGACAGATCACACTGGGGACAAAGTTTTGGTGTGTGGACATGAGCTGTGTGGTGCTTCCTGACCTCAGGGCCAGAGAACATCCCCTGGTTGTCTTTAGGTGCTGCAAAGACATAGCACCTGCTGTGATTCTCCTGGGATTGCTCCTTACAAGGCTCATCCACACCAGACCTCCTGCTTCACCTGCAACTCTTTAGGCAGCATCTAATGAGAAAATTTTCTCTGCTGTACTTTAGGCTGCAGAAGAGGCAACCTAAAAAGGCTGTGCACTCTCCATCCTTAAAGGTTTCCGATACCCGAATGGAAAATCCCTGGGTAATTTGGTGTGACCTCAGGGCTGACCCTGCTTTAAACAGGCCCCAACTAGAGACCTCCTGAATTCCCCTCAAGAATGAATAGTCTCTTATGCTGTGGAAAAATTTGCATGGATGCTTCAGATGTGAGCTGAACAAAGATGTCCCACACAGGTGTGGAGAGGGATGTGTAGAGGGATACACCCATCCAGCTCCTCAGCAATCTCAGGATATCACCTTGCCTGACTGCCTGCTGCCATAATCCGAAAGGCTGGCACATGCCTGGGTACCTCAGCAGAGCAGTACTACTGAAGGGACATGGGCCCAGAAAGGAGCCCAGATACCCCTGGAGCTCTGAGGAGCTCCCCAAGCTCATGGTTTGGGAGGAAAGCCAAGCTGCAGAGCACAGCCTGGTGACAGGGGCACAGGGACTTAGTGACTGCAGAGCATGGCAGCCCCTCCAGGCTCCCGGGTCCTCCCAAGGTGTTTGAAAAGCTTTTGGAAAATCCAGGTAGCTTAAGGCCACAGAGACACAACACCAAGGGTTTCCCTCTGATCACTTGTTTGGAAGCAGATCCAATCCCTGAGGATCACAGGGTAGGGATGAAACGGGAGGTATTTGCTTCCAGGTGTTTGGTTTCTGTACCTCTACGACTTTTCTTTCTGAGGCCTTTGCCTGCCTGTTGAGACTTGTTTTGCTCTGAGTAAGCTGCAGACAGCCATAAATGAGGCATTTCTTCTGGACTTCCCTACCTTCTTCCTGGTCTCTCCTCTTGCTCTTGGTGGAGCCTTTCAGAAGCGTTGACAAAACGCCCTTGACATGGTGGCATTTATAGTTCTGTAGTTGTCACATGTTGTGAAAGTGTCCCTCTCTTGCTAACCTTGCACAGGACAAAACCCCAGAAACACAGCACTTAACAATGAAGATCACAAAGTCAAGCCCTGAAAAGTGAGGAGGAGGGTGTTTGATCTACCTCAGCTCAGCAGTCTGCAGCATAAATGGTTAATAGGAGTCACACCTCCTAATGCATCACTAAGAGGCACTGCCAGTGGCAGAATTATGCAGGTAGATTGGAGTAAAAGAAAAAAAATTCAATATTTGCTATTTCCCCATTTTGGCCAAGTCACTACATACCTGAATATCCATGGCTGATGCTAATGTAGCCTTCACGTTCTCTGCCACTGAGAAATCTCCATGTTGGACAGTCCTATGAATTATGTCATTGCTGTTCACCACAGCAACAACTCGAATTGGGAGACCCATTTTCTGGGCAATACAGCCAGCTGGGAAAAAACAGTGAAAAATAAATGTATGCTTGGTGAAGAAACATCCAAAGGAAGTTTAGCAAAGGAGTCATTGTACAAATTGATTGAGCAACTGGCTCAGAAGCAGACACAAATGATATTCCCTGGTGGGCTCTGAGATATCTGTCTCCAGGGGTTTGGTAGAGCACCAGATTATAAAATCCAGGGATGCAATGCTCCACCTGCCATTGAACACTGACCTTTGGGCATTTCCATATTTGATGATGGATGGTTAGGGGATGACAGGTCAGACAGGTGCTGTGCGAGCAAGAGAGATGAAGATTTTGAGCTTGTTAATGCTGCCTCAGATGGGCAACCTGGAAGTGCAGTGAATATATCAAATCCTTTGTTGCTGTCATAAGACAGTTCTATGCCTATTTTGGGACAGAGGCAATCAAGGGCTCTCATTTAGAAGGTCAGATTATGCAATTATGAGTGGTTCTCTTGACCACACACTACCATGCAAACCAGAGTAGGACTAGGCAGGACTCCACACCTCTGTTAATGTCTCACTTAAGAAATCAGAGCCACAGTATTTTCCCTCTTTTCTTCATCAAACACGTTCTGTCCTCTCCTAATGTTCCCATCCTCAAGATAGCTACACTCATCATCAAAGGGTGGTTTGGGTTTTTCTGCACCTTGTAAATCATTAGTGACACCTAAATTGAGTAATAAGCATACATGAGTAATAAAATAAAAGTGGTTCTGAAGAAATCCTACCAGAGAGTGGGTGTTTTAATAAATAGCAATACCTAGTATCTGTGAAGTGCTTTTGGTCTATAGATCACAGCATTGTCTCTCTTATCTAACCTATCTTTTTCCCTTTACCTGTGATATTTCCTCCTCCTCCTGTTGGCACAACAATTTCCACCACTGGCAGTGGGGTGGTATCCAGGGATGGGGCACACTGAAAGTAAGCATAGAAGAAGTGAGCAATCTGCACCATAATCCTAGACCAGTTGATGGAATTCAAGCTCATCAAATTGTATTTTCTGGCGAAATCGTCATCGGCGAACAGTTCCTTGATGGGCTCATCGATTTCATCGCTGTTCCCATGAGCTGTCAAAAGGAGAAAGGAAAGATTAGATCTGCCAACAGCAGTGCATCAGGCACAAGGTATGTCTGCTCAGAAATAGGGGTTGGTCTCAAGCCCTGGGGTTTGCTGTGGCCCATCTGCCTCAGGGGCTGAGTGGCACCCTGTGGATGTCGGGTGGTTTCTGCAGACGTGGCACTCTGGGTTCCTGCTTATACCAAATATATATTTCCCAAATATGTATTTCCCCTTGTGAGATGCCAAGGTGAGACCTGGCTGAGCAGAAGAGTCCATGAGAACTCAAGCAGCTCAAGCACCCAGTGGTGATGCTGACCCATGGGGATGGCAAGGTGGTAGGGGATGGATCACACAGGAAGGTGAGAAGACAGAGGGCAGAGGTGACTCCAAATCCTTTTAGTGTCAAGAAATGGTGCTGAACTCAGTGTAGCCAAACACCAGCCACCTGCATGGAGGCAGCTCTGATCTGTGGCCAGGAGACAAAGAAGCCTTGAACTACTTGGTCACCAAACTGGGTATGTCGTCTCCTGTTAGCAAGATGTCTGGGCATGGTGATGGCAATGACCCGACTGGCTACAGCTGCTAAAGCTGCAAATCCCACTGAGTATCTCCCTGAGACTTTAAGGGTCATGGTTTTGACACAGCAGGGCCATAGAGTGGACAGTCCAACAGCAGTGCCAACCAGCAAAGACGTGGACATTGTCTTCAATGACGGTGGTCATCTGAAGTTCCTGTATCTGAGTGCAGAGCCCCTTGGGCAGCAGAACAAAGATGTCCATGTTCTTCTGCCCTCTCACACTCTCGATGGCCGAGCTCCCTGTGTCCCCTGAAGTTCCTGTTTCAAAGTGAGGAAGCACCAAGAAAAGAAAAAAAATGATGCATCAGTCAAACCTGCATTGCTGCACTTCAAGAAAAGACACAGAGATGCTCCATGAGATGTTTTTGACTAGAGAAGCCACCCTGGCATTGTCTGGAGATCACTCACCAGCCACCCGTAAGGCAATACCACCCTGGGGCATCTGTGGGGAGGGCTGTGGGATGGTGGCTCTCAAGGTAAAGGCCTGACCAGAAATGTCACATCTCTCACAAAGAGACATACTCACCCACCAGAATAGTGACGTGCTTCTGCTTTTTCTCCAAGAAATATTGCAAAAACTGCCCTGTGCAGGACAAGGACAGATCCTTAAATGCAAAAGTAACCCCGTGCCACAGCTCCAAAACATTCAGCCCGTCTTTCAGCCTGGATAAATGGACAACATCCTTGTGCCTGAACCTGCTGAAGGCCCTGTCGATCAGGTCTAGAGGGAAAATGGTTAAAGGAGCTGTTAGATTGTTTTTCTGACCCATGGCTTCCTGCACCTGTGTTCTTCATGCTCCCGGTATCTTTCTGCACAACCAAAGACTCTCAGTTGCTGGAGCGGTGACAGACATCCAACAAGTTATTAGTAGTTACTAGGAATAAATCAGCCCAGCTTCATGGTGTTTGATAACTATGCCAAGTAACCCCAGGGGATACTCTACACGATCAGAGAAAACTGTGCTAAAATATAAAATACAGGAAACCTGAGTTTTATCACTATGTGCCATTGAGACAGAGGTTGCAGCTGCCCTCTGGTGGAGGTGACAGCTCTTAAATGTTGTAAAACATTAAAAATGTGATCTCAAGGAGAGCGTGGAGCAGTAGGAAGCCCTGGAGGGAGGGTAAGTCTGGAGCTCAGCAGAGCAGCCAGGTGACCCAGCAGCATCAGCCATCACTACTGAAGTCAACAGAATCCCTATTTGCACACAGGGAACACCTTTTCCTGCAAG
This sequence comes from Manacus vitellinus, assembly GCF_001715985.3. Lineage (NCBI taxonomy): Eukaryota > Metazoa > Chordata > Aves > Passeriformes > Pipridae > Manacus > Manacus vitellinus. The sequence continues at coordinate 396,894 of NW_021940910.1, read as the reverse complement.
GTGACAGAGGAGATCAGGGTACAGAAAGGAGCAGGCAATAGTGCAGCAGGCTCCATCCTCTGGGGGCCACGAGAGGGTGGGGTGTAGGCAGGCAGGTGCATCTGAACACCCTAAAATCCTCGCGCACATCCCCACGAGCAGCTCCCTGCGTGGCTGCACTCACCACCGAGTGTGTTCCGTGGGACCAGGTCGGCTGGGATGAAGAGGGAGCACAGCTCCTTGACCAGCCCACGGTAGCAGAGGCTGCTCCAGCGCCACAGGGTGTCCCTGTCCAGCGAGGGGATGTTCTGGGGCATGAACAGGCCCCCGTCGGGCGCGTAGCCGGAGAAAAGGGCTCCCTCGAAGTCAACGGCCCTCGTGCCGCCCCGTGTGCTGAGGTACTCCATGGCTGCTGGGGAGGGACTGCTGTCACTGCCAGGGACCCAGAGTAGACCCCTCAACTCCCTCAAAAACTTCCCCTATGGACACACAGAGCTCCTCAGGGAACAAACCACCTCCTCTCAGGAAAAGTCACAGGGAGCTGGAGCAGCGGGGGCCAGTGAGGGGCATGCGGCATTTTGCAGGGGATGGAAAGGCCGTCTGGGATTTGTGCCAAGGTGGCCGGAACCTCCTCGTCTTGCTTTCCCTTCACCCTTCCCACCCTGCCCCGGAGACACTTCCCGCCTGAGGAAAAGCCCTGACGGCGCAGAAGCCGCTGCACAAGCACGTCATGTCTCTTGTGGGCTGTTTGCCAAAGCTGCAGCTTTTTTTTTTTTTTTGAAGAAAAAAAAAAAGAAATAACTGTCTTTAGAGCAGGCTGATTCTGTTCAAAGGGGTTAAACTAAGGACAGGATTTGACACAGTGCAGGAACGGCTGAGCTAAATCCTCCGTGTTCACGCAAATCCGACCGAGCAGCCACCGGCGCTGCTGGAAGAGGCCATTTCCCACCCAGATCCCGTGAACTCCCACGACTGTTCCCACCTCGGGCACTTGGGCCGATGCTGCAGCCCCTCGGCAAGGGATGGGCAGCAGGAGAGTGAACAAACAACCTGCTGCCACCGCTTCCAACCCCGTCACCCTTTGCACTTGTGCTCACGGAAAACGTGTCCCCGTTGCAACATGACAATGTTCCCTGCGGAGCAGCCAGCAGAGACAGCCTCCCTGCACTGAGCCTGGGAATGGGAGTATGCTGCAGCTCAGGAGAAACCTAATTAAATATTAGAAGAGGGCTTTTAGCATGAGGGTGATCAAGCACAGGACACAGACGGCTTGTTGTCTCCATTATAACCCCAGCTGAGGAAACACATTGATCTGGTGTAACTGTGAGCTTGGATTTCAATTTGAGATTGAACCTGCTTAAAGCAGGTTTTAGGTCAGAAACATCCTTGCAACGAAGATCAGTCTGTAAGTCAGCTGTGCAAAGGCAAGTGTTCAGCCTCCTAACAACCCTGTCCCACCAATGGGGAAACTGAGGCAGGAAGGGAGAGGGGACACATGTGGGATTGTGAAAAAGAAATCAGTTTTCCTTTGCAGGGAATGGCTGTGCATCCCTTTTCTACTTTTTATTTTAATACAATCAGTGTGTTTTGAAGGGAAAGGTTGACACAGGACCAGTGGCTGCACAAACCCAGGGTGCAGCTCAGTGTGTGCTGCTGGAGCTTGAGTGGGGACTTCAGTCCAGGCAGGTAAGGTGCAGAGGTACAAGGGATGGCTGATAACAGCCTGCCATGACCCAGAGAGCTCATGTCTGCAGCAGGGGACACATTGCCTGCCAAAGCACATATCTAACTCTGGGGAGTAACTGGAGCCATGAGAAAAGTTTCCAGAAGAGGGTTGTCCAGTCCTTGCCCTGAGCACTGACATAGAAACAGGCTTTTCTACACCCAGCATTCCAAAGGGCTGCTTCTGCAAGCTCCTCAGCAGGAGGCAGAAGCAAAACTTCAGGCTGCTGGCAAAGTTGCCCCTGATGGTGTTCTGCAGAGCAGGAAATAAACAGAAGCTTTTTAATAATTTATCTGAGCTCACACAGTGGGCAGAGCAGAGCAAATCTCTAGGAAATCAGCTAGGCAGGGAGCTACTTATCTATAATTATATACATTATATCACCCAACCAGTCCATATCTCTCCACCATCAGGAGACCTCTGTGCTCAACGTTCCCCATGACATTGCAAAAATGAAACCTGCTGTGACCTCCCTGTACCCGCAGACACCACGTCCTCATGCCACACTGGCATGCTGTGGGATGCTGACCCTGCAATGGGGGTCTGTGCACATCCCAGATGTGCATCCAGGTCCTTTCAGAAGGTGCTAGAAAAAAACAGGTACGGGGCTGGACCTTGTTCATCAGGGATGGCTCAAGTTTAAATTGATGGTTAAACCCCCCCAGCATCATCCCTGAAGTCATCGAAAGTTCCCAAGGTCATCTGGCCATCTGATGTCTCCAGACCAGAGCCTCAGCTCCTCATCATGCTCCAGTGATAGCTGACACAAAAACCTGCAAGTAGCACCTCTGGACAAAAACAGTGAAATGTTGGAAATAAAGGAAATATTAAAAGCTGCAGGATACATGGTTTGTCTCCTCTACTCTGACCTCTCCCCTCTCCCACAACAGTGTGCCAAGGTGAATTTAGGATTTTCCTTCCTTGCCCACACAGAGACAGAGCACACTTCGAGCTCAGCTCAGATTTAGGCTAGAACAAGGAAAGAATCAAATCCATAGGAAAAGCTGCACAATCTGATAGTTCTTATTTCCAGAGCAATAATTTAATATCACCAATGTGTGTCTGATCATCTCTGCAAGGGTCACCCAGCACATTTGAATGAGACCTCACCTACTCCCACCACCATGCGACATTATGCCCCAGGGCATTTACTTACCATATGTCTAGTTCTTCTAATGTGTGCTTTAGCACAGCCAAAGAGATGACTTCACTGATTCAGCTAATTTTTTTTTTCTAAGTGAAGAGTTTACAATGAGACTGATGATCCCTTCAGCATTACATCCCTCTGAGATGCAGGAACCCTGCAAAAAATGGGTTATACCAGGATACCTGCTGTCTGCATTTGCAGCAGGGCTGTTGCCACAAGCCTATCTATGCCCTGGGCCTATCAGCAGTGATAACTCTCACTAGCAGGGTCAGTGGTTCATGCTGAGATGCAGGGACTGCTGATGTGGCAGCCACAGGCGAACACAGAGGAAGTGCCTGGGACACTCACTGGGATGACAGTAGCATTTAGTGGGAGGGTTTTTCCCATGCTCAGCCCTGAAATTTTCATGCATTCAGGTTTAGAGTGGCATTTCATTTTAGATGGAGCTCTGAGCAATCTGGTCTAGTGAAAGGTAGTTGTAACAAGATGATCTTTAAGTTTGCTCCAACCCAGGCCGTTCTATGATTCTGTGATTCATTCTATGATTCTTTAACATTATTTTGAACTTTAAAAGAAAGGAGGAGAAGAGGGTGCCCGTGCACACCAGCCTGTCAGGACTCATCTACCGCAGCAACAGATCAAGGGCTGGAAAATGTAATAGCCTTTAATTAACCTGGTCTTACTCAGTGCCTCCATATTCCTGCTGGTATTAGCACTCCCACTTTGGACCTTGTCTGTTCCTGAGAAGTTCATGCTCTTTGGACTCATATGTCAGGAATCAGCTGTATTTGCAAATCCCAGCTAAGGCTGCTGTCAGACTTTTCCAACCTTTTCTTTTGTAGTGCATCAGTTTTCATCCCTCCAGACAGAATTTTCTCAGCCTCTTCACCTTCCAAAAGCGTGATGAGGACTGAGGAAGCAGAAAGGCACATATAACAGCAAGGAGAAAATTTTTTTCCTGCACAAATTCCCATAAAATTTCAGGTCTCAGGCCCAAGTGTTGCAGCACTCAAAGACAAGCACGGCAACACTCTCAGCTTCGTGTTTGTTGAGCCGCTTTTCCGTCCTCTCCAGCAATGGGGCCCCCCTACCTGTCCCAGGCACAAGCAGCGCTTTGGGTTGGGGTGCCCTGTCCATTCCCCCCGCGGAGCACCCCCAGGAGCTCTCAGGAACACGGTGAATCTCATGTCACTAGATGGCGACAATGCCTTGTGTCCACGGAGGAGATGCAGAACTGCTGCCTCCCAAGTCTTTCCCTGTTCCCCACCCAGCCTTTCCCACCCTCCCACACCTGCCTCCACCTTTCGGGCCACGGACATCCAGCAATCCCAAAAACAGCTGGGAAACATCTCCCCAAAGAGCCCTATTTTGGAGCTGAAGAAGAGGAGGCAAGGGTGAAGTTCTGGGGCAGGAGGTCAGGCTACAAAGCTGAGAGGCCTGAGCCAAAAGAACGGCTTTTATCACCCTCCTTTCAGCAGGATCTCTCCTACCCCCAGGGAGACATTCAGAAAGAGGAACACAGAAAGGACCCCACCTTTCAACTGGGTCCAGAATGCACCAATTTTTATAAAAAAGCATCTCATAACCCTGAGCAGCACAAAAATCTCCCCATATCTCCCAGTCCTGTCTCTACCCCAGCTGTTTGGGGCCTGAAAACCACACACAAATAAAAGCCTTCGGACCTATAAGTGACCCAGGCGACACCAGGCAGGTTCAGTAAGGGGGTGATCAGGATATCTGGGGTTTTGCAATGCCATTTACTACCCCATAGAGAGTACATCCCAGTGGAAAGTGCATTATGTTGGCTGAGAAAAATATATAAGCTCATTACGGGGGCTTGTTGAAGAAGTTGAATGTCCCGTGCTCTCTCAGGTGCAGAAGTGTGAACTTTCACAGAGAAAACAGGGAGATTCTAGATTTAAAAAAAAAAAAAAAAAAAGGAAGGGTTTGGAAGAAACCAAACTATTTCAGTTCTGCCTGTCTCAGGAGCAGACTCACATGTTGCTCAGCTTTGGAGATCCACGGCATGAGAAGGGGGGCTAAGGAGGTTTGCAGAGTGTCTGCAGCTGCACAGGCAAATGCGCACCCAGAATCATTTGTTTGAGCCTCATGTCAAGGAGATATAAGGCAGAAATGCTCAACTGTAGATGAATTAAAGTGTTCAAAGATGCACCTGATATAAATTGTCAGCATTTCAGCTGCCATGAAGCAGAACTGCCACATGGGTCACCTCCTCTCATTATCAATGTAAACATAGAGACTTTTCCACGTCCACCTCTGGTGATTTTGCAGGGCAAGGAGCTGCCAACACGGCAGCCCTTTCCCCACAGAGGGGTGCAACTCTTTCCTCAGAGGGAGGTGTTTCACAACCAACTCAAGGACATCTGTGTTGTGGCTTGGATCTTGTAGATCAAAGTGTAGGAGCCGCTCATAAAGACAGAGCAGAAAGGGAGCCCAGGGAATTGTGCAGTGCTGGCTCCTATGGTGGGGTATTGGAGACGCTGTTACCTGGAAAAGATTGTGCAATCTGGTCCTACTATACCAAGGTTTACAATATACCCCTGTGCCTAATTTCATCTCAAAATCTGCTGTCCCATAGGATATGGGCCCTGTGACAGCCCTCTAGGGACTTGACAGAAGAGATGCTGTGGAGGCAAAGCAGTCACAGCATGTTTGTTTTATCAGCTTCTCCAGGTGACTTTGGGAAAGTCAGGCAGTCTCTGTCTGCTCTATAATATGAAAAATGGGGATATCTATGCTCAGGGCAGCACTTTGATTACAGCAAACATGACAGGACAAAACGGGACATGGACAGTAGCAATCCTGGGCTTTGTCCACAGCTCTGGTCTTGCTGGCACTGTGGTTGTTTCCCATGGAGCATCTCTATGGTCCTGAACCTGGTGAAAACTCAGGTGTTCTCAGATCCCACATAACCTTTCTGTCCTGCCTCAGCACTGACCCTCTGGCTGGTGCATCACTCTTGTATTGTTGCTTTCCCCAGCCAAGGAACACCATCTGCTAGGGAAGGTCTTGGGGGTGACTGCTTGAACTTTCCTTTATTTTATATATAAACTGTGGTTATATATTTGCCTCAGAAAGAGACAGGAACAGGCTCCTTCTCGTGCCTGTATGGGCCTGAGAAGCTCTCCTTGACTAATTAGCTGCAATCCCCTGTGAGCAGCATTGACTGAGCCACTGAGCTCAACAAATCAGGATGAAGGAGAGCACAGGCCAGCTGGAGAGGTGAGCACTGGCCCACAGCAACAGCCAGGTGTCCCTCCAGGACCGGAATTCATCTGACCACTGGAGGCTGCTGTCCTTTACATCCCGATATCCCAGGCTCCTCCACTTGTGCAGACGAAGATTTACTTATCCCCACCATGTCTCAGGGGCTCTTCATGTGCCTAGATCAGATGGGGACATCTGCACTGCAAACATGGTGGGATGAGATGAATCATCTGCATTGGCTAAATGTTCACTGGCTCTGCCTTAGGGGACTCTTTCAGACCTTCCTCACTCAAGAACATTAACTGCTAACGATGGCTCCATTTATTTCCCAACATTTTCTTTCCTTGCCCTGGCATGAACAAGCTCCATAAGTAAAGAGCACCATTTTCAGTCCTTATACTCTGCCTCCGTGAGCTGGACAGTGGGATGGACAATACATGGCCTCTGAGGGCATAAGCAGAGGGGTCCATATGCCCAGAGAGAGGCTGTGGCACTACGCCGCAGATGTTTGAGGCAAGAGAGTGGGAGGTGAATGGCACAGCCAGCAACTTTATTCCTACTCTAAGGCAAGACCCCAGCAGCAACAGCAAGGTCTTCTGTAAGCTCTGCTCCTCAGGTGATCATAGGCAAGCAAAGCTAAGGCTTTGATAGATCTCAAGCTATCACTGGTAGACCTCCTGTGCCCTTGGAGATGCAATACTAACCCTTTGCTCCCTTTGGTCCCTTTGTAATAAGATGACAAGGGCTGAGGGCTGCCCTTTGCTGAATATCAGCGTCGATGGAAAGGTTTATCAAGCAGCAGTTCTCTCCAATCTACCGCTTTTGTCAGCCTTATCAGGGCTCTGATAGTGGCATATCTAATCTAAACCAATACAAACTGGCGCTTGCATGTCTGCAGCTTGGAAGTTACAGCTCGGAGGCAGGAGACTGTCAAGGCTGTTTCTAAAAGAGAAAAATCTAGGAAAGGTGCTGTATTTCATCTCAGTGCTGTCTTGGTAATGCAGCACAAAGAAAACTTGGTGGAAACCAACAGCGACAGAGAGCTCACAGCAGCAGTGGCATCTTTTCCCACCCCATCCAACCTTTCAAAGCAGTGCAGCTATGTGGCCTGCCAAAGAAACCTTTGTTCCTCAAGGTTTAAAATAATCAGATCAAAGATGTGAAAACTGGGCAGCAGACCAAGTTCCCAAGTTCAAGGGCAGCAGAAATAGGGATTACCTAAGCAATACTATAGGTTGAGACAGAGGGAAGCCCACCTGGGGATCTGTGACTGGCAAGCTTGTGACCAAGCTTCCAAAAAAATGGCTTTTGGGGTGTCCAGCTGGATCTGCACTAGAAGAATCCAGGACTGAATCAACAAAAGCCCCAGCTTGTAGCCTTTCACATTTGGACCAAGAAAATACTAGTGAAGAACTCAGCCCCAGCTTCCCAAAGAACTGAGGGGAAATCAAAGGCTTCACAAAGACTGGGGACTCACTGGTGGGATAGACAAGAGGAGCAAGAGAGGTGATAGAGGTGAGGTGCATGAAGACATTCTCAGACCTCCACAAGGCTGCCAGCTGAGCAAAGTGCCTGTCCCCAGACAGTGCTTTGGCTGTAAAGTCATTTTCATAGTTCAGATCTTAAGTAAGAGTTTAGTTCAAACTGGAGGAGGCAGAGGGAGGCTTTTTCTGTAGGAGCCCTAAAACTCAAAATCCAGTTTCCCAGCATAATGTCCAAATCATCAAGAAGCAGTGCACATAGGAGGGTGATTTCCCACTGCCTTGGCAGACACTGAATGAATGGGAGCCAAGATGAGGAATCCCAGGAAAAGTCTGAGGGAAGATGGTAAAAGGATGCAACTGCTCCAAGGGCAGCTACAGAGGTGACAGAGCCAAGCTCTTCTTGATGTTATAACATGAGGCACTGGCCACAAATTGTACTTTGGGAGGTTTGGGTTGAGCACCTCTACTTCAAGAGGTGGGTATTGCAGGCCCAGGGTGAGTACCCAGAGAGGCAAAAGAGGTGGGTTTTGAGATTTGGCTCAAACCATGCGTGATCCACTGGTGATATTCTTGCTTTAAGCAGGAGGTTGAACCAGAGACCTTCAAAGGTCCCTCCAATGGGCATTTTTCTGGTTCATCACCTTAGGACGCAGAGCATTTGGGTGTCTAAATCGGAGTTTAGACGTTCTGCACATCCATATATTTGATTCAGGTGCAAAAAGCAGAAATGAAACACCTGTGTCCATTTTTCTGACAAGCTTCTAAGATCTGTGCTTTATTTTCAAATCAACTTAAATGTAGAAGTACCTGCTGGCTTCCCCTAACACGTAGCTTCCTCAGTAATTTTTGAAAATGAACCTTTCTACAAACCAGGCTTAGGTTTTAGGGTATGGATTTAGTTTAATCAAATTCTCACATACTTGGCCTTGTGTTAATGCAAATCAGGGGCATTTTCTTGGCCCTGGAAAGTTAAAGTGATATCTTATTTTAAAAGACCCCATATTCTGGTGGGGAGATGTACAAGTATTCTGAACTTTGCTATTGAGATTAGGTTTATCTCACCTGCCGTTTGCTCAGCAGGCCTGGCTAGATAATAATTAGCTTGGCCAAATTTCATTCAATATGCATTCTTCTTTTTTTTATAATAACTTCTGCATTTCTTTGCTAAAAGAAATAATAGAACCCCAGTCCAACAGAATACAAAGAGTTTTTATTTTTGATCAGTGATCAAAAATCAGTTGGTTGCATTTCCAAACTTTCCAGCAGTGATCATAGTTCACATTTATTCAATACACCAGGTCTGGGAGCATAAATGTGTTACAGGTATTTACAGTAAGTAGAAGAGGAGAGGATACCTGCAGAAAACAATATGGGTCCCAAATGGGGCAAATTCTCTCATGAGTTGTCCATTTCTCTGAACTACTCAAACAATTTCTGCCCAATTACCAAGAGAGTCCTGGACAATTATATTCCCCTTTCAACATTTGATGGGCAACATCCAGACCTCAGGAGCTTGGCCTGGGAACTCTGCAGTTTTTTCAAGTCTGAATCTCTCTCCCCATCATGCAGAGAGAGGGGACCTGGAGAAGCAGCCAGAGGTCTAAAGCACAAATGTATGGGAGGCACACATGTGCTTCCAGGTGGCCCATGGCAGGAGACAGGGAGCTACCAGCTCCAGCTGCTGCCAGGATCTGGCCAGAAAGCTCAGTCACCACTGTCACCACAGAGGAGACACTAAAAAGGGACGTGTGTCAGTGCAGCCCCGTGTGACACTGGGGTATTCACCCGGGCAGGGAAAAAAAGTGAAAGGCAATTCCTAAGGTGACGTCATTCCCAAGGGGATAAAAGGGAAAAAAGCCAAAAAAAAGCTGTTTGGAGAAATTGCTGAATCAACCCACCTGCCACAAGTGCTCTCTGAATCAGCCTGGCTCCCCCCATGGTGCACAGGGGTGACATCCCCTACAGATTCCTCCACCCAGACAACTTCATCCACCGCCCACCCCACCGGCTGAGCTTTTCCCCCTCTTGCCTTGTCCAGCAGACAATGCCTATACTAATTAACCAGAAACCAAGGCTGATCTGGCCTGGGCAGTGTCACTGAGCACCACTGCAGCACAGAGAGGCCAAGCTGAGCCGGCAGGAGCAGGACAGACAGCTGCAGAAGGCTCTGACAACATCTCCAAATTGCAAAGAGACAGGTCTTTTACATTCTTATACATGACTTCCCTTCAAAAAAGGACAAAGGTGCTGTGAGAAGGCAAAATGGAAGAATTACAAAGAGAAGGCATGTGAGTAAAAAGGGGGAAAATCCCTGGGCTGACTCTGGGAGGGAGATGGAATTCATTGGGGCAGTGGATGAAACAGGAGCAAGAAGCTGAGCCTGGGAGTCCAGACCCAGAGAATGGATGCTCAGATGCCATGCAACAATCTGGGATGCTCAGGTAAAGGGACTGGACTGGAAGAGGAGCCCAGCTCTGATTCCCACTTTAGAGGGAGGAATCTGGCTCAGCTTGGAGGCTACCACTGGATCTACTTCTGACGTGGCATTTGGGAGAAATGCAGCTTTGAGGGCCACAACACTCCTTCAGTGTAGGAGTGACTGTGGCTCCTCTGGGGAAAGAAGAGGACAGGGTGTTTTAGCACTGGTAGATCACTAATGGCACCGGTGCGTCTATCCATACAAAAACCCTTTCTTGGAGGCAGGGCCATAGTGATGGAGCCTGAATCAAACTGCAGTCTTCAGATGGGCCCATGAAAGCCCAGGAATTCATTTTGAGTTGTGTTTTTTCTCACGGGACAATGATGGTTTTGTGACTACTGATGTATCTGAGGCCTGTGTCTGTGAGTCTGTGAGTAAGGCAGTCCCTGTCAGTGTGCAGCCACTCTTCATGCCTGTGCTAAAGACCCTGTGTGCACACAACAGCAAGAAGAAACCCCCCTGGAGTCAGCTCCAGGGAACACACAATCCTTCACCACTTTCTCCTCCTCCAGGTATGTGCTTCCATACTGCAAGCTCTTTAGATGATTTGGCTCGTTCCTCTGATAATTAATCTCTTTGCACAATTATCATTTTTTTTTATCATTTGTTTATCAATGCCACATCACAACCTCCATAAAATTGATTTGATGGGATTTTCCTGCCCCCACACTGTAAATTGTGGTCTGTAAAATGTAGAGCAATTTATCACTGACCATTGCCCAGTTTTACGTTAATGTTTGAACATGATCATAAAACAATTACATCATCTCACCTCTGGCCAACTTTTAAGGCAAAAGGACCATATAAAACCAGGCTCTGCTTGCAAGCAAGGCACCTTCTCTTGTGTTGGGAGCACAGAGAGCCTTTCCACCATGAGCTTCACTGGAAAGTATGAACTCCAGTCCCAGGAAAACTTTGAGCCCTTTATGAAAGCCCTCGGTAAGTGCCTGCATGTGCTATGTGCTGCTTTGCCTCTACAGATCCCACTAGTTTTTGGGAGCCAACTGTGTTTATGTGCTGATGACATAGACTGAAATCTCTCAGATTTCCTATTTCTATCTGTCATTTTGAAGCTGTTGGGGTTTTTAAATGTATGTGTGTGGGCATGTGATATCAAAATAGAAGAGGAAGCATCTCCCTGGCTGGGGGCTGGATATCAAGAGATGACGGGTGAAATTTTATGGCCTGCAAGAAAACAATCCTGACAGGCTCTGCAGCCACTGGCCAAGTGCTGCACACACATGACAAACCAGTGGGACCTCGGTGGCTTAGGGGGACTGCACATCTGCTCCATCAGGCTGTGAAATTTGAGGGCAAGCAGGACATGGCTCAACCCCTGTGCTGCTGCTCGGCGATGCTGCAAAGCCCCAAATTCAACCATTGATCAGAAAAATAGCAGGAGTTGTTTAAATGCTTAATGATGAATGGGGCTAGAGAGATTTCCATCAAGGGAATTTGCTCCAGTGGGGATTCAGGAGGACTTGGCACTGTTTCTGCACAGCTATGTGTCAGGGGGGCTCTACCTGCCAGATCAGCTTCAGTTTTTGGGAGAAGATTTTAGTTAACTGGTTCTGAGGAACCCTGAATCTCATAAAAAACCCACTTGGTTCCTTCTTTTTACCTTGATTTATTCCATTTTTTCTTGCCTTTCAGTGACGAAAAGAAAGCAGGATTTTTTTCTTAGTCAGGGAGGTACCTATTATGCTGCCACCAGGTCAGTGAGACAAGGAATATGTCTAGTTCCCACACAAAATCCAGGATGACAGTATTATTCTTCCTCCCCAGCAGACTTAGGGATATGTAGCTCTTGGGGAAGCATCATCATTGAAAGTTTTTTCCATGCTGCAATAGAAATTTCCCAGCTGTAGGTCCACAAATCCCGCCCCATTCATTCATTCAGCAGCAATCTGCCCACAGTTGGCTCCATGGTTCACCTAATGTCTCTTGTTCCTGGGCAGGGCTTCCTGATGACCAGATCCAGAAGGGCAAGGACATCAAGAGCACCACAGAAATTGTGCAGAATGGGAAAAAGTTCAAGATCACCACGACCACTGGCTCCAAAGTGCTGACAAATGAGTTCACCGTTGGGGAGGAGTCTGAGATTGAGCTGCCGACAGGACAGAAAGCAAAGGTGAGTGATCAGCCACCCCTCTGTCAGGGCTGTATGGGCACAGTGACATTAACTTTCCCTTCCAGCCACTCCCTCCACATTTGAGCAAAGGGACTGAGGTGTTAAAGCACTTCTGCGCTTCTTGCATTTGTAAAGCTATTTTAATACCTGGTCTGGAAAACACTGGAAGCCAGTGTTTTAATATCCCATTTGGAAAAAGAGGATAGAGATGCTTTGGTAAATTTTTCTGACAGCAAAAGTTTTGAAAGATTTGAGGTAGAAGGGATTGACTTTTTTGTCATATTGCAACACAAAACATACCTCCACCTTCTTTTTGTTGACTCAAAGGTAGTGCAGGAAGGTCAGACAATGAATCATAAACCAATAAATCTCTCCTTTAAAGCCCTAGTAGCTGTTAACTTCTCTGCTACCCTTTTCCACTGCTTCTGTTTACACTGGGTGAGATGATTTGGCAAGGTGAGGAGTTATCACCCTTGAAACTGTGTCAGCTCCCGTTCCTGGACATTAATTTCTAATGGTTCAGAAAATGTCAAGGCAGCACCACTGGCAAATATTGCCTCTCACCTCTACCTCAGGAGAAGATGATATTTCAGGGACTTTTGAAAGTAAGAGGGATGATCACCAAAAAAATTCCCCGGTGAATCAGGCTCTGGAACTGTACTGGCTGTATCATGATTTCCAGCATCATTGAAGTCCCTTTGGCATAAAGCAGGGGGAAACAGCTATTAGAAGAGTGTTATCCTCCATAAACCAGCAGCTCAAGGACAGATGAACACATCTTATAGCTGGGCAAGACAGATAAACAGAGTTGGTCTTTGCTGGGTTATTTATTTGAGTGATTTCAGTGATCAGTGATAGCTGCCCCAGGAGTGCTGGTGCTGTCTGTAGCCTTTTAAGATGTGCAGCATCTGAGGGGCAGAGACTCAGCAGATGTGCCTGTCCCTTGGAGATCTTTCCAGCTGTGACTGAGTTTCTGAAAGCTCCTTTAATAGTTTCCCGCCTTGATTGAGACTTCCCTCAGGCCCCATGCTCTCACCCAGCTCCAGTCACCTCACCCCAAAGGTTTCTGTAGCAGTGTTCAATAGGTGGGTGGTGGAGAGAAGATGACATGGCATGCCCTGGCCCAGCCCAGGTGGCTCTGCAGTCCTCTCCTACTGCAGAAGGGAGAGGACAAAATGCAGGGGTTGAGGTGGCCTCCAGCAATAACATGAATGCCTCTGTGTCCTCCTACCAGGCTACTGTGCAGCTGGAGGGTAACAAACTGATCACAGACGTGAAAGGGATGAAATCCATCACCGAGCTCAATGGAGACACCATCACCCATGTAAGTATGGAAGGGCAATGGCTGGGGTAATGGTGCTTAGAACTGCCTTCAGGGTTTGGCTCTAGAAAGCTACAGAGATGCTGGGGACCTTGGGGAGGTGCTGGAGAAGAGCATGTGCCTGCATGCAGGCACTGCAGCGAGGCACTGAGGGCAGATTCTCATTAGAGTCTGACCCAGAAAGTATTTATAAGACCCGAGTTTAGGCACTGCTGGTCAAGGTTTCAGGTAATGAGGGCATGTTCTCACCCATCCAGAGGTAAAGGTGTGTGTCTGGGCTTGGCACCCTTAAAGAAGACAGACACAGCAAACTGATCCCAGCTGGGGGATGCCAGATTAACCCCACCTGCTTTGGGGTATTCATGAAGAAATCCAAAGCTTTAAAAATTCAGTTTATAGGAGATAGAGTGGGGATCAGTCCTGTTTTGATTTGCAAGACCAGATCCTTTCTACGTATGAGTTTGGAGCTAAGCACCATGATGATCCTTATGGGTCTCTTCCAACTTGGGATATCCTATGATTCTACAAATCCATAAAAAGCTAACACTCTCCATCTGTTTTTCAGACAATGGTGATGGGTGACCTCACCTTCAAGAGAGTCAGCAAGAGAGTCTAGAAACCTCGCACATACCAATCATTTTACTGTGTAAAATGCATCCATTAAAATAAAATTTTTATGGAAAACTTCATTGTCATCAGTCTCTTCACTGCTACTATAAAGAGACTCTAACCTCCAAAATTCATGCAAGCACTGGTAGAAATTGGGGAACAGACTGAGCTAAGGCTGTGCCAATGTTGTGGGATGGAGTTGAGCCAGGGTGCAGGCTCAGAGCCATTGACTGATCCTCTGAGTTGTACCCCATGCTGATGAGTGCTCTTCCAGCTCCTTCTTGGGGACAGGTGCCAGCATCCTGCTGGGAATGTCCCAGTGGGTCCTGCACCCATGGCTGCCCTGGCTGGGTGGATGCAGGAGTAGGAAAAGGGTTCTGCTCCCTTTCCTTACAAGCACGACCAAAGTGATCACAAGGTGGCCATCAGGGCCAAATGATGAGTGCTTTAGGTGGACTCAAGGAAATGTCAGTGATTCTGCTTGGAAAGTTGCCTTGGAGAAGCAACCAACATGGGAGCAGTTTGTGTGTGTACCAACTGCCATCTACATCCTCACCCCTCTGCAGCAGGATACAGCCCTACAGGCTCTGGCCATGCCATCTCCTCCCCAACCCTTCCACTTTAGGAGGGCCCTAAACTGTCTTCAGGTGTTCAGTGTGTGTTTCACCCCAAACTGCACCCAATAAATTGGGTTGAACTGGAACCGAACACTTCTTCCAGGGTGAAATACAGGTTTTATCTCCTGGCAGGAGATGGGCTGGTTGTTCCCACTGTAGACACAGAGGGAGCCCCAAAGTCATCTCCCATGCTCTTGCTTGGTGCTGCAGGCAGATGGAGATGTGGCTTTCTGATGCACACAGGAAAGGAAACTCTTTACCTTCTTATCTACCTTTTCCAAGCCCTGTGCTTGGATGATAATTGGGAACTCCCAATTCCCACTGGGAAATGGGTATATGGCTGGTGTGATATATCTATCTGGCACGATGTACTTAGAGCCACTCAAAGCTGATCAGGATGTTAGGAAAACACTACAGGTGCTTCTCCACCTCCTTCTGCAACCTCAACACATCGCTAAAGGACCAATTTGTTCTCATATGCATCTCTCTCAGGACTCCTCCCTCCCCAGGAAAGGTTTTCATATTACAGATCTATAATAACCCTCATGCTAAGAGTTGAACAAATATGGATTGTCACACTGGGAACAGGCAGGCACCTCAAGGACAAATGGAAGGGCTTAGCTCAACAGTGCCTAAAAAGCAGATGATGGTCTCCAGTGAACTCAGATCTTGAGAAACATCAGCAAAATCACTTAGAAATGTCAAACAGGAAAAGCCCTGACTTTGTTTTCTTGCTCTTCTTCTGAGGAGCAGGCATGGGATTCCTGAAAAACCTTTCCATCTCCTGACTGCCACTGAGGGTCTGGAGCAAAGCAGTTGTATTTTGAGACAGATGGGCAGACAGCAAAGACCTTTTTTTAAGCTAGAAATCCAACCGTTGCCTTTAGACTTTTCCTTAGCTCTGTTGGATGTTCACTGGTAGCTGATCCATGAGCCATCCCTTTTTTTATCAATGCAAAATTGATTAAGCACCTGTCTAATCAAAAGCCAGGTGCCTAAAGGCATCAGGTAAGCAAAGGTGGATACCCCTTCTTGGAAACTGTTTGTTCAGTTACAACAATCCACACAGCCAGTGCACCACACCAGAGCAACTGGCTTCTGGCAGGGACCCATCTCATGCCCATCTGCTGCCATCACTGCAGACATTTTCTGATTTTTAACTAAGGAGACTAATTTGCCCTAATTAACTTATGCTGATGTAGGAATTCCACTTAATCTCACTTGCAAAGTGCCCACAATTTGATGTTGCACCTGTGCCAGCTGTAGAATCATTTTTCAGCAGCTTTTCGTCAAAAATATACCACTGAACACGAACACCATCTCTGAGTCTTACTGAATTTGCACTCAGTGCTCAAAGGCATACATGACACTTTTTGGAACCAGCTTCCCACTTCTACCATCCCATGGACATCACTGGAAAGAAATTATGTCGTCTCAAGGAAGTAACAGAACCACTTAGGAAAAATCATTTAAAACTTAACAAAGGACTTCATAGTCAGGACTTGTGTAGAGAGAAACAGGTTTCCAATAAAAATGTAAATAATTTTATAACATATTGTTCTGCTTTGATTTTTAATGCCAGTGGTAGAAAAGGGATGTTGTTTCTGCCAACACCTCTTCTGCTTTAAGCCCTCAGAATATTTTTCAGGATTTCCCCCCAGCAGGTCCATGCTGTCAGACTGGTACCACTGGAGACAATCCTTATGGATACAGTACATTCCTATAACACATTCCCAATGTTTGGAAGTGCCACAGGTGATGTCATCCTACAGGCGTGAATTTGTGTCATTATTCCTTTTTGTGGAAGAGGCTTGGTGCATTCTCATTGCTGGGTTCAGGCATGACTTGGATCTTCTGGTTTTTGAGGGCAGCTTCCCTCATCTTGTAATACATGAACTCGTTCTGCTGGAACAGGCGCAGCTCCATCTCCGTCTGGACACGCATGGCCTGAGGGACACAGAGTGTTACAGAGCCTGTGATGCAGGGAATCTCGAAGCAAGTGAATAAAACACTGCCAAAAAGCAGGCACTCTCCTCCAGGGATGTCCTAGGCCATGTAATGACCTAGGATATATTTTTACACTGGCCTGTGAGTTTATTTAATGCTTGGCTTTGCAGCACAGAGATAAGCATGAGCCGTATATCCACTATTTTCCTCCTAAAGTAAGTGTGATGGGAAACACAGAAATGGAGGTGCTGGGATCTCACCCTTTGCTACATAGAGGGGAAACAGTCAACAGTCAGATTGGCTTTATGTAGAAGATATTAATTTTTCTGAGGATATAAAATTGCATTAATAAAGATTATAGCTCTGCCATATTGGGGACTAAGACATCAATAAAGGATTCCATTTGGTATCCTGTAGTTTTTTGAGGGCAATAAAGGAGAATGCTACGAAGCCAACAGGTTGCATTAAGTGAGTTAAAGGCTAAATAAATGACAGATTCCCCAGCTGCAATTGTAAATAGTTCCTCATATCTGAACAGATGTAATTCCCTGGGATCTGCAGCTCTTCAACTCTAAACTAGGAAACACCTATCAGTCACCTGAGGAAAAAAATGCACTGCTGCTTAGAAAAAGTGGGGAGTGCTAAATAAAGAAGAATGAACACCAATAAAGAAAATCAGTTGGTAAACGGGGAACAACCACCATAGATAATTTGATGTAGTTAAATTACAATGCCAAGCCTCTGAGAGCAGCAAAATCAGACTTGGTAGAAAGGGAGGCTCTGTCCTTGGCCACAGCAGTTTCAAAGAAGATTCAGGGGCTCCACTGCCATTTTAAATGTGTGTTCTGGTGCGGGATAAAAGCTATTTTTCAGGATGAAAATTTCCAATAGGAAGGGAGATGCATTTCCCAGCAGACTGTAAGAATCCCCATGAAAGCACAGCATTAGTAAGAAGCAGTCAGTACTTAGTACATCTCTCAGCTCTTACGGATGGGTTGTTTCTACAGCTTGAAATGTAACTTTGCCCAGACAGAGAGCAAAGACGACACAGGATATGACACCTACCTCCAGATCTTTGGTAATTGGGTGGGATGGTCCGTGGGTTATCAGGAGAATGGCATAGGCTTTACAGATCAAGCCATGCCCAGCTTCAATGAGACCAGCATGCCAGTGAGTGACTCCTGCCCGCATCACGGCCATCCCCAGCTGCGCGTTGTTGGGATGATATATTTTCCTGGAAGCACATTGAGTAATCAGGTCAGAAAAAAATCTGGCTTCCCAAAAGTTTGTCAGTGATGTGGTATGTTTGCCAAAGAGCAGGTTGTTTACTCAGGTAAAGAGCCTACTGCACCCAGTGCCACCGAAATGTGCAGCCCCGCTTAGAAAGAGCAGGAATAGGTTACGCAAGGACAGAGCTATACAGGGACATGAGTTGTGAAAGATGAACAACCTGTGAACAGGGTTCATTCCGCATTATTTTGGCACAAATAAAGCCCAGATCTGACCCTACTACTCAGATGGCACCAACTTGGTGCTTAGTGAAATGAGAATGGAACAACTATCAGATTCTCAATCAAAGTGGGAAGAGAAACAAGTGGTTCCAGAAACTTCAGAAATATTCACATCACCCCCTGCAGATGCACCCCTGCCTCTGGGGACTGTCAGCACCCGAGGTGGGAAAAACGAAACTTCTCCCCTGCATCCAACTTTAGAAGCTGAAGCGGAGTTAAAAATGCTTGGACCTACCTGAAAACCTGCCCTCAAGGGCTTATTTGGCATATTGAATTGGCAGATCTTAAATCAAGCAAGGAAACTACCATAGTCCTCACTGTGGTCTGAAAAGCTGAGGAACACAGAGGGGAAGGAATTCCCTCTGTATGATTCAATCAGCTCAGTGCCAAGGCTGGGGCAACTAAAATTGCTTGTCAGGCCTGCAAGCTGGGAAAGTGACTCTGTCACCCTACTGCAAAAGAAAAAAATACCATAGGCCTTTTGGGCTAAAACTGACCAAGAAGACAAGTGAAGAGGGTGAATAAGGTGATGAACTGGGCTTTTCTCTCTTCTCTATGGTTTCCATTATTTTTCTTTTCTTTTTTTTTTTTTCTTTCCTCTCTCTCTCTTTTTTACTTTTCTCTCTCTTTTTTATTTTTTCTGTTAACTGCTCATCAGTCCTGTCACAAAACCCCAGTAACAGTAAAGCACACCATTTTTACTGTGAGGTTTACCCTGGATCTATGGGAACTAAGCCTGAATTTCTTTATTCTCACTGAGCATTTACTCCAGGACTAAACTAATTAGCCAAGATAAAATCCACAATCTATTCAAGAGTGAAGGGATATCTTGAGTGACAGCCATTTGACACGAGTTCTCTTTTCTCTGCAAGTTCTCCTTCCTGCAGGGTGCAGGGGAACAGACCATCACCTGCAGTGACAGCCTCTCTGTCCTGCACCCAGGCTCTGTGTCTTGCTGTCAGGGCAGCCCTGAGATGCTTCGGAAACGAAACAGAAAGGCTAATGAAAGATGTACCCAAACCAATTGCCAGGTCCAGTTTAGTAAATTAAGGTGTTTGCGAGCTCTTGTGCATTTAAGAAGGGGTCCCTCTCTATCTCATGATATATTTACAGGTTCCCATCTGAATTCCAGCACCGTTGCCCTGATGGGAACAGACTAAGAAAATTGTTCCTGTAACACTGCTTAACATTATATAAGCACAAAGAACTGCCAAAAACAGGGCACAGACATACAGGTAGCCATCCACCATCCTCTTGGCATAGTCAGCTGCTTCCTCAAACATCTGGAGGTAGGAGAGCACCTCGGAGGCAATGCTGAGGATCCTCAGGAGGTAGATGTTCGTGTCCCCCAGCACAGGCTCCTGTTTCTTCAGGCAGTCACGGCACAGCTTCACAACCTGCACATGAGGGAAGCAGGGGGAAGAAGGGTAAGTCCGAGCACCTTTGGTCCTGAAGCTGCCACACCAAAGCACTGTGGGCTGCATGGTCCACACCAGTCCCAGATGCTGAGTCAGCCTCTGTGAAGACTGGGGAAGGTAAGACATGCTTTGATTTGCTGACAAACAGCAGCCGAGGAAAGTGACTGGTGCTCAGAGCTTTCTCTCCCACAGTTACATTCATAAAACTGGTGAGGAAAAAGTGATATCTACTGCTCAGGAGAAGATTCCAGGAGCTTGGGTTTTGTTGGATACCAAGTGACTTACAGGACTCTTACACCCCAGTGCCACCCACCCAACCTCCTGCAAGCACTTGATGCAAGGAACACTCTAAATGACCCCACAGGGCTGGAGACATGGAGCTGTACTGCACCCAGCTCTGATCCAGTGTCCAGATTTCTGCTCTGGGGGGCTTCACCCTTTTCCCAAAGGAAGTTAAAACACAGAGGTTGCTACTCAACCTGGAGTACTCTCTGAAGAGAGCAATTACATATTTCCTGGGTGAGCAAAAGAAGGAGAAAGAAAGAAGTGACTTGCACTCTCTCACCCTTTGCCCTTGTAGCCCATATTCCAGGTGGGATATGAGTGTCCCACACCACACACCTCTCCTCAGCGCCTGACAGATGAGCAGCATGAGGAGTCAGGAGGTGAAGAGAAGATCAACATAGGCAAAGACAGCCCACAGCTTGATGTACCAAGTCTCCTGACTGTCCTGTCCCTTTCCCAGATCCCTTGTTTTCCTTTTTATGAGGCTACCTGGCAGAGCTGATTTGTTACACTTGCCCTGTAACTCATGTTTTTCACTCAGGAGGCCCTTGGTTCAACACCTGTGTCAGTCAGAGGTGCTGAAAGTCACCTGAATCTCCTTATATCATCTTCACAACAGAAACTAGTCTGGGATGTTGTATGAGACAGAGTTGTGGGCTAAAGAGGGCAGAAACCAATATCAGCTTTTGCAATTTGAGCTGCCAAGAGGGCAGGAAGCACAAGAGGATATTCAGGTTACAGCAGTGGGGAGATTGTTTCATCCTTAAATCATGGAGGTACAGAGGGACAAGGCCTGTTTTCCTGGGCAGTGTGTTTACAGCAAGAGAGCAAAAGTACCAGGACTCACTTCGTGGTAAAGTCCTTCCATGCGGGCCTTGTTGATCTTCTCCAGCGTGTCCTTGGAGAACTGGATGACCTCCTTCACCATGTCTGCAGAGGGCTGGGAACAATGTTAGGAAAAACCAGTGAGGAAAATGCACAGCCTGACACATGCCAAAGTACACTGGTCGAAAGGATGCTTGGTCCACAGTTTGGGAACCCAAATTATCTCACTGGGGTGCGTCCCACATCCCCCCTTACCTTCCTACCACTGGCTGTGTGTACCAGAGTGCCCCTCAGACCTGCCCAAGACTGAAATGGGCTGAAATGGACCCACTACCAAGTTAAGAGATGAAGCTCCTGCTGACTTCAGCAAGAGTGATGCTCATGAGGGTAGTGGCCATGTACCTCCACCATGCATAACTGGATTCCTCGACTCTCCCCACCACTTCTCCCCTCTGGAAAAGGGACACAATTGACCCTGCGACAGAGGTCTCACAAGACGTCAAAGAGGCTGTGAAAGCCACCAGCTGGTGTGTATCAGGTGTTCATAGTGCAGCTGCTTGAGATAAACAAGGCTCTTGAATGAGAGATGGGTGGAATAGGAAAGATCACTGAATTTTACCCACCCTGAGAAATGCTGTCATTACATCCAAACACCCTAAAGTAGTTGAGCTCAGATTTCAGCTGCACTCAGAGAGGGAAATGTGTTTTTCCACACCTCAAAGAAGTTTGCATTTCATTGTGCATTTGGAGACCTGGTGCACATCTAGACACATCTGGAAAAACACTAATAAAAAGCTCATAATTAGTTGCTTCCTCTTTCTTCATTTAATGCTGAAATACAACACTAAGTTATCCAGCACCACCATTCATCTTCTGCCTTTCTGAGCCTTTCAAATTTGCACTTTCCAACTGTTCTATCTATCGTGACCTTTCTTTTCCTAAATGGGAAATCTGAAATCAGCCCACAATCGCATGACTGCAGGAGTTTGTGAGAAGAGCTTGGTCTGGAGACACACAACAGAGCCAGCAGCCAGAAGGACCTCAGGGTGTGGATCAAAAGCAGAGAAACAACATTGCAAAGAAAGATGCAAAGGCTGGGAGTCAGGACCATATCACTGTCCTGTTGTCTTTTTCCCATACCTGGCCAATCAGATTTTTGAGGAATCTGAAATTCAGCTAGTTAGGAGAAGCTATTGAAAGTTTAGGATGGAAGGAAAACCAGTAGTTTTCAGAGCCATATACCCCTCATCTATTTATGGATACATATGTGTGTGTTATGATTTATTATCCTATATTATTAGACTGAAGCTATCATAGCTCATCAGATTTGGGCAGCTGTCTGAGCAGCACACAGAGTGTCCTGGGGCACAGAGCACATTCAAAGGCCATGCTAATGTCAGTGCAAACCACATGGACTTGCTGCCTGAGTAAAGACTCCCAGAATAGGTACTTTAAACAGCATTTCCACCGTGGCTTTGTCTAACAAAAATCCTCCCTTGCCTTTGCTAGACTTCTAAGTCTGTTGCCATTATAAACAATGGTAACTTTGCTACTCTTTGGAAGGGGTGAAGGACTGGAGGTCAGAGCAGCTGTTGGGGATGTAAGCTGCCAATCTTGCACATATTCCTAGCACTTTTTCCAGGCAGCTGTGAGTGCTGCTGCTCTCAGGCAAGTGTGTCTGAATTCAGAAAATGTGGTACAGCCGTCGGCGAGCAGCCGAGCTCTGAGGGTGAGGTCAGCCTGGATACCCATTGTCTGTGGATGGAGTGTATTTTTAACAGCTGAAATCATGCACCTTGCATACTTAACAGCCTTTTTCTACACAGGCACTTCAGATTGTGGAGGGCATTCACCCAAAAGTGCATGTTTTCCTGCTCTGTGCTGCACAGCACCTTTAATGTCACAAAAAGGGGATGGTGCATCTCTGGTGGGAGGTGTCCCTTCCCATGGCAGGGGGGTTGGAGTGAGATGCCAACTCAAACCCTTCTGTGATTGATGCTCTCAGTGCTCACTTGATAGCAGGTGTTGAATGACAGTTGAGATTTTTTTATGCTGTCTACTGGAGAAGGTGTTAAAAAATATTTCTGCAGAAAGCCAGATAAAAATCCTTCTGCGTCAGAGAACTGAGCTCTGGGGCAGCTTTATACTATAAGTAGGGAAGTACAGTAGTCAGGATTAGCTTTAAGAAGAAGCTCAATAATTTAAAATGGGATTTTGGAGTAGGGTGTTTTGCACTAGAGGAGAACTTGACCCAGCAAGCAACGGGTCTCCTCTGGTCCCATGTTCTGTTTCACATGGGAACTCCCTCGTATCAGTTTCCCACTTCTCTAAACCTTTCTCAAGAAGAGATATATACTCTGCAATATCCAGCCTTTCATGATTGCCACCTATATGGAAGAAGAGTTACAGGGCTGAGCTTGGTTTCCTGGTAACTTCTGAGCTGGAGGCTGAGGGTTCTGTCCTCCTTCTCAGGAAAGTGCATCTTGCTGAGCCTCTCCTGGTGGCACCGTTGGTCTGAAGCCACAGCTCCTCATTCCACCTTTACTTTTTGGTCCTGCCTTACATCAGTCCCTGACCTGTACTGTCTGATTCATTATGTGACTGCTCAACAGTGCAGATCAATGACTTGATACATTAAATTGCCTTGCTTTGCCTTGCCTTCCCTTATACACTTTATAGAGCTTGCAGGAGTAGAAACCCCCTAAGCTAACACTGCCATGGAAGACAAAATCTTGTGAACAATTATATCCTTGGGCAGAGAAACTAAAAAGAAACTCTTAGAGCCGCCAGCACACTCACAAATTGGAGCTGCTGGCCAAACAGCCACTGCCAACAGCAAGACACAGCCTTACACTCTCCCACTTGATGACTTGTGAGACCTCCAAGGAAAACAGAGATTACTTAAAAATGAGCAGTCAAACATGTTAATTCTTCACAGTCAGTCTGCCCACAGCAACCACGCACAAATGTCAAGTGATGGTGCAAAATCCATGTGACAGGGCTTTGAAAAGAGGGACTGGAAGTTCAGACTTCCCACATTCCTGGAGCCAGGGTGATGGTACAAACCATACAGCTTCAGCAGCACTGGTTAGTTCTGTCACCCCGAATCACCTGCATCACATTTCCATGTCTGCTGCTCAAAATGATGATTCTCTTTCAGTTTCTCAGGAAAAAGCCCCAGTCTAGATGCCAGCATTTCTCTCAGCTCTAGACCTAATTTTCCAATATTTTTGCATTCTGTCTATTGATAGACTTTTAGGTTAAAGGGAAATTCTATGGGCTTTTTTAAAATTAAAATCTGCACTTATACTACATAATAAGGATTAAACTGGTCTCGCATGGTGGGCTTGAATTGTGTGGTGCTCAGTGTTGTGCCCAGTCAAGGTTCAGTTCTGTTCTCATTTTTTCACCTTGGCACTAGTCATGTTTTTGCCAAAATCGGACTGTGTTCTTATTAAGAGTGTCCTCGTGCTGAGAAACCACAGTCCTAGAGACACTCAGATGCCTTAGTGGAGGAGACACAGCCACCACTGGGTTTGCACACAGCAGGACCAACCATACCTTGCTTTCCCCCCCCTTCACCACCAGCATCAGGTCGTCCTTGAGCTGTTTCTTGCAGTGCTCGCAGGCGCAGTCGAAGTAGTACTGCTTCTTCAGCTGCTTCCGCCGCTCCTCGCTCAGGTTGAGGAAATCCACGTAGGAAACTGTCAGCTCATCCCCTGGAGAAATCTTGCTCAGAGCCCGCAGCTCAATCCTGAGTGCACAGGAGATGAGATGTGCGCTTGGAGGAGCAGCAGAAGCAAAGGTGGGGCCACAGAGCCATCAGGGGCAAATCCTGGGACCTGCCCCTGCCTTGCAGAGCTGAGCCCTCGCCCTAAGGCCCTGCTTTAGGTCTTCAGGGAGCAATGCAGAGATGAACAGCAGTCTGGTTAACTGAATACAGAGCAAGAATACAGTCACACCAGTTTTTCCTGCCCCTCTGCAAGTCCCTGGCGTGGATATGTGAAGTTCTGATCTACAAACAGATTATGGCTCAATTACTTTATCCAGATGGGGGTTGAACCTAGACATCAACTTTTATTACGTTGCAGGAGATATCACCAGGAAGAACCCCCCCCAAGATCAGAAATACCCAACAACATGCTGAGTTTGGACTTTAGGTCTTTTTTTTAAATACTGCTTTGCATGCTACCCTGGCTAGACTCCCAGATCCCAAGCTGTGCTGCCTTCGGTGTCATTTTCACTTTGAAAAGTTAAGACAAATTCCCTCTGGGTCCTGGGTCAGGGATGCCTTCTCCCTGTTCATGCATCTTTACATAAAGGCTTAGAAATGGTTATCTGCAAAGAGTCTATCTTTTAATAGATCTTTTGACCTGATGCCTATTGCTATTACAACCACAATTCAACTGCCAGCCTGTGTTAGAGAAACCCATGGAAAGCCCTTGATGACAGGCTTTTGGAAAGCACCTGCCTTTCTCTCACGTCATTCCCTGCAAAACCTCTTAAATAAGATGGACATTCAAAACTAGTCCCTTGCTGTTTCACTCTGTACACTGAATCTCCCAGTTACTCCAGGCCATCTCTCAGTTGCAGGGGCTGGACAGGTACAAGTGGCTGAAGAATTTGGCCAGAATGGGGAAAAAAACCCTATCAAATACCAACTGTGAGGTGGAGCTCCTGTATCCATCTCCTCTCCCAACTACTAGTGAGCTGAACAGCCTGTTTGATGTACATACCTGTTATGAGATGGACCTGGGGGGGATGTGCTGCCCCCATCTGAACATGAGGTGCTTTAGGTGGAACCCAACAAGGGCCTCACCAAAGGCACAGGTGGCAGAGGACTCACAGGTCCATTAAAAGTAGGTCCTTTGGGGAAGACATGACTTATTCTGTGTGATCATATTTTTGCGAATGATTGTAAATCTACTGCAGTTCCCTTTTAATTCCCTTGTAATTCCTGTTACAAGCTCTCAGCACCAAGGGCGTAGCTCTGAGCCTTTCAGCTGTGCTAAAGCTGCTGTAAAAATTACTCTCTGAGGCTGGTCTTGACCTTCTCTGGCTGTTCAGTCATACCAACAGCATATTTCATACAAAATTTGTCACTAAACATGCCATTGTCACAAAGGGCAGGAATTAGTTATGTCTCAACCACAGGAAAATGCCAGCTAGAGAAAAATGCAACCTGCTACTCCAGGAGAAAGTGCATGAAAAGGAGCAATTCCCATCGGAAAGGTTTACACATAAACATTCCTGTACACACCTATCAGGATTCTCGTTAAAGTGAGTCATGCAACCAGAAAAGCCTCTGACTTTCATGATGCCCCCCATAGCTCAAGCACTATAGGTATATTTTAAGCAGCCATCCCTTGATGGGATTGATAGTCTTTGGGATAAGCCAGGAAACACATGGCATATTTTAAAAGCTGTAGTTAAAGAGACACTGTCAGCCAGGAGCACACCACTGAGCTTGTCCAAAGTTCTTTTCCCCAGTGTCTGCCACGAGCAGCAAGGGCCTTGATAGCTGCATGCACAGGCACAGCGAGTGCCTGATAGATCAAAACTCAAATTGCCCCAAAATAGCAACTCTAATCAGAAGTGAAACACATGTGCCCCTTTTTATGGCCCTATCTATAATGTCCTGAGTAAGAATCAATGGTGAAGAAGGGCACTTCCAACGCATTTCACAACTTGTTTGAGGAAATTGCAGCCTGATTGAAATTAAAGTTTAAAGACAACAGTGGGGACTTAATAGGACTGAATATAATATACCAAGTGCCATGAGCTAAGCAGAGACTTTTTTTTTTTTGCACATATTTTTATGATTTATTTAGTTGGGATCAGCTAACAGTGGCATCATAGAAAGGTGAAACATTAATCAAGTATTATGATAAAAAAGGATTGAAACCTACATCTCATGGAACTGCTATTGTAGGCAGAGCATTCATCGGGCACTGTTTGTTGCAGAAGAAACGTGGACCATTTAGTATGTCAGTAACACAATCATTTCTCATCTCCTAATATGCAAGGTTTTATTTTGGGCTGTACAAGATTAGCAAGACCTTGTTCTGACTTTCACACTCTTGCCATGGTCAGGGGAGGAGAAATGAGAAGTGCAGAGGGGAAATACTGACAGGGAGGAAGACAAGGGAGAGGGTGGGAAGGCAGAGAGGGAATTAACCCTGGGGGAGATAGTCACAGTATTACCACTATCATCTTAATTTACTACAAAATGCAGAGTTAAGTGAGGTTTGGGTTTAGTGGGGCTTTACAGGGGGAAGGAAGAGAAGTTTAGAAAACAAGGGAAGTGAAATTTGCTGCAAACAGAGAAAGACCCTTGGGGTGTTTGCATCTTTTCCATTAAATATGGGGCATGAGGGGTACAGGGCAACAGAGGGGAACGATGCTTTCAAGACTGACCCACCTCATCTGTGTGTGGAACATTGATCTTACAGCCTCATGACTGAAAGACAAAACAAATATCTGCAGTTTACACACATAAAAGTACAACAAAAAAAAAAATGGTACATGGCATAGCGCATTGGGACGTTGTACTGACAGGAGACAAGGGGGTTCCCTGTGCCTCGCTCCTGATGTACTGCATTGAGAGCCTCCCTTTTGCTATGCAGCTGCCAGAACTGAAGTGCCCATCACTGGGCCATGGAGGATTTCGTGGAGAACTGCCCTGGCACTGTGATTTTAGCACTGTGATGTGCAAAACCTTCTTCTGACATATTTGGCAGGTGCAAGGGGACTAGTTCTCCTGTACAGTAATGTCTCCACTGACATCAGCAGTTGTAGTCCCTAAAACACAGTCTGAAATGGAAACCAGACTGAGATATCAGCCCCAAGGACTGTGCTCTGTATGATGAGTTTGTGGGTCCTCAAGTCTAGTATTGTGCCTTGAGCGCTGATAGAGAGCTCACTTCTCACAACAGGGACTTATCATCAGGTTTACACATAAAGACAAGAAACCTTCATAATTTACCTGGGAAATAACCAGATGGTCAAGTTTCAAGCCAGTAAAAAGATACATGTGGGAGCTTTGAGAAGCTGTCAGGCAAATAAAATGCCAGTCCTCTACTTACTGCCCAGGAGGTCAGACTTCAGGGCTGCTGTCACTGCTGGTTACCTCCTCCACTGCTGGAAGCTGGTTGGAGAGGCTCTCCATCACCCCACTATGGATCTAATCCAGGACAACTGGATACCATACCACAGACTCCAACCTGGCTTTGGATCAGACCCTATTTCCCACCAAGGTAATCATCCTAATGCAGTTTTATTTTCTCTTTGCATGTTTACAAGGTGCTTGATAAATGCTGGTGTAGTTTTATCAGGGAAAACCAGCAATGATAACTGGAGTGCAGAAGCAATGTGTTAGTTGAAGAAAGGGAGGCTAGGGAGGGGGTTAACTTATAGCACTAAAGTTTGATGAAGACAGGAAGCTGTAAAATCATAGCGGAAAAGTTTGGAGGAAATACCGTGGCTGTGCAGTTTTTGAGGAGAAATTTCCCACAGTAAATGTCTTGAACACGCTGCAACCTGCTGGATCAGCAGCAGTTTATACCTGTCACGGCTGGAAGGCTGGGAAGAGCAGAACATCCTTCCTGTGGGCTGTCCCAAGCCTTGAGAGCAGCAGCCTCCTCTCCCAGCTCTGATGAAATGTCCCTGCATTTCCCACTGAATCTCTTCCCGTTTCACTTTTCTCTCAAAAGTTTTCTTACAGGACTTGGGTGGGAATGGGGAATGCTCATTGGTTTTAGAGCATCCTGCACTCGGACATGACACTGCTTGCAGATAACAGTCACAATTGTCATTAAGGTCCCATTGCTAAAGTGTTAATCAGTGATTAATGGAGATGGAACACTCTCACCAGATGAGGGTTGTGTTAGAAATGGTTATAAACACCTCAGCAGATAGTGATACACAGCTGATTGCAATCTTGAGAAACTTGGACTGTGGACTCAGCATAATCCTTAGTAAATTACTAACTGGAATTACTCCATAGTTATGAAGCCTCAATATAAGGGGGAGCTAAATAGCTACTTACTACTTCATCTACCTATTTTGAGTCTAGTTACAAAACTCAAGAAAAAAAAAAGGAAAAAATTCTTTTCTGGTTGCTGGATTTGGGGTCAAATCTTGTGTTTTAGTGCATCAGATGACAAGTTTTAAAATAACAATGACAGAGAAAACAGTTCCTCTTGAGAAAGAAAATACTGATTTTTTTTCTTTTTTTTTTTTTCTCAGCTATAGAAGGAAATAAGAATTAATAGATTTTCTGAGACAGGGATCTGACACCAGGGTTGGCAGAGTCTGCAGACTTGGCAGAGTTGCCCCTTAGGATTCATCCCTTTTGTGCCCAAGGAAAGAAATCCACTCACTTGCCATTGTTGAAGACGACCGTACAGTTGGGCCAGCAGTCATGGTTGGCCTGGCAGAGGTTGGGGAAGATTCCCACACCAACAGCCTGCAGTCCTCTTTGGTCACTGAGGGTAAAGCCATTGCAGCTGATCTAGTCACAAAACACAGGCAGGAAGAAGTGTTAAAGAAGAAAAAGTTGAAAACCTTCCAGCTGGGACAAAACATCAAGAGAAGCAGTGCAGGACTCATGCACAGGGACCAACCCAGAGCAGAGCTGAGTAAATGTTGCAGAATATTTGCTGTTAATATTTGGTTGGGATGCCTAAGATAAGCTTGGTTTGACCATGTACTGGTTTCCTTATATTATTTGCTTCCTAGAAATAATTCAGGAAAAGGTCAAAGGAAAATTAATTTGAAGCAATACAAGCAGAAAGCAAAGTTCACACTTATTAAAACAGGTATCAGTTAGAAATTAACCTTGAGAGCTGTGTTCAACCAGGTCATGTTTGCTGGGTTGCCCTCAAAGCTTATAAAAATGAGTTAATTACTACTGTTTACTATGAATTTTCAGAATGGTTTTTCCATGACAAATCTACCAAGAATGAATCATTTTACTTGCCTATATGATACATTATTATCACATATGAATGGAATAGTTTATAGTCACAAACATAAAAAAAGGAAATATTTGCAAAGAGAATATGTGGTAGGACTGACCAAAGGAATTCAGCTGCTAATTGTTTTACCTTGTTAATAGTTTTATTTCCTCTCTGAACTGATTCTGTACGTTTTCTGTACTTCCTTACTTCTCCACTGACAAACTATGCCAGTCATTAGCACATATGTCTCCCTGAGTCCAATGGACTGGATTTCGTTTGTGGGGTGCCACCAAAGGATGTTGTGTCCTCTCCCTGTGACAGGACTGGCAAACCCAGCTTCTCTGCCACAACAGTCACTGGCAGAGGTGCAAGCAGAGCGTGTCTCCTCCCAGATCACCCTGGCCCCTTTGGCTCTGTTGGGAGCCGAGGGGTTGGTGTGTCACTAACCAACTGGTACCAGAGCTGGGGGCAGAGCAACTCAGCCTGAAATGGCTTCTAGGAATTTGCCTCTCTGCTACACTGAGAACAAAAATTTGTAGTTAACAAGGTGGTAATGGATATTATCAAATATAGTTAGTATCTTTTACCAGTTTTATTATATCTATTAAAAATTTATCATATAAGCAATATCTATATATAAATATGTATTAGCTATTATAAATAAATAATCCAATGCATACAATATCAATAGACAGTAATGTATCTACTAAAAAGATTTGTTATATTTAAATATATTCTAAGTATATTTACTAAGAATACGTTTAGATTTTCTCAGCTCTCCTGGGTGCAGAGAGATGCCCAGTGGGACTTGTGATGACAATGCAGCACCTACCACTGAGCAAACCACTTGTCTGCATGTTTAGACAGACAAAATGCTTCAGACCTTGCCCTTGCCATGCCTCAGTTTCCCAGTGTCAGTGCAGAAGAGATGGTACTGGGGAACAGGCAGTCCACAGAGGGATGAAATCAGCCATCCTCAACTCAGGCCAGCTGGAGACTTTCTCTGGAAAGCTGGCATTAAAGACACTGCCCCCTTTGCTCCCCCAACCCCCCCAACATACCACTCCAAATATGTGGGAGATGAACTGCATGCCGAACTGCTGGCAGTGGGGCGGCCAGAACTCGAGGAAGCTCTCCACGTCAGTGCGGAGATCCTTCTTCTCCTCCTCCCCAAAGCTGTCCACGTGGTTCTGCAGCTCATCAATGGAGACCAGGCAGCCCTCAGACAGCCCACTGCCTTCCCTCTCGATCTTCCACAGGATCCGGGCAGCCAGCCTGGCCGGGACACAGCCACAGGAGTCAGCACCACCACCCCCCCCCCACCACAAGGAGAGGGAATGAAGGTCCATCAAAATTCATTTTATAGGGGGGAAATTGTGTGCAGACAGACAGACTGAGACTGGCTCAGCTTCAGATGGCTGATGGCTGGTCACCATCTCTGGGTTTTTGAAGGGAAGGGAGAAGCAAGGTTTTGCCCCTGCATTTGTGTTCTCATCTGGAGAAGTGCTAAGGACGCCCAGGTCCCCAGCCCTCCATGAGTACTCCCATTTCCCTGGGGACTCCTCTCATTTTCGTATGACAGAGCAGGGATGTGAAGCCAAATTAATGTATCTTATAGACAAATTTGGGAAAAGCCCATCTCCTATTTCACTTTTCCACCTACTCCCCACTTTCCCACACCTCCTAAACCATCCAGGGTGAGTTTTCCTCACCACACTCAGCTGCAGTAGAATTTTTGGGGCCCAGCACCAAAAAAATAAAAGCAGGGGCACATCCCTTGTACCCCAGATGCTCTTCCAAGTCCCCATCCTCTCAGCACAAGGATAGTCTTGGCACTTCCTAAATTTTCTCCCACCTCCACCCTGTCCAAATCATGCCACCCAGTTCTGCCTTGCCATGGGATGCACCGTCCTCTCCCAGGCTGGCAGCTCAGCTCCCAGGGGTCGGCTCTCACCTGACGTTTTCAGAGGGTGCCTTGCCATGCCTCTTGATGGCAGAGCACTCGTTTTTGTGGTTGAGCCAAGCCGCCCTCTGGCAGGTCCGGTCGCAGTAATAGGCAAACTTGCACTGGCCACAGCGATGCAGCCTCTCCTGCCGCTTGAAGCAGGTGTGACAGATGACATGTGTCAGGCTGGAAAGACAGAAGGACACATTGGCTCGTACCTCAGTGAGGGCCACCTCAGCCCAGCTCTGCCAGCTTTGCATCCCTGGGCTCCCCACAGTCGCTAAGGATGGACCCCTCAAGATTTTCTGGGAAAGTGAAGAAACATCCCACCCAGCTTAATCCTTGTGTCCTTGCCAGGTGCTGTTCCTTTTCTGTTTGGCTACTTCGAAGAGACAAAGAGTTTGTTTAAAGGAGGACAGCAATAAAGCATTCCCCAGCTCTCAGCCCTCTTGTATGAAGCTCATCTGCTCCTCCTCAGCACAGGATACTGGTGAAGAAGTCTAACCTCCCATCCTCCCTCAGAGAGTGTCCAGGGTCCCAGACCAAGGGGAAACCTCCACCATGTGCCCCTTCCAAGTGTCCAGCTGCTTGCTCCTAGGACTTAATTCACTGAGAAGGAGGGGGACACACTTTGGTCTCCTGCCCAAACAACTTTGGAACTTTCCCCTTGCTGCTAGAGAAGGCTTTTCACTGCCTGATTTGGTGTCTCCAGCTGTCTGCTTCTCCAGGCAACCACCCACTTTATCTGGGCCTCCAGCCAGGCTCCACAGTACAGGAGAGTTTTAATTCCCATCACTCAGACACTGCTGGTGCCAGAGAGGAGGTTTTCCTCATTGCAAAAAGCTCACAGACCACAGAGGTTTCATGATCAAGGGGAGGTTATCATTGTCCACAGCCCAGAGTGGGGAAACTGAGGCACGAGGAAATTTTAAAAATTCTTGATGATCCCATGAGGAGGACATGGCACAGGCAGGAATCAGACCCACAGCTCCAGAGAGTTCAGCCCAAAGACTGTCTTGCTGCTCCACTATACATACATACACACACACACATACATATATATATATATATATGCATATTTATGTCCATCACAGTACATTTAACAATTCTCTTTCCTCTGGCAGTGTTGTGTGAGGGTCTGAAAAAAATCAACTCAGTGCCTTGGCTTTTGCAGGATGAAGAGGGCCATTGATTTAAAAGCAGGATGACCCACGGCAGACAAAACCACTGGGTTTGCAAAAATGAGGTTTGGAAAAGGAGGTTTAGAAAAATGAGCAGTGCCATAGAAAGCCCAAATGCAAGGCAAGCACCCAGAATGGGGCAGGGGGAAGCATGTGTCCGGGAAGGGGGATAGAACCAGCTCCACTGTGTCAAGTGGAAGAGCTGGGAGCTGATGAGAAATGTGAGGCTGTGCTCTGTCAGCTGTCAAGTCAGTGGGGCAGAGAGGTGCAAGAGAGATTACACTCCTTGTAAGGCAAAGGAGAGCCAGAGAGCTGATAAAACCTGCATGGTTACAATTGTGCCGGGAGATACCTCGGGGAATGGGGCTCCCTCCTGCTGCCTGGGTGTTCTGAGGGCAGCCAGAAAGCATAAAAAAAAAGTTTCTTTGTAGAGAGGAATGACAGGTTGGAAGGGAGCACAGTGCAGCAAATCCCAAGTTCTCAAACAGGTGCTACTCTCCCCCCAGCTTGCTCCCTCAGAACAGAAAAATACTGAAATGCTGGCTTTGCATTTTGCTGTTTATCACATAGACTGTCCAGATTTTCCGAAGCAAATCCAGCCTGCAGAATCAGCTCTAGAAACTCCCCATTTCTGAGGAGATGCAGCAACGCTCAAAAAAAGTTATACAAGATTTCCCAAGAAAGCAAAGGAACAGTCCAGTCACAATTACTCACAGGTAATCTGACTGGCAGGCTTAAGGAATACTGTGTCTCTCACAAAACCTTTGCAGGATTCTCCATGCCCAGAAATGTTTTAAAAGAAGACTGGGTTTATTGATAATGTGTGCTACCATGTCTCCAGTGGCCTGGGCTCAACTCTTGGCACAGTAAAAAATCAGGAGACACAAATATTTGAGATCTACTACCTAAATCTTCAACTAACATTGGTCAAGTACTGCCTGTAAGCACCTAAATCCCCCAGGTGCCCCTTGGCAGTTGTACAAACTCCTGCTGTCCCAGAGGAGCTCAGAGCTCGGTGCCCCAAAAGGGATTGCCAAAGTGGGGCTCTCCCTTGGCCCCAGGGCTGGACCTTATGCCAGGCTCTGATACCACCTGGAGACAAACAACACCAAGAACACAAAAGGCTTGCAGTGATCCACAGGCTACTCTCTCACTCCTTTTGCAATGATTAAGGTCCCCCAAGGACAGGTGGAGTGGCCCAAGATTAAACCTGAGTCTCTCAGCCTATGGAAATCATTGGTCTAAAAAACCCTCTCTATCTGGTCTAGAAAGTGTTTAACTTTCTAGAAATGGCTCCAGGTAGCCCAGACCTCCCCTCTCGGTACAGAGCCACCCAATTCCATGTGGTCAGGATGCTGCATGGTCAGGCAGCACCAAAAGTTTCTGGAGAGTACCCTGGGTAGGTGAATTCTAGTGTGGTACCTGCCCAGGAGCCCTGGAGGTTTCAGCCCTCAGAGTCTTGGTGCTCAGCTTCCCTTGCTTTAACACATGGACAACACAACTGCTTTCTGCTGTGTCTACGTACACCATGGCCTCTGAGATGATCTCTGGCCACTCATTCACTGCCATCTTCCACACTGTGAGCCTTTTTCCCACCCTGCCCAAAAGCAGGATCTTCATAAGTACAGTGATACCTCCAGCCTGCCAAACCTTGCCACGTCAGTGATTTAGGGCTGACTTGGAGGGCAGATGCCACTGACTGACTCACTAAATGACTTTCTCAGGTTTCCTTGGCCTCTCATCCAAGAGTCAACCAAGCTGAACTCTGAAGAACTCATGTGCTCTGGCGTTACGTAGATGAGACGCACAACTACAAACTACTAATCCTGGATGTAGCTGCTGTGACAAAAGCAATGATTCAATGTGACAGCCAGAGGTGACAGAGCACTGACAACTAAACCATGGCTCCTGCAAGCACAGCTCTCAGTGAAAGCAGAAGAAACAAATAACTCTTGTGACTGTTTGGATTGGATTCAGATGGATTAAGAACTATTGGACCTGCCAGGACAGAGGGCTAAGCACTGTCACACAAAATGTATTAACCTCATCTCTGAGACATTCACAACCAAACATCTGCCATCCAGCACACACAGCACCCCATTCACTGGCCTGGAAAAGCCAGGTGAGATGGCTTTAGTGCAAAGAACAGAGGAGGATTTCATTGAGTAGCTGATGGACATAGTGAGGAGCTCACAAACTGTTTAACACAGGTTTGTTCTACTCTGTACATCATAGGAGATACACATGGATGAACTTATACCCAAATCCTATTTATTACTGGCTGGTTGTCCTCAAGCTGCTACAGATGACAGCAGAAGAACAGCTTAAGATGTACACAAAGTCTCCTTGGCTTTCAAAGCAGAGTGTGTAACACTTCAATAAAGACAAAAGTCTAAGGAAATGCACCTTCTGTTCCAGCAGTGAAAGGACAGGGGGAGGTGATCAACAGCTGACCTCTATTGAGACTACCTAATGATGAATTATTAGCACAAGAATGGGTTTGCTCCTTTAAAAAGGGGTTGGAGCTTAGTTGTTTTCATCTTTAAAATGTCAGGGATGACATATCCCAGTTTGTCTTATTTGAGTGGAGGATTTGTTTTAGACTAATGTTTGACTATTTTATTTTTAGTCTTTCTTTACGAAATTTCCCAGCCTCTTTTTAGAGGTGTGGGTGTGGTTTTCTTTTTAAAAGCTAGGTTTTCTTCCAGGTTTTATCTAAGCTTTTCAACAAATGAGACAATAATAAAAAATCAAACCCCAGAACGTTCCAAGCAGTGTGAATGTGATCACATTAGCTCACAGTATTTACTGGCATCAACTCAAGGAATTCGTTTCTATAATCTTTTCAGAATCACGCTGTTATGGAAAATTTTGGGTTTCTTATACTCCTAGCTACAATAACAGCTACAATTCCACATTTCCTTGGAAAACGTTTCAGGCCTGTTTCATACATCAAAAAGAACGATCTCGTTTTTTTAGCCATTTGTAGATCACTCATCAAGCAGATCCTCAGGCAATCCTGGCTTTCTACTACATGACACTGTTTCCCTTGACTACTGTATCTCAAACCCCACTGGTTAAAGAGCAAACCTTCTCTTGATGAAGGCTGACAGAGACATACGAGGCACCCCCATGCTCATAGGAAATGTAAACTCTTATAGGCTTGAGAGCCAACTGATGTGCCAGAGGAGAAGGTCACATACAGTACATTGAGCCCAGGCCCTGGGAATGCCATCGTCCTGAAGATGTCAGTGAGGGAAGGAGACCTGGGATCTTCAAAACGAAAGCGAATAGGGAGGAAGGATTGAACCCCAGCACGTAAGTAGAGCACTAGAGAAAGCTTCAGTGGGAATGAGAAATGCAGAGGGGCTTTGCAAATTGAAAAATTACCCCAACAAAAGTAGTTAATCCCTTGAAAGGATAAATTTCCAGCCTTCTGAATCTACTATAGGGAAAAGCAGGCCTGACACTGGTATTTTCTGAGAGATATTTAGCTGATAACAGCAGGGCTGAATCAGACTGTGCCTGCACTTTATCCAAAGAGTAAAATACTGGAGATCACACTGAGTTCTGCACCCTCTTTCAATCCATATTCACCATCTCTCTAGGCAGCCTGTTGTCATTCAGGTAGAAGTAACAGGCTTGATACAAGAGTCAACACCAGGTAAACACTGTGTTAAGCAAAAAGGTTATAGAATCACAGAATCAGAATGGTTCGGGTTGGAAGGGACCTTTAAAGGTCATCTGGTCCAATCCCCCTGCCATGAGCAGAGTTAGCCTGGTGACTCATACCCTGGCCTTAAAATCTAAGAAACTATGAGCTGGCAAATGTTTATAGGAACCTTCTTTGAATTTTATGTACTTCTGGACTAAAAGTCTCTGGTACTGTGTAAGAAACTGCTGCTCAGATGACCATCACTGGGCTGAAGAGTGCTGGCCCTCACCAGCCTTAATGACTGTGGGGACTGCAGGGGCTTCCAAGGTGGGATGCAGGTTGTAGATTTAGACACCTAGGTGTGCTCATCTCTACCCTCCTGTGTCCATAACAACACTCATTGGGGTCTGGAAAGTCATTTAGCTCAAGAGTGTCTGTTTTCAGTGCACATTATGGTGTTCCACTGATTACATGGGCACTTAGGACTGGATTCACTTGTCTGGATGCAGGAATCCAGTGCTATTTTAGGCTCTGCAGGGACACCCAGCCAGCCTGAGAAGAGGCCTGATTGTCATAAATCCTGGTTTTTACCTGTCACCCTTAAGAGGATGTCTCAGACACCTTGGGGCATCTCAAATTCTTTAAAAAGACCTTGGCTTTGGGTATCTTCATCTGGAAGCTGAGTCTCAAAGCATATCGCTGGACAAGTGAAGTAAAGACCAACTCTGCTCTCTAGTGCTTTTGTGGTTGTCTTTATGCACAAAGAAAGCTGAGATCTGTGGAAAGTCTGATCACATATTTGGTAAGACCTGACCCAAAAAATTAAACCCACTAATCACACCCATTTCAGTCCCCTTTCCCTAGGACACAGGGAATCTCTTGCTTTCAGCAAGAGATTAAAGTGCTGAGTTGAACTAGGATGAGGGACTGTGGACTTTGGGTTTCCCTGTGCAGGCTGAGATCCTTTTTAATAGCATAGACTCAACATCAATTTTAGGACCTATACAGGTGTGTTTGTGGGCAAGGAAAACCACATGCCTCTTCACTGGACTTCTGCATCATCCATGCAGAGGCAATAGCAGTTCTTTCAGGGCAAAACCAGCCACCACGGCCTAGTGTGAATTTACTCTTGCAGGTCCTACAAGGATTCAGGCTGCCCTTCTCTGACAGCAATCAATTCAATGGGTTTTGATGCAACCGAATACTCTAGGATAGCAGTAGAAGATGCCTTCAAAACCAAAGCCCGGGGTGTGTAAGAAAAGCATCAGGGTAATTTCCATGACAAAAACGTGTTTTTCCGTTATATCTCAGACCCAGCTTATCCCCTGTCAAGCACTAACCAACAGGTATTTAGCTGGCACTGCCTGTTTCAAATTTGGGGACTGCACTTCCCCACTGATCTATATGAAGTGCTTTGGGATGAAATGTGTCACAGGAGGGTAAGAGTCCATTATTATTTCACAACAGGAAGAAAAAGAAGATCAGAATGCCTTGAAGCCATCCCCATCCTCTCCCCTCACAGAGAAGTGATGCACTTGCCTCCTTGCTGCTCAACTTCTGGACCTGCCCTCTGGAAACTAAACAAACCCAGTGTGGGGAGGGACTGAAGCACATCTCTCCCCACCCGAGGTTTTCTGTTGGAAACCTAAGCCTGAGACACAGCCTGCAGTCTAAGAGCTGATGTAGTGATAGTTTCTCCCCTTATCTCACATTACACAAGTCACATTTGAAAATGCAGCAAAGCTGTAGCTCTTCAACATGGGCAGCTCTGCTCTATGCATGATGCTTGCAACATTTCACATACAAGAAAAAAAACTCTCTACCAGCCATCAAAAGCCAAAATGTTTTCAATGTTTTTTAATTCTTTTTTTAAAAAATTATTGTTAATAAGACATATGGGAAAAATAACTGTCCATAGGCATTTCTGAAGCAAATATCACCAGAAGATTCCAGCTAGTGACACAAGTGAAACTGAAGCAGAAGAGCTAAAACGACATATCAAGGAGAGATGATTTTGTCCCCAGCTACTGTAATGGAGCTCAGGGTTAAGACTTCAAGAACTCAGCATTTAAAAATGAACAATGACATTTTTAATGTGATCTCTTGCAATGACAGATTAAAATAAAAACTACAGGTGTCATTGCTGCTATTGCAAAGATTCATAATCATGTTCACCCACTGACAGTTAAAGGGCAAAGAAACAGTGAAAGACACACAAAAAAAAATTATTTCTTGCCCTGTCCATTTAATCCCCAGTCCTCTGCTACTACAAGATCACACAGTAGCACTGATCAGCTTCAGGTACAAAATGTCTGGGATTAAAACAGCAGCACGACCTCTGCTTGTGCCCCGACTTCATTAGCAGAGCCTGTTCAATCAGGGAAAGCTCAGCTAGGCAGGACTGCTCACAGACCTGTTTAATATGCAGAGTATTTACTAAAGTCATTGGTTTGGGGCAAAAAAATCAGTCTTGGGACTGACCATGATGTCCTTGAAGAACACTCACAACTTTCCTAAGCCCAGAATGAAACCTTCAACCGACATCTAACTCTGCAGTTTAAAAATTAGGGCCACATTTGTTCTCAGTTATTCTCTTTCTTATAAGCCTGAACAAGTTCCATTCATGTCTGAGGTTTTGTTCTAGATTTAGCCCCATGGACATTAACACAGAAATTGGTTCTTTGTGTCTTTTAGCTTCCATGTTATTTAAGTGAATCTTCCTCTGATTCAAAGGGCAGAAGTGGGGACCTACCAGCCACACGGGAAGGGCAAGTTAAACAAATGTTGTTTATGCTTAAAACAAGCAGCAGAAAAGAAAAACGTCCTTGCACCAGAACTTAATTTCTGGTTACATCAGTGTGGACGTAAATTTAAATCCAGCCTCGTGCAAGAGCAAAAGCAGACACTTGTCTCCAGTTGACTCAGCTATGTGTAAATATAAAATCACTTTAACACAAACAATGTCAGCTGCTGATCCCCACCAGCTCCTAGTCCGAGGGCAGCGGGTGATGAAGCTGCGAGTACAGCTGGAGGTGGTACATG
This sequence comes from Manacus vitellinus, assembly GCF_001715985.3. Classification (NCBI taxonomy): domain Eukaryota; kingdom Metazoa; phylum Chordata; class Aves; order Passeriformes; family Pipridae; genus Manacus; species Manacus vitellinus. The sequence goes on along the minus strand of NW_021940910.1, from coordinate 357,407 downwards.
TGAGCAGAGCACAATGGAACTCACTTTTATCGTGCATTACACACCAGAGGCTTCAGCAAAGTCAGTCCAAGATCGCTGTGCCTGGATCACACCAACTCCTGGCAGTTCGCTGGGGCATACGGGGCTGGTTTTGTGAGGCACAGAATATATGCAAATTTCACTGCATTTGTAAAAGCTGATGACACCAAGCACCTTGCAAGGTCACATCCTGGAAATACATTGCATCATATTAAAAGTAAAAAAGATGATCTAAGCCCTGGGAAACACATGCACTGTAAGCTGTGAATGTACCTACAGAAGTGCTTCTGACTTCCCTTTGCTCTGTTTTCCGCCGTTGTCCACTTTCAAACTTCTGTGCAACCAGGCAGATGAAATTTTGCATCGAGATTACTTTTGGTCTGTGTGTTACAAGTGCTTTCCTCTTACCTGTCAAAAACCACGGCTGCATAGGCTGGCTCCGCAAAGATGACATCCCCAGGCAAGAATTCCTTCTGGGCTTTCAAGCCCCTGCCTTTGCCTTCAGTTGTGAACACTTCAACTGACTCCATTCCTCCTTTGGTCATCCCAGGGACCCCGAGGCTTGGGAGGTGGGTATCTCGGAGCAAGCCAAATCTCCTGCCACTCCTATCAACTTGGACTTGCTGCAAGACCACGCTTATAAAAGGGCTGGCCTCCCCCCACCCCTGGCCGCATCGCTTCCCATAGGAGGGGAAGGGGGTGGGAGCAGGAGAGGCAGGAGCCGGAGATCCTCTCTCTGCACAATATCGCCGACCTACGCAGGGAAGGGACAGGGGTGGGATTTCTGCTTCATTAGGAAAACCCTCCGCGAAAATGACGTTTGAATTGTTTCCCCCACTCCCAAGAAGTTGTATATATTACAACTTCAGCTTAATTTATACTCTCCCATTGGAGAGAGAATGTATTCTCTTTGCAAGATATTTTTAGCAACCACATGCTTCTGTCTCTCAGGAAGCAACAGCTGAGACAGTGGGATGGGCAGGGCTGGGATGCCTATTTCTGACCCCTGCACTGTCTGGCTTTTTCTAGAAATCAAACAAAGCTGCTTTATTTTTACCCTCAAGGAGATGGACAGCATGTTTAGAGGCAGGGAGAACACTGAAACACGTGCCTGGAAATTCTCGGCATCCTGTCACCACCAGAGCTTGGAAGAGAGGATTCATTTCCCAAATGCCAGTGGCAAAGTGTGTACAGAGCCGTGAGGAAGGAGCTGGAAGGGCAGCAGCAGTTCAGCATGGGCTGAGGGAACAAGCAGGACATCTCAGATACCCATACAGTTTTGAATGCATTAAAACTCTTTGAAAGATGGTGTTGCACCTGAGAGCTCTCCCTATCTCCAATGCTTGGTTATGGATGAGAATCTGAGCCACTTGAGTGGAAAAGAAGTCCACAACTCCTCAAAAACTCACAAACTCGTGAGCAGCCAGGCCCTGGCTTTACCCTCTGCCCCAGTGCAAGTTCAGGGAAACAAAAGGAAAGGCCTCCCAGTGTAAGAGTGAACCTCTGTGGAAATTGAGCCCAGCCCAGATTGCTGTTCAACATTCTTTTATCATTTAATAGCATTTCACAAGGGCTGGTTCCTGCTAATCTTACCCTCCCACCCCTAGGAAACCTGATGCTGTTTGCTCTCTAAGCACTGTGCAGATAACAATGATTGCAAACCTCTTCCCACACTTCTGTGCTGCACAGAAAAATCTGTCTGATTAACAGGGAAAGTGAGATGCAGAGAAATAAAGAGGGTGATTCCTGTGCATCCCATGGCGGTAAATGAAACACTTTACATTTCCAAGGCACTGGAAATTATCATTGGGCTCCTCAAGACACAGAACTGCTCAGCATCTTCTGCTAAAAGATTCTGGCAACGTTCCTTGCCTGTGAATGAAGCCTGGTATCATACCTCAGCACAAACACCCTGTGCCAAGCACAAACAATATCAATCCACAGCTCCATAAATCCAGGGTGATCCAGCTGCTCATGTGATTATGAGCTGTATCTTCCCCAAACAGCCAGACACCTCCACTCCTCCTGAGGAGGGTCAGACCCGTCCCAGAGCCATCAGCACAAGCTCTTGTAGAAACACTGAGCAGTGCAGAAAAGTCACTACAGGCAATTAAGCCTTACAAGCAATTACAATTTTAATTGCAATGCTTTACGTGTGTGATAGGTGAAGTCAGGGTGCTCTGGTCTCACGGGTAATTCCCTTGGCTGCACATGTCTTTTAGAAACTGCCAGAAGTACTTTAGCACCTCAAAATTATGCTGATTTTTTTTCCCCCCAAACCACACAATCTGGAGTGTGGCTATACTGAACCCAGTCATTAATCACACTAAACACTGTCTCTGATTCCCAGATAACAAATAATACAGAATAGAATAGAACATAATAAGAGAACAAATAATACATTTACAACAATGAATCTACTTTTCTAGAGTAGATACTGGATAATGTGGGTTCTTTCTTTTTAAATACCAATTTGGAGGAGTGAACCTACTTTGATCCCCTTGGAAACACATTGAGTTTCAAAGCCAGCTGGAGAGAAACACCAATTCTGGAGCGCTGAGCAAGGATGACCCTTCAACAGGAGATTATTATTCTGTACTGTGGGTCTGTCTGGATTCTGGGCTGGAGGGGTGAGTGGCCCCATCCTCCTAAGAGAAGAAGTAACAGCACCCTCTGCTGCCCTCTAAAAATTATCCAAAGCACAATTTTATCAAATTTAATCACAGCAGCTTTGGACTGTGGTGAGCAAAGCTCAGGCAAGTCATGAATTGGAAAGAAAAAAGGAAGAAAGAGGGGTAAAAAAATACCCATGCTAGGCAGGTGTTCCTCAGACTCATCTCATCACTGTAATTCAGCTTTAACCATTCCATGTAAACACCTGCTGGGTGAAGGGGGAGGCTGACCTGGATGAACCCCCTTTTGGGGGTGACAGCAGGGAAAAGTGGGGGGAAATGAGTCTGCTTATTCTCCCAGGGGTGGGCACAATGGGGAGTGAGGGGAATTCGGCCCTGAAGAGGAATGGATCAGGGGGGTGATGAAGGGAGGGACAGCTGGTGGTTCAGCAGCAATCTGTGGGATTTGGGAGTGTTTTGGATGCTGGGGGGCAGAGAGGTGAGGGGGGAGGCTTGCAGTTACTAGTAGTCATTAGGCAGGTATTAGGCAGTCCCTAGTATTTACTAGGCAGTTACAAGGCAGTTACTAGTAGTTGTTACATAGAAATTAGACAGCTGCAAAGCCATTACTAGTAGTTGCTAGGCAGACACTAAGACATTACAAGTGGTTACCACACAGTTAATGCAACAATAGTAGACTCTTACTAATAGTTTTTGAGAGACTTTTATTGTTGCTATTGAGCAGTTACTAGGGAGTTACTATGCTCTTACTAGGAGTTACTGGGCAGTTATTAGACAGGTACTAATAGTTCTGAGGCAGCCACTATACTAGCAGTTCTGAAGCAATTATGAGGCAGGTACTAGTAGTTGTGAGGCAGACATGAGGCTGATACTGACAGTTAGTAGAAGCTAATGGGCGGTTCTGAGGCAGTTGCCAAGAGTTAGTAGCAGTCACTACAGTTTCTAGCAGTCACTATACAGTTACTGGGAGTCACTATACATTTACTAGGAGTCACTAGGCAGTTAGTAGTCACTGTACAGTCACTAGCAGTCACTATACAGTTACTGGCAGTCACTATACAGTCACTAGTAGTCACTGTACAGTCACTATACAGTTCCTAGTCGTCACTATACAGTCACTAGCAGTCACTATACAGTGACTAGCAATCACTATATAGTCTCTACCAGTCACTGGCACTCACTGTACTGTCACTAGTAGTCACTATACAGACACCATACAGTTCCTAGTAGTCACTGTACAATTACTGGTAGTCACTATACAGTCACTATACAGTTTCTAGTGGTCACTATACAGTCACTAGCAGTCACTATACAGTCATAGCAGTCACTATGCCTTCCTTGTAGTCACCATACAGTTCCCAGCAGCCACTAGCAGTCACTATACAGTCACTGGCAGTCACTAGCCATCACTATATAGTTACTGGCAGTCAGTATATAGTGACTGCCGGCCCCTGACAGCTGGAAGGCCATGGGCTCTGACAGGGAGATGTGGTTGGGGCAGCGAGGTGGGGACCAACAGGGCCAGAGGGGGGTCATGGCAGCCCTGGGTACTATAGGTGGCAGTGAGGGGGTATCTGGCCCACAGGAGGAGCTGGTAGCTGGGCCACTTAAGAGCTCCGGGCTCTGAAGGGGGACTGGCTCCTGTTCCTCACCATGGCCAGAGCGGGACTGTGGCGGAGGAGGAGGAGGAGGAGGAGGAGGAGCAGGATGGGGAGGCAGAGTCCTGACTGCATTTGCATGTGGAAGCAGCAGGCAGGGTTGTCAGCAATAAAAGCAATGTTGCGTTTTATTCTTCAGCGCAAAGAGGTGTTGCTCTATTGTCATAAACTCATCTCACGCTTATGGGACAGTAAAATGACAAACAGGTTCCTTTTCTACACATGTGATGTAGAGCTCTGTAGCTGCATCTTCAGGCTGTGGCTCAGAAGCTATGGGAGCTTCCTACATCCTCTCCTTCCCAGGCAGTCTCTCTTGGACATTACCCTGCTGAAATCTAGCAAACAGCACCCCCAAAATAAACAACTAAGGGATCCAAGACCAGGTTGGATGGGGCTCTGAGCAACCTGTTATAGTGGAAACAGGTTTCTTTTCTACATGTGTGATGTAGAGCTCTGTAGCTGCATCTTCAGGCTGTGGCTCAGAAGCTTCCTACATCCTCTCCTTCCCAGGCAGTCCCTCCCAAAGGACATCATCCCACTGAAATCTAGCAAATAGCACCCCCCAAAAAAACAACTAAGGGATCCAAGACCAGGTTGGATGGGGCTCTGAGCAACCTGTTATAGTGGAAGGTGCCCCTGCACATGGCCAGGGGTTGGAAATGGATTATCTTCAAGGTCCCCTTCTGACCCAAATCATTCTATGATTCTGTGGTTCCAGGAATACCAAGGCATTTAAAATACTGCACGTACTTTGTAATACTTGCACACATAAAGGCTTTGGTCAGTGGTTTATAAGCATTGACTGATTAGTTGTATAATGAAAATCAAGTCAAAGACTAAAAGAAACCACACACAAATGCATATACATGGACTTTCTTTAAAACATGTGAAACATCCATTAACAGCAGCTTTTCCCATTGTCAGTTAAATTTAGTAGTACTCTTGGAACAGAAATAACTCCAGTGGAATTAATCATTCTCTTTAGAAAGCTGACAGCTATTTTAAGCAGTCAGCTTTCTGGAGGAAAATATGTATGCTCTTCAAAGGAATATACTTGGGGACAGTTGGAATACAGTCTTGCTATGTTTAGGCTTAAATTCTATTTTTCACACGTATTTCTTAAACTGAATTGTCACGTTTCTGAATTCCAAAATGTGCTTTGGTGCATTAGCAACTTTAGAGGTACTTTGATCAAGAGATTTTAAGAGTCTGAAGGTTGTGTTTCATAAATCTCCAGTGTTTAGAAGTGGCTCACACCCTTATTTTGATGCAGAGCTGGTACAGATTTTGTCATGAGCCAGATGCATCAAGGATTGCTGGTTGTGCTTGTCAGTTCATACCTGTGACAAACAGAGCTGTGGAACTGCATGTTATGAGTACATTCTGGTTTGATAGTCTGTGGGGGGAGGGTATCCTTCTTTAAAATGTAAAATCAGCAATAACTTTCAGCTTTGGAAAGACCCTACGGTACAACTCTTTATAATTTCATCAAACACATGCATGCTTCCCTTGGGGAATTTTGTATGCTTTAGTGTAATGGATTTCTTTTGACTCATCATCATCATCATCTTTTGACTCACTGGTAACAAGCTAAAAGCCCTTGGTACCTGTAGGAGTACAGTTAATCTGTAGTTACAGCCATGCATCCTTTTTCAAGCCTCAGTAAATAGTTCTCCTATGTTAGAAATTACTGATTTTCCTCTCTCCCTCCTTGAACACATCTTCTTCACTTAGTGGAGAGGAAAAAGAGTCATTTTTCTCACCCAGTATTCCACAAGCCCGCCTTAAATTACACTGAGAGGAGGATGAGAAATAACATTGCACAAACTGCTCTCTTGCAATCATATTAGAGCATCTGTATACCAGAAGAGAGCTGGGCAGAAGGGCAAGTAACTTGCCTTAACCTTCCTGAGAGAGTCTACAAAGTCAGGACTGGGAGGTGTATTTCTTACTGTGTTCTTGAGACACAAGGAGGGTTGAAGTTTCAAGAAGTAAGGTACAGCTGGATCAAACTGTGCTCACAGAAATTGAAACAAAAAATCGAATACTTCTTTTCTGAAATCCTGAGCTATTTATTGCAGTAAAAAAATATTTGATGCTTAAAAGAAATGCAGCTTTTTTTTTTTCTGATAAAAGCAGAATAGCTGATTTCAGTCTGCTCCAGCTGTGACAGGCTGGCCCAGCTCTGGTGGGTGGGATAGGATGGAGGAAGCAGAGGTCAGAGGATGTTTGGCAGAGACAAAGAAGTGGAAACAAGAGGGATTGGGCCAACAGGAAGAAAAAATTAAGAGAATCAAGAAACTGTGTTGCAAGCATTGGAAACCCTAATTTTTTTGGTAGTGATTGGTATATTGCACTTCAGTCAATGTTTTGAAAGATTTCTTGTGTCCTGGCAGAGTTCAGAGCAGTGAAAGAGCAGGCAAAGTGTCTTTTTACTTGCTCATCCTGTGCAAAAGGGGGAACATTGTGTTCCACACTAATTGCAAGCTTCTGTTATGGGCCAGGGCGGATCACAGATATTTCTGGCCATTGAGGCTTTTAGCACTGTTTGATTTGGTTTGTGCCTCTGAGAAGGTTTGGGCAATACTCGGTTTAACCCTTATTTTAGTAGTGTGTAAAGGCTTAGCTATGTGTCTTAGTCAAATATGTGATAATGTAGTGTTCAAAGATGAATATAAAAGCTTGTAAGCTAACTTGTTACAGTATTCTGTGGGGGAAAGAGTCTTAGCGTGACAAAACTAGTTAATGGAAACATGCAGTGCCAGCGTTAATAGCATTGATTTCCAAACAGAATCCATTTTGTTGTTTCACTGTTTTTACAATCCCACGAGCTTTGAAAACAAGCCAAAACAAAAATCATTCAAAAAAAGTATTCAGAGAGTCAACTCACTGAGAAAATTAAAATTCAGTGCTACTGTAGTATTGTTTCCTTGAAGAAGAGTCTTTCACCAAGCTGCAGATATCAGAATCTCTCTGGTTGAGCCTCCTTTCCTTGTGTAGGAATACAGTGCTGTAATACCACAGTCCACCATATTTGATAAGGGTTTTAAAGTCTGTTACCTTTGCCTGCGCTTTTTAATTTGAAGTGCTGTGGATATCTGAGTGTATTTCTAAGTTTGCTTTCTGACTCCTCTTGTACACTGCTTGTACTTCCACAGTCAAAAGGGAGTGGATTTCAGTGCTGCTGTTTCAGAGAGCTGGTACCTTCAGTTAACTGAGCGTGCAGGCTCCTGCCTCTCTTGCTTGCAGAATAAAACAAATTAAAGTGGTGCACATGATGTAAATTAACCTGCTCTGCCCTGCAGCTGGGACAGGCTGGAGCGTGCACCTGGGTTATGGTGAGGCTGACAGGTGGTACCTGGTGAGGTGCTCTATGTGTGGATGTGCCTCAGAGACAGCTCTGGCAAAGGGCTCCTGAAATGAGAAAATGTGTGAGTCAGTATCTGCTCTTGTGGAACTGCAGTCATTGGGCCTGATTCATGTGTATCCATCTATTTCTCATTAAAATGCTGTGCTTGCCGTTGGCATTTTGAGGGCACAATTTGCCTGTGTCATTTTGTGGGTTTAGTACCTTGAACCTGAAACTTTATGCTTTTGCCTTACGGGGTTTGTCTAGCCCAGACTTTTTCTTTACTACATTGTTCTGTTTTCTGTGTTCCCTACCCTGAAGAACTGGAAGAGAAAAATTAATAATAGGCTAAAGCTGGGAGCATTTCCCCTTTAATCAAGAGGTAGAACATCCTGGGTCAAACAGACTTTCTTAAATTACCTGGTTTCTGATATTTTAATTAACGTTAGTATTTTTCCTACCACATTTAGACTGCCTCGAGGGAATGCTTTTTCCCCCTGCCTTTCCTATGTGGCATGCCACAAAGATTCCTCTACAATTAACCCAGCAAAAGTAAGAAAACAGATAACAAAGCTTTTAAGCTGGAAAGGTGTTCTCAAACTTCTCTGAATTAGTATAATATGCAAGGATAATAACGTTAAAATGTCTTTAAGCTTCTCACATTAGAGTTTTAATGATGGTGCTGAATTGCTGTGCCAATGAGGAATATTTAAAAAAAAAAAAAAAGAAAAACAAAGAAAGCAAAGGAAAAAAAGCTGGATATGCTTCTAAGATGATAATGGAGAATAGAGAAACAGTAAGCAAAACATTATCTTTCAATTCAGACACTAAGAATCTGATTTATTATTACTGGGCAACTTATTGGGTTCCAAATTTCCTAAATTCACCTCTATTATTTTTATTTTTTCAATTTATTTTAAGTCCTTCAGCTTTTTGGTAAGAGAGCCTGAAGTTCTCATTGCCTTCTCAATGCCCGTATTTCAGTGTTTGAACATTAAAACAATGAAGTTGTTCTCTGTCTTCACGAATGTTATTCACTATTATCTCAGCTGCTTTTAATTTCACTTCTTCTGAATTATTAGTTGCTGTGTACTCTGAGCGGTCTCAGAAGATACAAGTGAGAAAATTATGCCAATAAATAGTATGCTGGGTTTCAAGCATGCATTTATTGTTATGATCTATTCTGCTTTAATAACATTTTTTTTATTTATTGAGACATTTTTATAAGTCACATTGGAGATAAGAATGAGAAATCATTTTTATGAGTTAATGTAGGTGTGTTTCAGAAACTTTCCTTGCACCAATCTTTGTAAAGTTTGAGTGGGTTTTGGCAATTGGTAAATCTTCAGTGATTCATGGCTTGTCTTAGTGATGGAGGATTTGTAAGAGTGAGACCAGCTCACTAAAACATTACATTTTAATCAAGTTATTAACATACTTATCAATCTCAAGCGTGGTACCATAAAAAATAAAATTATGAAGCAGAACTCCAAGTGCAACTTAAGCAGAACATTGACTCAGAGGGAACAGTGATGCAGCAAATGCATCAACTGTATTTCCTCAAAGAAGAGTAGAATACTCTTCCCTAGGTGGGAAGGAGGCATTGTGCCCTTCTCTGATACTTACTGCTTATTTCATACTCAAATAGCAAATTGTTGGCATCTGGAGTCACTTAAAAAAGCACCTGGGTTGAAACACCTGTTTTCTAATAAAACCAACTAATTCAAACATTGTTCACACCCCAACTGAAAACAGTCATTTTAAAGTGATGCTGTTTATGCCAGTTCTGCTGTTTAGGATAATATTGAAAGGTCCCATCAAAATTACATTCATAAGAATTAAGTTTTAACTCCTCCCTTTTCAGTAGGTAACTCATTTCTCCCGTGGTACTTTTCCAGGATTCGGAGATGCACAGAAATGAAAACCAGTGTTTTCAAGCTTAAATGCCTAAATACAAATGTTCCTACATGTGAGAATTTCAGTTTAAGGGTGTTGAACAAGTCTTGTCCCCTGTCTCTGTGCAGAGGCATAGGCCAGCTTTCCAGCCTTCTTCTCTCTCACCTCCTCTCACCTCTGTTTTCCTTCTCTCTTGAGGCTCCATAGTCTCTGCAGCATGTCTGGAATTTTGGTAAAGCGGCCCTTTATTAAACTGCCCAAGTATCTTGGATAACTACTATAAATGACTAGAGTTACAAATCCAACAAGGAATACACATTGTGTGTTTGTGTGTGTGTTCTGGTTTTTAGCATTTTATAGGCATTTTGACTGATAACATCTTTTTGGTACCTATTCTGTGTACTGGCCTTTAAGTTCTTGAATCGTAGTAAGAGCTGAAGTAATCACAAGAAATACTGTATGGCTTCTGAGGATTAATAGTCAAAAGAATCAAATATATTTTATTCCTTTCTTTGAAAGTGAAATGGAAAACTTCACCTGCTTTTCTAGCTTTTCCTTAGGGACTATGCTAATTCTAACATGGATTGTCACTAAGGGTTGCAGTTGTCTCCAGGGTCTGCTTTCTTCTCCTTGACATTCCAACAACAATAATATTTTCTTTTTATTTGTGTGAATATCTGCTTTTTTAAGGACAGTCTATGTTCTTTCACATTCTCCTTCTGGACACACAAAGTGAAGTATGGTGGAGCAGGAACTTGTTACTTATTTTATTGCTGGATTTTCCCTTTATGCCTGGATGGTACCTGAACATTTTTTTCCCATTCTGTCTAATCAGCTTAGTTCCCTCTGAAAAAAAAAGCATTTCCTAAGCATTTAGGAAGGATAACAGAGCAGAGGAAGTGGTGCAGATGAGGCAGAATAAAAAAGGGGGCATTAATGAAGAGAGATATCAATCTGTTCAGTGGGATTTCTCACCCCAGAAGCCAGAGGGAATTGTTACAGTGCTCCACACTTCCCATGAACATGGAGTTAAATCTTTAAGGGATCTTTCCACTTCTTTTAATGGGACCCTGTGAGTATCTGAGGTGAAATGTCCTGTGCTAAAATCACTTGAAAAACTGTTCTTAACATTTCAGTAGGATCAGATTCATGCTTTGATTGTCAGAAGCTCCTAATGTGTGGTGCTTCACTCATGCATCCTTTTAGATACATAGACTGCTGTTTGTTGTTGCTGTAGTATGTCAGTGGACTACACAAAACGTGAGTTCTCACAGCACATTTGTGGCACTACCAGTTACCACAGGTTTCAAAATAAAGATGGGAAATCTGTGGCAAGGACAGACCATCAGGCCTATAAATAATTACATGAGAAAATATTGCCTTTAGGTCATAGTAAATAGGAGGTGTGGGCTGGGTTCATGTCTCCAGTCCAGAGATCTGTTTTTCCTCCAGAATTTGGCTGTTGACAAACATAAACAGGGTTTTTTTGGGGGGGAATAGCCTAAAAATAAAGGAAAAACTACACTGAAAATTACTGGTTGACTTCATCATGTGGCATGAATATGTGGATCTTTTATTAAAAAAAAATCTGATGTCTTTTATTTCTAGAACATTTTTATCCATATCCTTTTATTAAGGATCAGTCCCTCTGTGACAAACAGTAGTTGGACTGTTCTGCCATTTCTTAATGGCAGAAAGTTGATCCAAACAACTCCAAATTCATGATACCAGCACCTTTATTTAAACATTTTGGAGACATATAAATGACAAGGCCAGTCTGACAGTTCTGCAAGGGTACTGCTTTTGATTGATTCTCTGAAAAGTTTCTGATGGCATGGTTGCAAACTCTCAGGTAACCTGTTCTTTTAAAGAAGTTTTTCTTAGTTGCCAGGAAAGATGTCTTGTGAATCTGAAAGCTAAAGGCCTTAAGTTCAGCTTAATATTTACAGAACTGGTTGCACACAGGCAGTGGTAGCATAGATCTCCCTGTGCTCTATTATTTCTGTGTGTGGCAAATGGCCTTGAGGCATAGTTAGAAAGAAAAAGGTCAGACTTGTTTGTGACCCTTCTCTTGGAGCGTGCAGAGACGTGTCATTTATCAAGGAGGTTGTGGATGTGAGTGGAAGTGGTTGGGAAGGAGCCTGTAGTGTCCCAGACCAAACTGGAGACCATTTACAAACTCACTGCCTGGCTGGGATTTTAAGTGAGAGACACATTATTTTATTCCTGAACTTCTCTCAATACAGTTTGTCAGAAGACCATGTATAAATACGTTGCCTGACATATATATACATATTTATATTTGCCTAAAAATCCACTAACTATACAGAAATAAAAAGAAAAAGGCTGCACTTATTTGTACATTTTTTCATGTGGTTTGAGGCTGAAGTTATACCAGCTCAGGGTTTTTAAAAGTGGTTACCCAGCACTTCTGAAGGTGCTGTGCTTCCAACCAACTTCAGTAGCAGCTGCTGTATCCATTTGTGGGTCAGGACATTCTGGCCTTGTTTGGGCTAAGGAAGGCAGCTGAGGTTTGTGCTGTGCTATACTGGCAAAGCTGGAGCTGAACTGCAGTGCTGTTTGCTAAAGTAACAGCAGGGGAATGCCAAGAGCTGCATTAAAGCAGATGACATTGCTGTGCTCATGGTGCTCCTCTGCCTTCCCCAGCCAAATTACTGCTTGGGAACCCTGCCTGTTTCATGTCATATGTGTTAATCATCATCTTGTGACCATGCAGAAAACCTGGGTAGAGCAAATCTTTAAGGCTCCAAAATCGAGGCAAATGTTGGGAACTCTGTGTCTTTGTTTCTGAAGATATTTCTCTCTTGGGGGAACCCAGTTATTTGGTTTAAGAGAACTACATATGTTAGACTGAGGTAGGAAATGATTGCAGCTCTGCATTCATCACTGCTGACTCAGCTGTAGTGCATAACCTTATATTGACAAAGACTGAGCCCAAACAGAGGTACTACAGTGTTCAGAGGTGGGAAATGGTTCAGAGAAAGAGAAAAGACAAAGAAAAAAGAACTAACATGTGACAAATTTACAAAGAAGAAAGAATCTTAAGTCCTATCAGCCTTTTCTTATTTTCTATTGAAGAATGAAAATGGCTCTTGTAATAACAAGGAAAAGTAATATTTAAAGCTGTCCCTAGAATATATTTCAGAGCAATTAATCACCTACTGCAAAATGCCATCGAGGACAAGGACGCAGCAGGGTTCAGAATGGCTCCAGGAGGCACAATAGATGTTACTTGGCCAACCAGACTTCTCCTCCCTGCAATTCAATCTTTTCAGGACAGTGGTCACCCAAGGAAAAAAGGTGAACAAAACCTCATTTTTAATTTCACATTATAGTGCTTTTAGTTTTTGACGTTCCAATGTTTTTAGGGGTTTTTTTTGTAGTGTGCCACTTGGTTGGGTTTTGTCTGCCAAGAATGCTGTGCAGTTCAGTGCTAAGTCAAGGAAAATACACACAGAGTACTGTCCTTAACTGATATAAAGAAGTCTCTCTTTGAAACAAATACATGTTTTCCAGTGAGAAGCTGTGCAGGTTGAAACAGAGTGAATAATGCCCATGATAGTAGCATTTCATAAACAGTGCAATTAGCTTGTTTTTTAGTCGGGGTTTGGTTTGGTTTGGTGTTTTTTGTGGGATTTTTTGGCTTTGGGGTTTTTTTCCAATAGACAATATTGTTCCATCTATCTCTCTCTAGGTAGCTGTTTTTACAGTTCAGTACACTTGAGCAAACTGGTGCAATTTTCTTCTGTAAATGCCTTTTCTGCTACAAACATTGGCCATTCATGTGTTTTGGGTGCAAGGAGGGCTTTTATCTAATGCCCAGAACTGCATCCTTGGATTTTCTTGTGTGAATCAACTCAAGTTATTGTGTCCCTCTTTCACTCCTCTGTTTGAAAGGGTTAAGCTGTGTGAATCAGTAATAGAATATTGATTATTTCTGGATAACTTGTACTACAGAATGAAGCAGCTCTAAAGAATGAGCCACCCGGCCACTGTAGATCATGAAATTCGTATATTTTTAAATTCATAAGTTCAAGTGTAAAAATGCAGCAGAGAGTCTATCTATAGACACTGTGTCAGTGTCAGGACTCTTTCATGGGATGGGATCACAGTGTGCTTTGAGTTTTGCCCCTCTTTTGCAGGTCTCTCTAAGCTACAGATTCCTCTTTTTTTTTTTCAGCAATTGAGGCTGGTTATTACTTGTGCCCAGTATGTAATGTCACCCTTCCATAGAAATGTACCAGTCTCACATGAAAGGAAATAAGCACTGGATTAAGTTAGTCCAAAAGTCTTTTGTTGCTATTCTTCTGTAGTTTGTACTTTCAGACTTTTTCATGAGCCCCGTTGTCTGCTAAGTGACTTTAGCCAGTTCCGTGGGGGTTTTTTGGTTTTGGGTTGGGGTTGGGGGTTTTTTTGTTGTTTGGTTTACTGGTTTTAAGAGGCACTGCCCACTTAAACCTCATGCTGTGACTGAGATTCAGTCCTAGAGTTCCCATAGTTGTACCTTCGATGACAACCCCAGGAAAGGTCCTTAAACCTTTGCAGTTTTCCCACTTATTTTGCTCTCTGGGGGTAGCAGCACCCAGCACATCTTTAGTGCTCAGCCCAGAAGGAAATGGTCTAAACCTAAAGATTCCTACTGACAAGGCAAAGGTGACCTTAATCCCAAAAAGTGCCAAGTCTGCATCAATTTTGTTGCTTTCATGATTCATCAGCTTGCATCTTACATTTGGCATAAGATATTTATGGGGTAGGTGATAGCTCTTGTACTCTTCCCTTTTACCCAGGAGAGGGCTGCAGACTGTTGCTTGCAGAATGGATTTGGTGCTGATTTCAGGTGTACTTCCCAGAGAGTGCTGTGCAAGAAGGCTAAACATCAAATTTGCCCGCACGTTAAGCATTTTGATAAGACATTTTATAGAATTATTTAGGTTGGAAAAAACCTCTAAGGTCAAGTCTGACCATTGAAAAATTTTAAGAGAATCCACAGTAATAATATAACCACAAGAGACTGATGTAGAAGTGATATGGTTTTAAATGTTTGTTTAGTGAACAGAATTAGAATTCCCCAAAACAGGAGTGCAGGAAACTTCTATGGGCCTATCTACATTTAACAAAATGAATGTATAAAGGTGATGAATTAAGGAAGAACAAGATACATTTAAGGCATGGGTCTTTGGAACTGACCTTTCTACAGGGGATATCTTTACCTTCTAAACACTTTATCTTTCAGCCTGAGGAAAGGAGAGTAGAATCAAAACTGACAGGGAGTTTTGCCTTGGGAGCACATTTATCTCGTTTGGGTTTTTTTAGCAATCCAGGTTGGTTGCTTCTGTTCTGTTTTGTTTCTGCTGTGGAGTCACACAGTTTGCCTGAAGTTACTGTACTGCAGCTGTTCAGTAGAATGAATCTCAAAGAAATTAGTAATTGTATTACTTGATAGTCAGTAGGTAATGTAATTGCTTCTTGTCTGCAGCTAATTGGAGACCAGTTAATCAGAGTGTTTTCTCAAAGAGTGGATTTTGTGCCCTATAACTGCAGCTTTACAGATATAATCATGTATAACAGGGTCCGTGCAGTTACATAGAACAACACACGTGGAATGTGCTTTTTCTTAATTCTGAAAATACTACCTTTTTTTTTTTTAACTCAACAGATGCTAAGCAAATTGGTCAATATTAGTGACTAACTTTCCACCCAATTTATGCAGAAAACAGCGCTTATCAATCTCACAGAGAAATCAAAGAAAACACGTTACTCCTTTCAAGATGAATTAACAGGTTGTGTTGAAGTTCAGAAAAGGACAGATCTAGAGCCAAGAAGGGATTTAGGAAAAGAAAAAGAGGAAGAGTTTCAAGATAAAAACATTGAAGGCAGAAGTGACCTTGGTGAGGTTGTATCTTCAAACTTGAGGTGTGAACAAGGCGAGCATTCCAGCCTTTTCTCAAAAAAACCAGTCTCCTACAAATACTGGGGAAAAGAGATTGCCAAGCTGGTCATCAGCTTGTGAGCATGCACTAGAAAAGACACCTAATTGTCTCTCTAACAAGGGATACTGTAAAGAAGAACAAATATCTGAGGTGGCCACCATCAGAGATAAGAGCTCCAGTCATTCAGAATCTAAAGGTAACTACAGACTTGTGCTTGCTGAAACTTCTACCAGCTCCTACAGAAACGAACAGGAATCTCAGATAAAACATTTCAAAGAAGAACACATCAGTGAACAGCCAGAATATAAAAAAGAAGCCACAAAGCAGAAAACAAAGAAAAATAAGTGAAGGTGCAGATTGTGGAAAAGAAAATGAGAATAAAAAGAGAATTAAATTTAAGCTAGACTTGGTAAATGAAAAGAAGTCAAGAACTTCTAAAGGCAAAACACTTAGGGAGAACCCCCCAGAGAAAGAAAGCAAAAAGGATAATAAGAAGCCTCAGGCAAATATCAAAACAGAAGAGGAGCTACCCTGGGATGAGTCTGTCTTTGAATATTGATAAAGGTTTTACTTAGCTTTAAGAAATTGATTCTGTTTGTAGACTCACTTCACTGGTTTTGTACCATACTGTGACGACTTGTGTTTTAAGCAAAAGTTTTGTTCCAATCTGGAAGCAAGAAAAGGCCTTTCTGCAGAAATTTTTTAGCAGTAGGTTGGCAATGCTTTTCCATCATCTTTCTTACACATGCAGCAGCCATTGCAGTAAGTGTGAAAGTCTGTATTATAGACTGGAATATTCCCTTCTGGAATATACCACAAATATGGGTCAGTAGCTTACAGAGTACTAATAAAATTTCACCAAACTTCACAGCTTCTTTCTAATATCAATGATGCCCACTATCAACGTTTCTGTTATTCTTCTGGGGAAACACATAAACACTACAGTGTTCCCAGACTTGTCAGATTTAAATGGAGAATGTAAAAGGCTTTTGATTCCAGATGTTATTTGCTGTTGGGGGTTTGTTTGGTTTTTTTTTTTTTTTGTTTACCTGGTTGTAAGTGGAAAATGAGTCCATTAAATGGACCAATTAAGTGAAAAGGATTGTAAGATATCCACTGTCTAGTAGATTTTTTCTCATGGCAATCCTGATTTTTAATCACAGAGAAGGTGCAATATACAGAATGAATTATTAACATGAGGCTACATTCTGCTTCATTCCCTCAAAGTAATATACAGGAGGAATGCCGGAATGAAGCTATTTGTGATTCAAACAATGCCCTGAAAGATCCAGGCAGGGGGATGAAAGGAGAGCAGCCCTGCCAAGAAGGACTTAGTGCTGGGGGATGAGATGCTGAACATGAGCCAGCAATGTGCACTTGCAGCCCAGAAAGACAGTTGTGTCCTGGGCTGCATCCAAAGCAGTGTGGGCAGAGGGTTAAGGGAGGTGATTCTGCCCCTCTGTTCTGCTCTGGTGAGACCTCACCTGCTGTGCTGCCTCCAGCTCTGGGATCCCCAACATCAGAAGGACATGGACCTGTTGGAACAAGTCCAGAGGAGGCCACAAAGATGCTCAGAGGGCTGGAGCCCCTCTGCTCTGGAGTCAAGCTGAGAGAGCTGGGGTTGTTCAGCCTGGAAAAGACTCCAGGTGGACCTTTTAGCACCTTCCAGTACCCACAGGGGCTACAAGAGAGCTGGAGAGGGACTTCTGACAAGGTCACGGAGTGATAGGACAAGTGGCAATGTCTTTAAACAAGAGGGCAGATTTAGATTAGATATTAGGAAGAAATTCTTCACTGTGAGGGTGATGAGACACTGGCAGAGGTTGCCCAGAGAAGCTGTGGGTGCCCTCACTCTGAAAATGTTCAAGGCCAGGTTGGGTGGAGCTTTGAGCAACCTGATCTAGTGCAGGGGGTTGGACTAGATAATCTTTAAAATTCCCTTCCAACCCAAACCATTCTATAATTCCATAATGGGTTCAAGCTCTTTTGCTGCTCCCAGGACTCGAGGGTGAGACCTTCAATAAGCCATGGACATGGGAAACACATCAGTCTCTACAGGGCCTGTGGCAGGCAGGGAAAGACAGGAGAAAGAGGGGAATTGCTTTGTCAGCCTGCACTGTGCAGAGCTGGGGTTGTGAGAGGATCTGAAGCCTGTGTGATGTTGTACTGAAAACTGCTGGACTGAGTAAATGCATTAAAGTTCTGAAAGGTGATAATTTAAAAGCAATTTCATAAGACCCCTGTTTAGTGTCTCTCTTCTTGCCTTCAGGTTGCAAGAAAGCTCCTCTGAGCCTTGATGTGGGATCTGGAAGCCATCACACTGTTGGTTTGCACCACTGTGGCCATGCTTTCCCCAGGGTTAGTCTGTTTGTAGAGGCACCTGTGCTGAGCTGCTGCGCTCAGTAAATCTTCCCAACTGAAACTTTCTGTTGTGGGCTGTTGTGGTGTGGGATGGAGTAGAGACCAGGCTCCTCAAAACCTTGAATTTTCTCTGATTTGTCTTAGATTTAGTTTAGTGATTATAAGAAGTAGGCTGAAAAACCCTGAAAAATAATGTTATCTGCTTTTATTTTTTTAAAGGAATTTGTATTTTGTGATTGATTGCAATTTTGGATTTAGATTTTCCCTGCTGCTGCTAAATTATACATCTGAGTAGTCAGCATCTGAGCTGTCAAGTAACTTAGTCCATCCTCTCGGAGACAAACTTAACAACTAAACAAAGCTTAGCAGGGACATGTAAGTGCCACTAACAGCTCATTGGATGGGAGTCCTGGGAACCTGAACCCCGAGGTCCACGGGGATTCAGTTTTAAGTTCAAAGTATACACGGGGTTCTTATTCTGGTCACCTTTCCTAATCTCTCCTGGTCTTTGAGGCTGAAAATACCTCTGCTTTCTTCAGTGTCTCTTGTTCCTTGCTAAGATCTGATCTTTCCAAGGACACTTTCCCTGGCTTTCCTTAGCTCTTGCTTGTCTGTCGAGGGAGTCTAAAGTCACAAGTTAATAACTGCTTTTCTCATTATTTACTTGTGCAGAGAGTGAGTTCAATCATAAGTTACTTGCCATAACAAAACTCAGACTAAGAAAAGTTTCCAGCAGACAAAAAGGCCACAAGGTAGTACTCTGCTTGTACACCATGAACATACTAACTGAAGGGCAATAAGTGCAAATTTACTTGCTTTTGAAACAGGATTTGCACTTTTGGAAGTCAGGAGGAGGAGATTAACATCCCTGAAAATATGAAAAAAAGCATGATTTGGCAGAACAAGGAAATGGTTTTGGTATGTTCAGTGATCATTCCCAAATCTGTACATGAACTCCACACCCTCCTTGCTCACTCACTGGAAAGTGGCTGCACAAACTGTGCAGAATTAACTCTAAAGAAAGTTTCTTGGGGACATGAAAGATAAGGTCCCAAAAGAAATGTTCTTGCCACATTTCCATTAAAAAACGAGTAATCTATGATGTAAATGCTGCAAATGAGACATAGCAGATTCTCATCTAGCAGAAGTGACTTACAGCTCTAATTTAGGTAAGTGATAACCAATTTTCTAAGGTCATAAATAATGGTTATTGTTCATGTGCTTCCTCATCTCCCTGTTCCTATTCTTTCACATTTGTAACCAGCAGGTATCTATGTGCTAGACATTTTAAAGTACTAGGCAGAGAGATTGATTACTTTATTTACCCTTTGCTTAAATAAATCTTTTTTCACTTCTTAGAGACAAAGGAATCCACACTGTCTGTAATGAAAGCTAATTCTGTTCATCTCTTCCTCCCATTAAAGCTACCAAAGCATTACAATTCTGACTGGAGAAACGAATGGAGCCACAGATCTTTGTCACATCTGAGCAGAAAGCCTTGCAGATGTGCCTGGAGAACCCTTGGAGCCAACAGTGTCCTGTGCAGGTACAAGGGTTCCTCTGTGAAGGCTCAACAGCACTAAATTTGATCTGCCTCCTTGTTTGGTAAACTCATGTGCTGCTTGGCTTTGTGGGAGAACTGCTGTACAACAAAAAGGCAAAGTAGAACTGTGTACATGTAGCAGAGCACAAAACCAAGGTTAAAGCTGCTGTTTGAAACTGAGCTTGAATGAAGACTCCTGCATTTCAATTCTGTCTCTGTCCCTGGTTCACCAGGTCACCTGGGATCAAGTAACTACTTCTTCCAAGACCTCTTGTTTCAGCTACAAATGGTGCAGAAGGGGATTCTGGCAGTTTTTCCTGTCCATGCTGTGCCCCTGAAGCAAACTGCTACTGCTGCCAGCTTCCCTCCTTTCTCCTGGAGGTTACCATTCCTGGGACATCCTTATGTCCCTGTGCTATCACTCACAGGCAAACAGATTGGCTCAAACTCCCCAAAAGGACAGCTGACATTAGAGGGAGGTGAGACCACTCTTCTGAGGGAGCAGGAAAAACAGGAAATGCCTGAAAGCATTGGAATTGCTTGTTCAATGAACACAGTGGAGCCCAGATACTCATCACTGAACAGAGCTGTGACATTCTCTGTCCTATGAAGAGTGACATGAATGTGCTAATCTGCAAAATAGTGTCACTTTTTTATAGTTGTTTCCCTTTTTATAACTTTTTATACTTCGGTTTCATGACAGGCTGCAGTATGTGAAAAATCTGTAGTGAGATCCTCGTGCAGGGTCTGCCTGAAAGAGGCCACAATTGAAACAGGACGTCTCTGAGTCATGTGAGGTGAGCAAGAAGTTCTTTCCACAGTGAAAAGTTCTCATCTGAAATCTTGTGAAGAAAGGGAGAACTTGAAGTCACCTATTGTGCCCTGAACTCAGGCTGTGGTTTCAGAGGCACACGGGGAACATCAGCACCTGCCAAGTTGACCCCACTGCTGGCTGATGAGCCATGTCCTTGCCACATCCACCCTCCCAACTTGACCAAGTGTGTTTCTATAAAAACTGAGGGACATCCAACCAAAATCAGTGTGCATCATCCAAATACAACACCTTGAGCTGCATCTCAAATGTACCATGTCTGTGGCGTCAGACCGTGGTGTAAAACAGCTGCTTGAGCGAGTTAGAGAACCAGGACAATTTAAATAAATTAGATTTTTTTCAGCACTGTCATCCCACAGCATGGAAGCTGACAGTGTTTTTAATGGCTGTGTTTATCTGCCAGGACACCAAGATGAAAACACCAGGGTGAGGACTGGGAGATCTGGATTCTCTTTCCAGCCTTTCCACAAGCTTCTCCTGTGATTTACAACTTGCCATGAATGCGGTGCCAGATGAGCCCTTCCAGCTGCAGCTTTTTTAACCTTTGCCAGATGAGCCTTTCCAGCTGCAGCTTTTTTAACCTTAACACATTATAGCTGCTGGTTCTTTTTCACACCCACTGGTGGAAATGACCTCAGGGAGGAGGTTAGAGCCCTGCCAGATCTGCTGGTGTCTCTCCAGCTGTAGCTGTTTCCCATCTTGCTTCTCTTTTCAGAGGGAGGGGGAGGGGGTGAGTAGCTAAGCACAGTATCTTTTTAACCCCAACCAGCTGTAGCAGTTCTTGATTATATCCTTAAACTGGTGACTAAACAGGTGTCGCAAAAATAGGTCACAAAAAAAATAAATAAGTAGGAAACTATAAATAAGTACAGTGCCATAAATCTTTCTGTGGGACAGCTTTGGAAAAAGAGCAACAGTGTTCTTCATCTCCATTTTAGAGCTCAATTTACAGGTGAAAGCAATTAAGTGCTATTTCAACCAGGATTTTTTTTCTAGCAAAACAAAGGTTTAGGCATTGATTCCTATTGAATTTAGAAAAATCCTCTTTTCATTTCAGAGAGCTACAACAAACTGACTGCCCAACTTTGCTCCTGGGTGTGTGCTGCCAATCAATCCTGCTCCAGCATGGAAGGGTGAATGTGGGCATAAGTCAAAATTTCCACAAATGACTGACATATCCACAAGTCCTGAACACCTGTGGGAGCCCACCTTGCACAATGTGCTAGGTACCACTTGTCTCACAGTTGGGCTTCGTTGCAGAATTGATATTTAACAACTCCTGGAAAAACCACAAACTTTTTCTTCTTGCATTGACAGGTTCAGGTCCTTGCTGTTTCTCTACCTGAGATATGAAGGTTTGAAATAAAACCAGATTCTCAGTTAGGGAATTGTGAAAGAAGTGGTACATTTATTTTTTTTCTCTCTGAAAAATAAAACAAAACTGAAAATGCTTTTGTGTAGGAGAGAGGAGAGATTTAAAAGAAACCTTTAAAGTGAAGTAGGATTTCTTAGAATTAACAATGAAACTGTTCCCAGTAATGTTCTGAGCACTAACCTAACAGCTGAAATGAAGTTGTTTTTCCCAAAGCTCAGTGCTAAATGTTTCCAAACCACCTGCATTATAAATTCAAGTTCCACAGGCTGGACCACAGTTATTGATAATATCATGATGTGTGAGAAATATATTGACTTTGATACCTCTTGCTCACAGCTAGGCTTTTTCCATCAAAATGTTTCTTTTAGCACTGCATTACATCAGTTTCGCTTGATGCTATTTCTGAGCCACAGTGGCAAAACCTTTTGTAGTCAGCAGAAATTATGATTTCTATGTCAGTGACATGTCAGTGGCAAACATACAGGTTCTCCTCAGAGTGTTAATCAAAACTCTGAAGTCTGTATCCTTACACTAATTTGAATTCATGTGCAAATGAAGTCTGTGCCTCAAGAGCACGATGGGAGAAACCTGGGGGGGCTTTCAGCATAAGCTGGGTTCTTTCCTACCCCTTCTTCTGCCTTTTTGAAATCATAGATGTGGGTTGGAAGGGACCTTAAAGACCATCTAGTTCCAGCCCCACTGCCATTGGCAGGGACACCTTCCACTTGACCAGTCTGCTCCAAACCCCATCCAACATGGCCTTGAACACTTCCAGGCATGGGGTATCCACAGCTTCTCTGGGCAACCTGGTCGAGTTCCTCACCACCCTCACAGTAAAGAATTTCTTCCTAAGATTTAATCTAAATCCACCCTCTTTTAGTGTGAAGCCATTCCCCACTGTCCTAGAACTCCATGCCCTTGTAAAAAGCCATTTTCCAGCTCTCTTTTAGCCCCTTTAGGTGAAGAAAGGTGCTAGAAAGTCTCCTCGAAGCCTGCCCTTTTCTAGGCTGAATAACCGCAGTTCTCTCAGCCTGTCCCCACAGCAGAGGTGCTCCAGCCCTCCGAGCATCTTCATGGCCTCCTCAGGACTTGCTCTAATAGGTCCATATACTTCTTATGTTGGGGCAATAGTCACCTCTCATGCTTAAAAGAAACATAAAGCAAATCACTCTGCCTTGCTCAGCTTCACCCAGTAATGCCCTCTCTCTTGCTTTGCACTCCCAGTGTTGCTGCGACACCAGAAAATTTGTTGCATCTCTGTTTGGACAAATGAGTCACTCAGGTAAAGTGGTGTGTGACCACTGAAATGTGAAATTTCTCAGCAGCTTGCCAGGTTTGGCTCTTTTTCCCCACTTCTTGGTGTCAATAGAAGTTTTGATACTGCAGTTTCACACGAGTCCAGATGAGGAGACCAGGCCGGATGCATTCAGCTCATGTGGGTTCCTCTCAGGCAGCACCTGGGCTTGCCTTCAGTGACACCTGTGTGTGCACAGAGGTTCCTTTGCCCAGTAGCTCCTGTCAGTGGTGCCCATGATGCAGAGACCTCAGGGCACCTGTATTGCTTGTAGTGCTCAAACTTGAGTGTCCATCAGCAACTCCTTCACACATGAGCTCCTTCCCTGCTCCACGCTGTCATACTCAGGGTGAGGAGAATACCTGGGAAGCTGATGTGAAACCAACACCATGATAGCAGAGTTGTATCCTGCAAAACAACATCAGATTTGTATAAAGTCTGGATTTTGGGTGCTTCTGTGAATGGTCAGCAGCTGGCATTGCTGACATTTTTGTCTGTTCAAGCATTTACAAATCTATGGTATTTTTTGTAAACTCCCAGGATTAGTCTCTTCCCTGCTAAGTTATTCTGTGTCACTCTCTGAGGGCCCCTGTACTCACAGCCTAAGCAAGCAGACAGATTCATTTCCTCAGAAGTGCCCTTAAAATGAGAGGATTTTATGGAAGGGCTTTGCTTTAAGAAAAGTCCCTCTCAAATCAGATGGAGAAGGTGATGCCAGCTGCTTCGCTGACTGCCTTCTGGTTTGTTTACAGCTCTTTTTATTCTTCTCTATTTTTTTTTTTCCAGCTCAACAAATGCAGCAATCAAACCACACAGGTGCAGGGGTGCTGGGTGCCGACCCCAGCGCTGTGCCTGTGGTGAAGGTGTGGTGTCACCCAGCCTGAGCAGAGCCAGCCCTGTGCCTGTGGTGAAGGTGTGGTGTCACCCAGCCTGAGCAGAGCCAGCCCTCTGCCTGCGGTGCAGGGCAAACAGGGGGGCTCACCGGGCACGGGGTATGAACACCAGTGCACTGCTTGCCTTTCATCTTCCCACTCCATGCTCAAAACAGCGAGAAACACCAGCTGGTGAAGGAAAGGGGGCAGAGACAACACGCTGGTGTCCATCTCTCCCTGCCCTGTGTGGTCTTACCCACTATCCAATGCTCTTTTTACAGCTGCGTCATCTTTCATTATGATTTTACTGCTCTGTGTTAGCTCTGGCAAATCACTGGGTTAAGATCATCAATGAGGTTTCTGATCAAGCATGAAGGAAGTGAGGAAAGGCATACCACTGCTGTTGTGGTAAAGCTTTCTTGTTCATTGGTGGGTGTGATGTTAAGGCAAATAAGCATTTGTATTTTTCTTTTTCTTTTTTTTAACAATGTTTTACAGATATTCTGATGCCATTTGCTCAGGCAAACATAGACAAGCAGGCATCTTTGTAGCATTACTGCTAATGGAGAGCAAGGATAATGCAAGGGTTTTTAAGGCAGGTATTTTCCCCCCATATATCTTCTAGCCTGCACTATTCCAAATGTCTTTCTGTTCTCTTTCCAAGTACCTGTGACTCTCATCCACTGGTGAAGCTGCTGAGAGCAGCTGGAGGAATGAGGGAATTTTGATTGCCCCCTTGCTGTAGAGGGCTTAATTCTTAATGACACTCTTGTGTTAGCTTTGCCAAATTCAACAGTCATCCTAATGATAAATAACTGTCAGAACTGGAAATTGTTGTGTTTTGTGTTTCAGGAAAATGAGTGAACCCATAATAATTCCCTGTGCAGGATACAACTTCAGTCATTTCACCACTCCTAATAGTAAACTAATTCCCTGCTGAGTTATTCATGACCCTTCTGAGCATGGCTGATGTATATCTGATCGCTTCCTGAGGCTGCTGTGAGGAATAAATCAAGCAACTTCCTTCATGCTGAGTGCTGGCACATCACAGAATTTTGCTGGGACTCTCTGAAACAGAGAAAAATCAACACAGGCCAGAATCTGTCCCACATCCCAAATGAGCTACCCAGGGTTATAGCTCTCAAACCAGCTCTCCTCATTGTGCCTCTGAGCCCTGATGCTCTTCTTTATTCCTCCTCCTAAACCTCATTTCTTCCATCGTGCCCATACATAATAAACCATTATCAGCCAGGATATAGTCCACTCTGCTTACATTACTGTATAACTCTGTCCCCGGGGCTTTCTCACTCCTGAAGGACAATCTCAAGTGACAGGCATGCTCAACAAGCAAGAAAACTGGTTTTGAGGAAGGTGGAAAGCACCCAGTGGTGGAAGGGGATAAAAGTTAGAGATGGGAAAGAGGGAAAAAAGAGGGGGAAAGAGCAGAAAAAGGAGAGCAATGGCCAAGCTTTGAGTCTAAAGTCAAAGTTTTGCACTGGAGAGTGACTTGGGTCAAAATGCTGATGATGGGTTTGAGGAGGCAGGACTGACAGAGGAATCTGCCCACCTGGCCCTGCCCAAGGAGGCTGAAATGAACCTTGGTAGTCTTCAGGGCTTCAGAGGCAGAACCCCTCAAAAAGTTCCAATCTCTGCTGAATGTTTATGTGAAAATGCAGTGCACATGTACAGGAAATCAAAGTCTGAGCTTTTTCTGAGCAACATGCTCAAATAAAAGCCTAAGCAGGGGAAAAACAGGAGCAAATTCCTTCTGCATTTGATTTGAGCCCATGTGGGATGTTTAGGTTCAGAGTAGCTGTTAGGTCTTTACCCTATGCAGCCATGATCAGATATCTCCTTGTAGCCACTCACCTTTGCTTTGGAGGAGATGGAGACTCTCCATGTCTGCTCAAATGGAGTAAGGACCTGCTGTGGCACCTCTGTGTGACTGCAGGGCACATTCCAAAGCCAGCAGGATCCTCTGCAGCAGCAGGAAAGGTCTATCAGTGCCTGCAGTCCCATGAGGTATACCCAGAGATAAGCAGATGCTCTGCATGGAGAGCAGGCTCCTTGGGTTAAATTATGTGTTTAATACCTTTTTGTCCCTTGTGGGCTTTTTTTTAGACTCTTCAGGGGATCCCAGCAGGTCTGGGGTTCCACCAAGGCTTGTCTTTACATCACTTGTTCCATTTGAGTCAAAACTGGTTTTCAGCAGCACCTTAACCCCTAATTTTTCAGAAGTTAATCTGAATTACTGCCACAGGGTCAGACAGTGGGGTGAGTGACCTGTTCACAGCTT
Source organism: Manacus vitellinus (assembly GCF_001715985.3). Lineage (NCBI taxonomy): Eukaryota > Metazoa > Chordata > Aves > Passeriformes > Pipridae > Manacus > Manacus vitellinus. The sequence continues at coordinate 331,329 of NW_021940910.1, read as the reverse complement.
AAAGCAGAGCCAGGCTGGGCTAGAGCTGAAACTGCCTCTTTAATCTGCCTAGTTGGAGCCAAGGAAAGCCAGAGCATTGTGGGTGGGTTGGGGGCTTCCACAGGCCACAGCTTCCAGGTACTACACAGACAGAGTCCCCCCTGCCCCAGAGCAGAGAGGACAGGGGCAAAACCACCAGGGAATAAATCCAGTTTTGTTGCCCATTTAGCTCAGAAAAGGAGACAAGTTTGGGTAGAATCTTTTCTAGGACGTACTGAAACTGCTGGCAAAGCAGACAAAGCTTCTGGGTTGGGGTCCTGTCCCCAGACTACACCTCGAGTGTGTCACAGCCACAGTCATGCAGCTGCTGCTGTGCAAACAGCCCTCCTTGGTTTGTGGTGATAAACAAATGACAGTAAAGGGGGGGAAACTTCATAATTTTGTAAACTTTCCAACCCCACGTGCACACACGTGTGCCAGCTCTGCAGAGAGCAGCAGCTCAGTGCAGCTGCAGAGGATGCTGCTGCCACATCCAGCAGCCGTGCAGGGGTCTGTGCTCAGCTAAAAACTGTGTGTAGGTGTAGGAACCCCTTCCACTATGGCTACACCACCATCCCAGGGCCAACCTCTGCTGTGCCACACTCTCACGGTGCAAGTTTGGGACTGAAGGGTGGATAATGTGAATTTTCTGTGGTTCCTTTTTCCCCTACAGGCTCCCAAAACAGGTTCAAGGGGTAGAGGCTTTGCATGAAAGGGTAATTATTCACTGGGAAAATAAATCTCATGAAACATGTAAAGTGTTAACAAGTAAGAAATGTGCTTTAACCAAAATGACTATTGTTTTTTGTGAGGCTTCGTGATGGAGAAAATGAAGGGAGAAGCAAAACATAGAGGGGACCAGGCACTGGACCTTTCCCAGACAGGTGAGAGGGCTGTAGGGAGAGTTCAACCTCCCATCCCAGGGGTGAAGGGGATGTGTTTGAGGTTCCTGTGGGTTTAGACAGTGATTTATTTATTCACATTTTTGTGAGCTCGGTTGTAACGTGTGTTTTTAAGGAGAAATTTCTTTAATGAAGTTCTGCATTTTTTTAAAAAACCAATGCTATGTTTCTTTGCACTTGTTGGTGATCATGAAAAGTGGGGTTTTAAAGTCATTTATCAGTTTTTAACTAATGGAGAACAGGCTTCTTGGGTTAAATTATGTGTTTGATACCTTTCTGTCCCAGTGCCTGCTGGATTAAAGGCCTTTATCTATTTATTTCATCCTGGATTGCAAAGGGCATTTTGTCTGTGTAATCCCCCCTCCCGACTTTTGCCCCATTCACAGAGAGACCAGAACCTCTGAGATGAGATCAAAAACATGGGCTGGAAATTAGGTGGTTAATCTAGTTTTTGAAATTTCCAGTGTTTTAAAATAGTTTGAGACCCCATATGTATATTTTAAGACTCCCTCTGGATTAAGAGGCAGGGCAGTGATACAAGTTGGGAGAGGCACAATGGGGAGAGGGAAGTGGGTTTGTGCACTGGGCTCAGAGCTCCACTCCTCAACCCAAGGGAGCAATCTTTGTGTTTCAGTGAATATTCTGCAGACAAAAAGTGAGTGAGGGATTTGGGCCTATAAAGGAGAAATAACCCACACCTTTTCTGGTGTCTGGTGTCTGTCTCTACCAGCGTAGCCAAAGCTACAAGCCTGGGCAGTGAGAAGCTGGGGGGCGGCAACTGAACGAACAGACAGACAGACAGACAGTCCATTCTCTAACAGGCAGATTTATTGAGTACATGCACAACTAAGCGAAGCAAAGCGGTGATGTCCAGGCTCCAAAAACAAGATCTCACCAATCCATTGGCCAGACGTCTTGGGAATCTGGAGGTAGTTGCTGCAAAGGTCCATGTGGATTCAGCTCCTGTAAGTCCAAGGTGACTACGGGGTCTCCGGTTCTGCTCGTTTTTTACCTTCTTTCCAAGTCTTTGAGGCTGGTCACACCCCTGCTGTCTTCAGTGGGTGCTTTCCCAAGATCAGGTGTTATGCTTTCTTCTCTTTCCTTCCAAAACACTGTCCTTGGCTTTCTTTACCCGTCTCCTCTGCTTAAGGAGTCTTAAATCACACAAGAGCAGCTTCTTTGCACTAGCATTTGGGAATGAGAGGTTCAAAAACAAGCTACTTATTCTAACTCTTGCACTTTTACTGTGAGGGTGATCAAACAGTGACACAAGTTTGCTCAGAGAGGTTGTGGAGGCTCTGTCTGTGGAGATAATCAAAGCCCAGCTGGACCCAATCCTGGGCAATCTGCTCTAGGTGACCCTGCTTGAGCAGGTGGTTTTGGACTCAAGAGGTCCCTTCCAACCTCAGCGATTCTGTGATTCTGATGCCAACTACAGGCTGCTTGGCCTGTCCTCTCCTGGATGGCCCTCTAATAACAGAGGAGACCATCCTTCACATCAAGGTCTGGCATGGCATGTGTCCCCACCGCTCAACGCCTACTGGGTTGCAGCCAACAGCGGAGCTAGAAGTTCTTCTTGGTGGCAAACACAGAGGCCAACCCAGTCTTGCCCTTGACTATTTTAGGATGCGCTTGGCCTCCACTGTTTTCACCTGTTTTCGAATGCAGAGCCTCACCTGCCTCATCCAGTAACAAGTGACTACCATGGCAAAGCACACACTGATTTGCATTAGCAGTATAACTACAATGGGGTGCAGCAGCGCATTGAAAATGCCAGTGGCCGTGGGGGACCAGCCAAAAAAAATTTCCCACCAGTGATGATCTCCTGCCCTCTTAATTCGCTCCATTACCTGTTTTATAACATTGCCATCATGGTGAACAGTTATTAGGATCTTTTTAGCTTTGGCCTTGGCATTTTCTAGCAGCTGCTGTAAATTTTCATGCTCTAACATTTCTTTTACAAGTGACAAATCCATACCGATGGGGGTGGGGGTTATACTACGATACAAGGTGTAGTTTCTGATTAGCAACTGGCTAGTAAACACAGGTGGTTTATACACAAAATCACAGCCTCTAATAGTAGCTACATTGCAAGCACACATATTTGAGTTGTTAAACACGGTCTGATTATAAGCCTCATTAATTTGCACGTATTTACACATCGTTCTGAAGCACACGCACCCTTTCCCTACGTACACTAGCGCGGTTTTATTACTGCTCTGGGGATTGATCTCAAAATGACACACCCCTTCTTTGGTGTCAAAGCACACGTCACTCGCCTTAAGGGCATCATCTTCGCATATGAATCCCAGCCCCCTTTCCAAAATGCAGGCTTCCAGATCTACCGTCTGCCATTTCCCATCAGACACCCTCGCCCACATGCGGTGGTCCAGGGGGTAGACCACAGACCCGTTTGTGTTAACCCCCAGGGCCACGATGGGGTAAACCTTTTCGATGCGAGCCTCCGCCACAGTGAGGACGTGGGCAATGACTGCGTTGAGGGCCTGGTCATGGGTGAAGTTGACGAGCCTCCACCAGGCTTGGAGCTGCCGCTCCTTCTCTGTGGCCGCGTCCCACACGATCTTTCGGATCTCGGTGGGGAGGACACCGTTGTCGCCGTCTCTCAGGATACCTGCAACGACACTCTGCACCCACACCTGGGCCTGGATGCAGCTCAGAGCAAGGGAGATGTTACTTTGTTCAATGCCCAGTGCTCTCAACAGCACTTGATGGTCTTTCTCATCTATTTGTTCCCATGTGGGCAACACCTCTGACACGAGCCACTGCCCCATCCCAAGGCTGGTCAGGGATGAATTCAGAGGCCTGAGGAGGCTCTGCATACCCGAGGTGACAGCCTCCAGCTTGTTTGCCAAGACCTCAGCATTCATGCTGTTGAGGACTCCCAACCCAGCACCTCCTCCTCCCAGCACTGTGGCCAGCAGGTCTCTCCTGTCCCGGGTGCCCTGCAGGGAGCGGCTGTGCAGCCACGCCAGCCAGCCCGTGTGGAGGGTGGATAGGAAGGGGGCACAGTGTGGTCTGACAGAGGAAATATTAACAGTGGACAGAGACAACACCACCTTCTTCAGTGACCGGACAGGGCCAGTCAACAGCTCTTGGATGTGATTTTTCTTCACTACGTAAGGACCTATTTTGGAAACAAAAGGGCGCAAGACAGCAATGATGGAAAACTCTTTTTTAAATCCTTCAGGGCCTCCTATCCACCACTTTCCTCTGAGCTCGTGGGACATTTCTACGTTCAGGTTTCCTTGACACCATACCTGGAGGGTTATGAGCAGGTGTGGACAGCGTCCATAATCCTGATTATACCATGAAGCCTCCATGCCTAATTCAGATCTAGTAATTGTTTTGTTCTCATGGAGGCACCTCACTGGAATGACCCACTTGCGGCCATTCGGGGCAGTTACCGTCACGGTGGTGCCATCAATTTGCATCGGATCAGTTACACTTTCTTGGGAGTATTTAATTTCCAATTTTACCTGGTTGCCAATTTCAACATATGGGGCTGCATGCCAGGCCAAAAAATGGCACTTTGAGATCTTAATGGCAGCAAAGGAGGGTGTCGTGGTGCTGATCTCGAATTTAAAGGACAGCCCCACACTGTGATCTGCCCAGAGGCAGACCACAAAGACTGGCTGGACCAAAGTAAAGTTGTGCCAGCAGTCCAATTTTTCCACAGCACAGTCTTTTTTCTGATTCTTGTTAGTTTTTATTTCAGTTACAGAGATTTGAGTTACTGCTTGGTGAGTGGATGCATTAATTAGCCTGCACCCCACCTTTATTTGCTGTCCCACCCTCCCCAGCAGCTGTGGAAGTCTGTTTGTGCTATCCCAGCTCCACTCATTTTCCAAGTACACCTCTGTCCCATGCATAACCACCGTTGACAAATTTAAGCCCATGTCAGAATTTAACCCCATGCTTCCCGTATATTTTATGTAAGCTTGAGACCAGGGCCAATTGGTCTCAGCTTTTGTGTACCTCCTAACCCTGTGCTGGGCTGTGGCCTGTCTGTCATGGTGCCTTTCCAAGTGGGAACGAATGACTGTTTGTTCAAAGTGCTGATGGGTTGGTTGGGCACACTGGGTGCTCAGCGCTATGCACATACCAGAAAGCAAAGTAAATCCCGCAATCACAAATTTGAAAGCATTTTCCCCGCAGCAAAAACAGGGCTGGTGATGCCACGAAGTTCGCCCTTCCCGCCGATCACAATCGCCTTCCATTTTCCTTTATCTGCAAAACATAAGCAAGGAGGGCTCTCCAGCCCCGTTAGTTTCCCTTCCATGCTTTTAATTGTGAAGAATGAAGCCATTTTCCCTGCCTTTTTGTCCCCTTTCTGATTTCTACCTGGTACACGGAGGGGCTGGCCTTGTTCACAACCCTAACGGGCCCCATCCATTGGGGTTCCAGCACCTGGTTCTTCTCTCTAACCCCTCGATACATTACCAGGTCCCCTGTGTTCCACTCCGTGGGGCGCAGTAGCACTCCCAGCTGCTTATCCATCTTGGGGATTTTGGTCTCCTGCACTGAGGCGAGCTGGTGGTACGTGGCTGACACTGTCCTCAGCATGTCCTGGACCCACCTGTCCATCAGTACGCGGGGCTGCAGTTCAGCCGGGGGCTCCCCTCCTTGCCACCAGTGTTCCAGAAGCTTCGGGTCTCTTGCAGGAGGCAATTTTTGGGAAGAAAGTGCTTGAGATGCCATGGCCCCCCGTAACGCCAGCAGGATCAGTGGGAGCTTCTGATCCCAGTCTTTTCTTTGCTGGTTCACGAGCTTCCTCAGTGCTGTCTTCAGTGGTTGATTGGGCCCCTCTGCTGAGGTGGGTTTCTGGAAATGCCCTGTGATGTGAAGCTTTTGCTTGATTCCCAGGGCCTGGCACACCCCTTTTGTGACTTCTCCGATGAAGCGCTGGCCGTGGTCTGAGTCGATCTCCTTTGGGATGCCCCACCATGAGAAAATATGCTCTACCAGGATCTTTGCAGTTGCACTGGCCGTGTTGTTTCGAGCTGGAAATGCTTCCACCCAGTTGGTGAAGTTATCACTGATCACCAGGCAATACTTGTTGCCATGGGCTGTTTGGGGCAGAGGGCCAATAAACTCCATCTGCAACTTGCTCCATGGCCCAGAAATCCTCTGGGGGCCCAAGAGGGCTTTGGCCGTTTTGGCATCAGGATTGTTGGCTGCACATGTCAGGCAGTTGCTGACATACCTCTCCACGTCCTCTCTCATTTCAGGCCACCACCCAACACCCTGCAGCCTCACCATGGTCTTGTCTGTACCCCAATGCCCCTGCTCATGAGCCAGGGCCACCAGCTCTGTCCGGACAAGTTCAGGCACCACCCAGACTGGGTAATCCGCCCCCTCCCTCCGTGCCAGGACCAGCCCTGAGACGTCCTTCCACACCTTGCACCCTTTGTACTCCCTGCCCTGTGCTAACTCCCGGAGCCTGGGGTCTTGTGCTTGCAAGCCCACTAGATCCACACTCTCCCAGTGCCTACTGGGCACCACGGACAGAAGGCCGTTCTCTGCAATCTTGCTGGCCTTCCACATCAGCCCTTCCTTTGCACCTTGCTTGGCTTTGGCATCTGCCTCCTTGTTCCACTTGGCTTCCTCTGTTCCCTTCTTGTGGGCCTTGACCTTAATGATCTGGGCTGGGCAGGCCCTCTGCTCCGCCAGCCTCGCAAGGTACAGCAGCTTTTTGGCATAGGTGACAGGCTTGCCATCGGCAGACTGCATGTCCCTCTCCTTCCAGAGCGGCAGCCACTCCAGCACCACACGCACCACCCAGCCCGAGTCTGAGAATATGGCCAGTGGCTGGTCTGCCGGCGTGTTCTCCAGGGCGGCCATCACAGCCACCAGCTCGGCAGCCTGGATGGAGTGCGGCAGGCACTTCCCCTTCACCACCTCCCCCGTGCCCCAGTTGACAGCGGCATAGCCCGTGTAGGGCACCCCTTCCTCGTAGTAGTTGGACCCATCTACGAACCACACAACGTAGCCTCTCTCCTTGGCCTCCTCCAGGCGGAGGTTGCTCTCAAACAGGGGTGCCCGCCGTGGCTTGGGCTCAGTAAGGGGGCCCACCGGCTCCTGCCCATCCCTCTCTCCACTGATTACCACCCTGTAGGCACCGGGCGAGGGGTCCCCAGAGATCTCCTTGTTGGTCAATGACAATGCCCAGTTGGCCATGGCCATCCTGGGGTACTGCAGGGGACCCTCATCCCTCTTCCCCAACAAGAGGTACGTCACAGGGGTGAGGGAGGTCCTCAGCAGCACTGGGGCTGACCCCACCACATATTCCCAGTGCTGCAGGGCCCAGGTCAGGGCTAAAACCTCCCTCTCATAGTCAGTGAACTGTTGCTCGACTGGAGTCAGGAGGCGCGAGGCGTGGGCAACAGGGAGCATGTTGGCACTGTGTTGCTGGCCCAAGGAGGCCTGAAGCCCCCTGCCCGTGCAGGCCAGCTGCAGAACATAGGGGCTGTCCCCCTGAGGATGTGCCAGCATGGGGGCTTGTGCCACACTCTCCTTTAAGGTCTTTACTGCCTGGTCCTGCTCTGGCCCCCATTCCCAGGGGGTGTTCTTTTTCAGGAGGTGGCAGAGGGGGGCTGCTTTTTCTGCGTAGCCTTTGATGAACTCACGGCATAGCCTCAGGAGAGACAGGAAGGACCTGAGGGTGGTGGCATCCGATGGTGCCAACATCTTCTGTATTAGCTCGACCCTCTGCTTTTCCAGTGAGCGCCCTTCCTCCCCAAGGGTCACCCCCATGAAGGAGACCTCCTTCCAGCACAGCTGGGCCTTTGTGGGGTTGATCTTGAAGCCTGTCTTCTGGACAGCCTTCAGCACCTCTGCCAGCACCTCCAGGTTCTTCTCCTTGGTCTGGGTGTGGATGAGGACATCACCAGCACAGGACAGCACGCTCTCCTGGTGGCTGAGTTGCTCCCACATCTTCGCCACGTGTGCATGGCAGATGGCAGGGGCATTGTGGAAACCCAGAGGGACTCTGGTGAAAGCAAATTGCCGTCCTTGAAGGGTGAAGGCAAATTTGTGCCAGGACTCAGGGTGCAGGGGGATGGCAAACGATGGGCTGGTCAGGTTGAGCACCGAGAACCACTTGGATCCCTGGGAGATGGCTGCCATGATGGCAGGGTACCTGACCACTGTGGAGGTCTGCAGTGGGGTGACACGGTTCAGGGCACTGAAGTCAACTGTCAGCTTCCACGTTTTCCCATCGGCTTTCTTCAGGGGCCACACCGGGGCGTTGCAGGTGCTCTGCTGCTCCACCAGCACACCCTGGTCCAGCAAGGTTTTGACTGTGTCCCACAAGCTGTCCTCAGCCTCAGCTGGGTACCAGGGCTGAGGCTGAGGAGGAGGATCTGGTCCTTTGACTACCACGGCAGCATCAATCTGCCCACAGTCCAGCTTGCTCCGTGCCCAGACCTGGGGGAACTGCTCCGTGACCCGTTTCACTCGGGGCTCCCACTCAGGGTGGACCAGGAGCTCAGGGGCTTTCACTGACATCACCCTATGGCTTGCCAGGATGACAGGCACATCAATTTGTGGGCAGTGTAGCAGTGCTTGGTTTGCCAAGTCCACCACCACTCCCATCTTTGTCAGTGCAGAGATGGCTAAAATTCCCACCTTTCCCTTTATTTCCATTTTCCCAAATTTTTCAGACCCTTTGGCAGTCCCAATTTCAAAGGGTACAGGCCCTGTGAAGGGCACTGGGGATTTTTGGCCGTCCGGCCCTGTCAGTTCAATAATTTCAGAGGTTTGGAAGATCCCGGCATTGCCGGGGGCCATATTCAGAATTGAATAAGAGGCACCAGTATCAATTAACATCACTTGTCCAAGCACCCCTCCTCCAATAGTTGTATCAACTATCGGACGCCCCCACAAATCGGTCTTAATCGGTGCCACAAAAAGGGGCGACGCAGGTGCCTGGCAGCCCTATTGCTGAGCCTTAGACCCCGGGTCAATCAGGTGGGAGCTGCTGTGCTTTTTGGCCTCATGCAGGGCCAGTTTTTGGAAGAGCTCCGCATCCGGCAAGCCATCAATGTCCTCCTGTTTCTCATATTTTATCAAGCGCTTCCTCAGCTCGGCCCGCCAAGGGTTGGACTTCTGAAACCTCATCCCTTGCTGGTTCTCCTTCCCCAAGCCCCCTTTGCTATCAAGATCTTTTCGGTTGTCTCCTTGCATTTTTCTCATCCCTGCATTTTGGAAAGGCATGGCCGAGGTTTTCCCTTTCTTCCCCCCCACCATGTACCCTGGGAATGCCTGCTTTTGCAGCTCAAAATTCTGGGTCAGGATCTGCTCCAGCTCTGACAGCGGCTTTTTGGCTGCGTCCCCACCAGCGATCACCCGCAGTGGGGGTGTCAGCCCCACCACCAGTGGCTCCTTGAATTCAGGCCTGTCAAAATCGAGGGGGGAGTCCTTTGATCCAGGCAGCCCAGCCATCTGGTAGAGCATCTTCTTACGGTTAACGTAGGCATCTGGCCGCTCCTCGGGGTTCTGCTTCTCCTGGTGGAAGAGTACTAAGGGGTTGACCTCTGGGAAGAACACCTTCAGCACGGCCAGCTGGACGTCCCTGATATCCTGGACATTGCCCATCTGCACATCCCCTGGCAGTGCTGCGAAATCATCTGGTTTCATGCACTTTCTCACAACATCTATCAGGTCACTCACGAAGTTGCCATTCTGGCACTTGGGCAGACGCTGGACCCTGGACAGCCAGTTGATGGCTGTCTCCTTTGACAGTGGCCCCAGCATCTTCCCCACTGTCTTGAGCTGCTCAGGGGTAAACCAGAGCACAGCCCTATTGGTGTCTATTGGCTGGAGTGGGATGTGACTGACTGGCTCATCGTGGGGGGTCTTTTTGTCTTTGGAAGCCTCTGCCTCCCCTGCTTGCAGCTGGCACACCTCCTCCCGCAGAGGAGCATAAGGGGATGGCCTGGTGGGGCTGTTGGCACCCCACACATCATCCTCATAATCATAGTGGGGTGGGTGCGTGTCCAGGGAGTCCTCCCCCTCCCCATTCCCGGCCTGGCTCCTCTTGCCCTTGATGGCAGCCACAATGCCCCTCGACACCCCCAGCTCTGCTTCCAGCTCCTGGATCTTGGCATGGCATACCTTGTGATCAGGGCCAGTGCCCCGGTCCCGATGGACGTCCTGCAGGACCGCCCGCACCGCGCTCTGCGCGTCGTGGGTCTCCCCAATCCACCTGCCAACCTCCTTCTTCAGCTCCTCCGTTTTCAGCTTCTCATACCCCAGCTTGTTTTCCAGCCGGGTGATCTCTACAGCACTCCGCAGAGAATCCCCACACAAACCCTGCACCTCAGCCCGCAGGTTGTCCACCTGAATTTTGAGTTCGGCCTTGTCCTGCTCCAAGGTCTGCACATTCTCAAGAGCCTCCTTCAGCAATCTAGACAACTCCCTGCCCACCATCAACAAACCCTGCAAAGCCGCTCGCTTCTTGCACTTGTTTGTGGGTTTGGGCTTTTTGTTCTCCTCCGACCAGCTCTCCCACTGCTGGCAGAGCTGCTGGTATGCCTCTGGGCCCTGGAAGGACCCCGGGGACCAAATTGCGGGGAGACACTTCTGGAGCACAAACTGCTCCAGCTTCCAGGTGCTAACGATGTCGGTCATCATGGTTGAAGGGCACGAGATCTGAGACGGCTCTGTCTCAGGGCAAAGCTACCATAACACCGGCGCCGCCGGCCCACCCTCGGAGCAAGGCTGCGACCCCGCGACCCGCCCCTCCGAAAAGCCCCCCGGGGAGACGCCGAACACGGGAGCGAGGGAAAGGGAAGGTGGGGAAGGTGGGAAAGGTGGGAAAGGGTGGCTGCGGCCGAGCCGGCAGCTGCCGCGACCCAGCAGCTCCCGGGAAGGGGACGGGGAAGGGATGCGGGAGCGGGAGAAGCAAAGCAGAGACAGAGTAAGACCCCAGTAATAAGATCTCACCAATCCTTGGCTGAATGTCCTGGCAGTCCCGGGAAGCTGAAGAGGGTCGCTGCAGAGTTCCAGCAGATTTGGCACCTTTAAGGTAAAGGTGGTCACGACGTCTCAGCCCGGTGATTTTTATAGCCATGGCAGGTCGTTGTTTTGGGACGATAACACCTATGTTTAGTTCCTCGGTGGCTTTTCCTCCTCCACGTGCTGCCTTCCCAAGGACACTTCCCTTGTCTTTCCTTATCCTCTTCAACACTGATTAGGAAACTGAAATCAAACAGCAGCACCTGCTCTGCCCCTTATCTATTTGGGGGGGTCCAGGATTAGTCACCACTCGCCCATGCTAACTTCTGCTTGCACCAAGTGTCCTGAAGAGGGAGAGCTGGAGCCTGTACTCTCAGCGTCCATTCTCCCAAATCCCCCCATGGCCCCCTCATTTGCTGCACACCCCATTAGCATCTGGGATTTGGGGGGGAGATCACACATGGGGCTCACATCTGACACCTCTAACACACACAGTTCCCTCCAAACCACCCCCAAGCACAGATCTGTTTGCCGGGGGGGGTGAAATGGCAGGAAAATTTACACAGTTCATCATTTAGATCCATTTTGGCATCTGGTCTTTAAAAGCAGCATTTTTCCATGCTACATCCCAGTTCATCGTACACTGAAATGTACCTTAAGGGCAACCCCATGACATGTCAGGAGCTTCAGCTGTGATATTGCATCAGCTGAATTACAGCTGTAAATGTGCACCTGCAAAGGCCCCCCAGCCTCATCCTACAAACCACATCTTAGCTTGGAGCAGTTTACAAAATTTGACCCACTTGTTTTGTTTTGAATTCTTTTTTTTCCTGCTGTTACACTAAGGAAAAGATTAGGGAGGGTCCTGTGGAGGGTCAGGAGTTGGACTTGGTGATCCTTGTAGGTCCCTTCCAACTCGACATATTCTGTGATTCTGTAATTCTGTGATCTGACTCAGTGAAAATGCTATCATTTTCATCACTGCTTTTACCTCTAATGAAATACTCCAGGAGCTACACCCTTCCCTGGAATAAAACCATTTCAAAAAATTAAAAATGGAAAAAAATGTTTACATGTGGCTGCTCGAATCCTAGGGAGTTTCTGTCCTGCACTTCATTATCCCCAGCAGGCCCTTATTTCTAGATACTGCCCAGCTGGACCATGTTGGACCAGATTTGGGGCTGAGCAACCTTCCCTGACCCCAAAAGTCAGCCCTTGCAGCCCCAGAAGCACATAGAGAATGCATTTTCCCCCTATTTTTCTTGCAGCTGTTTTCTCTGGCCTTAAATTTACAGCCCAGCTGCAGTTACCTCTGCTGTAACAAGGGAGTTTAACAGAGATGAAACCCCAGCCAGGTCCTGCTTCTTGATTGTAAACCCTGTTTTTCTACCCCAATGCTTTGCTCCAACCCCGCAAAACAAACACTTTGCTGCAGGAAACTCATCTCAGGGAGTAAAGAGAGAGTAAAAAATGTAACAAAGCTGGTGAAAGCACCAGGAGTGAGTGCCAGCCTGGTGAGGTGGGCAGGATGCAGGCTGGGGAAAAGAAGAGGGGCTCTTTCCCACTGGGATGGGCCCACAAGGAATTGGCTGGGCTGGGGACAGGGATGGTTGTCTTTAATGTCAAAAAAAGGATAGAATTCCCTAGAAATTGTGCAAAAGCACCAAAATTCAGCGATCCCCCCCACCTTGGCCCAGCCGTTAGCCAAACACTCGTGATTAGGAGCCACTGTACCCCCAGCAAGGTCACCAACAAATCGTGCTTGTGTGTACAGATCAGATCAACCTACACCCTTCTTTCCTCCCCTACTTTCTTCCCAGGACAGCAGCCCCAAACAATGTGGGGATGTTGTAAACAGCAGGTGTCTCCTGCACGTTCCCACAGTGCTTTGGTTTTTGTTGGCGATGTGCTGCCAGACAAAAGCATCCCCCCTTCAAAATGTTTTCTTGTAAGAGTGATACCCAGTCCTGAGAACAGTCAGTGAACATCTTCACTGCACATAAACAACAGCTTCAAAAAAAATTAAACTTAATCCCTGTTCCAGTACACACTCTATGCTTTTACATTGCACATATTCCTTTTTCTTTCCATAGGTAAAATTGCTGCAGGGAAGCATCTTTTACCATCTTTCCATAGGTAAAAGTACTGCAAGGAAGCTGCTATAATGTCTTGGGGAATCACCCCAGTGTAATATCCCCATTTTCAAGGTTGTAGTGGTGACAAAAGCCACCTCTTGGACAAACTCTTGTCCTGGCCAGGAAGCCTGAAGATGCTCCAGGTGAAAGTGAGAAAAGAGGGACACAGCCATTGCAACAGCCAGGGATATTGGGCTCATTTCACTGACTTCACCACAGAGATGAAGGCAAAATTCACTTGCAATGGCATTTCTTATATTAAGTACTCCCTGTCTTCCACCCTCTACAAAAAAAGAGGTGTATCACCCCATTCTGGGGAGGCCCCAATTTGGGAGTGATGTGAAACAAAAGGGGACAGATGAGCAGGAGGTGAGGAAGGGAGAGGCAAGTGTTGCTGCATCCCATATCAGGGGCTCAGCTCTGAAAACAAGAGCTTAAAAGCGCTGAAATAGGTTTGAAAATGCTAAAATTACTTTCTCCTGACAGGAAAGAGTTAAGGAACAATTCAGCCCACCCTAAATTTTAGCAGCTGAGCACTTTGTGGCAAGGCTTTTGCAGTTAGCAACCACCTTCGAGCAGGAAATTAATTTAAACAGAAAAGGGGAGAGGATGTGTTACATCAGCATGGAAGAATGTAGTACAAAATGGACCAACAACTAACAGTGTACAAGACACAATATAATTTCTTGTATTCTTCTGCCAGCTCAACCCTAGGGGAAATTTCTCAGTGCCCCCATGTGAGACTCCCCCTGCTGAGGAGATGCTGGGGTGTTGTAAGGACCACAAGGATCTGCACAAGAGGGACATAAAACTGAACCTCACTTGGCAGCAAAGAAGGCAGTAAATAAATAAAAATAATAAATAATTTACATTTTTTTTCCTGATCATGGAAATATTGAAGGCTACTGACACCAGCTCACCCCTTTAGTTTCCCTCTTTGAATCCTAAACCCCAAACGCTTCAAACATCTTCCTCACAAGGACATTTCAAAGCCACTCTGATATTTTATCATTTGAATGATAAAATGATGAAATTCTGCATATTTCAGAGCGCTGTCACAGCTACCAAAGCAGCACATGCCACGGGGTGGGGAGCCCCAGCAAAGTTTCCTTATTTTTGTGGTTTTTCAGCCACAAATTTGTTTGAGGTTTCTTGCTCTTGACTTCAAAGTTTTCTGTGATGCCTCGCGTCTCTGCTTTATGGCGGATTGGTCTGGTGTTCAGCATTTTCCAGAGAAAAACACCTCATGCTAAAAACTTTGCTGAAGAAAACAACCCTGCGGATCAACCTGCATCTTTTCCTTATTTTGAATGCTTTTTGATTTCAGCAGAGAGAAAAAAACAGCCAAAATTCATCCTTCCCTGCTTTTATCTTTAATGCCAAGTTCCTACATTAGTCACTTTTTAATCGCATGGAAGTAGATTAAACGAAGGAAGAATAACTGGGTGGTGAAATATGAAGAAATCATAATTAAAAATCAATGGGTTTTCTTTTTTTTTTTTTTTTAATATTCCTAGAGGGGATTTGAGGGTAACCTGTGCAGTGCTGGACGTGGGGCTCAGCGTGGAAGAAGCTGCTGTGCTGAGGCTCCAGGTGCTGCCTTGGCAGATGCTCTTTGGCAGCCGTTGGTGAGACATCTGTGCCGGGACGGGGAAGAACTTCCTGAGGTGAAGCCATCCCTTCCAGCAGGAGGTGACCGTGGGTGGAGAAGGGGACCTGGCACAAACCCCTCCGTCACTGACTCCACCACCATGGCCCGGCCGTGGCTCCATCTCTGCATCTGCCTCCAGATCCCAGGTAAGAAGGACACGTCTCTTAAGAGTTGAGGGCACCTAAAATCGTGGTGGGGCCTCTCTTCCACCCTACTCCAGCATGTGGGATGTGTTGTACAGCATCTGGATGATGGAAGTTTAAACATACAGGCATAGTATAGATCTATAGGATATTATTACCTATCGCCGCATAATTTTGGATCATGTCATTAATAACATGCTTTGGCTTTTGGTCAGCCCTGAATTGGTCAGGCTGTACAGTTACAGATGGTAACTGTAGGTCCCTTCCAGCTGAAATAGTCTGTTCTATTCTATTCTATATTCTATTCAGAGCTCAATACATAATGGTATGGACGCCACAGAGTTTATTTTTACTGCACCCTCAGTGCAGATGGACTGTAGGAAGTTGCTGATGGAGAAGTTAAAGTAGCATCTACCTATGCTGCCTGTGTAGCACGAAGGCAATAAACATCCCATAAAATTTGCTTCTAAATCATCCAAAGACTGAGTATTTCCCAAGGGCCACAGCTGGAATTGGTGCGTTACAAAACCATACCTTACAGGCAGTAATATCCTATAGATATGTACAGTGAGGAGCTCGCTGAGAAAGCCTCAATAAATGAGAGTTTGCTCTGCACACATAAAGGGAATAGAGACCATTTTTAGGGTGCTGCAAGCTGGTCTGGCCAACCATGTGCAATCACCATGATTCCCTGTGGTCCCCCACCAGGAAAGGGAACAGGGAGGTTTTGGAGGGTGAAGGTATGACTGAGGATGGGCTTTTCTGCTCTGGCTTCATCCCGGCTCACCCCACTGGAGCTTGACCACTTGTCCACTGAGCTGAGATTTTCCAGTATCCCTTCTCATCCTTTATGACTCATCTAACAGCCTCTCCAACAGCTCAAGGAGAAGCTTTTCATGAAGAGTTAAGTTTCCCAGCCAGAAAGAGTTAAGTTGCCAGCCAGACCTCAGGGCAGCCAAGGAGAGCCTGAAGCCCCTATGCCCCATGGCCACACACATTTCACCCCCTTAAAAACCACATGGGTTTGCCAGAGCAAAGTTTGTGAGAACTGCACTCTAAAATCTGAAAATTTTGTATTTTAATGATAAGGAGACATTGATATTGTCACAGAGCCAGAGAATGTGGTGAAGTGCTGCAGCTGCCGTGCAACGCCTGAATTTCAGCATTGCCATATCAGGGCTCTGCAGTGATGGGGTCATCAGTGTGGGGACAGAGGACGGCTCTGGACTTGTGTCAGTCACCAGAGCACTCTCCTCTGCCTGTCCCATTGGGAATATGGGGGACATCAGGGCCTTGTGCCACAGTGATGGCTTCTGGCGTTTATGCATCATGCCAACCCATTCCTACACCACTGGGTTTGCAGGACTGCATGAGGATGCAACAGCTACTGTAAGCAGATTGGGGATTTTGAAGGAAAAGGGACATTTTAAGGTAAAAAAAAAAAAAAGGCAAGAAACATGTATTTTTGAGGTTTTTGCACAGCTTTAAAACATGCCTGGGAAACAGACGGGGGAAGCAAGACCGTCCTTATCTTCAGAGAGCTGTTTTTCACTTGGTCTCAGAGTATCTAGAGTTTTGAAGGACTGTTTGCTGAACAGAAAGGATCACACGTTACCTGTTATCCTTCTCACAAGGACACATCCTCACTCACACACAGACACCGCTCACATCTGCCTGGGCCAAACACAACTTAGATAATTTCCAACAGAAGCTGCAAAGCCCAAACAGGGAGATGTGATACCAAACCAAAGCTTTGAACCCCACGGCTACCCCTCACTCCCTCTCCTTTCCCAACGTCTCAAAATTCCTGTAAAAATAACATTGTCTGAAACCTAATGTAAAATTGGCACATTTTGAGATGTTTTGCACATTTTTTTGGTCTTTCTTCTGCACCTGAGATGTTTATCGGCATTGCATCTGTTAGAAGAAAAACCTGGGAAATAAGTTAAGAGGTTCAAAAAAAAAATTTTATTCTTTATTAAAAAGAAGGGGGACAGAAGAGGGGCATCCACAGGAGCAGCTGGGGATGCCCTTCCTGGCACATACAGCCTCGAGGACACTCTCAAAACCATCCCTCCATCCCTTTCCCTGCCACTGACCCTCCTCCTTAGATGATTGTTTGCAGGGCAAACTCTGTAACTAGGCTTGACCCAAAAAAAGCTGCTGAACCCCAAAAGGCCTCTGAGGAAATATGGGAGCATCCTGGTAAAGCTGCTCCTGTTTCTCCCTTGTGTGATCCCCCGATCTGTGACTACTTGATTTTATTAAGCCCATAAAGAAAATCTGTACTTAGCATGGAAGAAAAATAACTAAACCCTGAGATTAGGCCTGAGATTAGAGCATGGTGCTAATAACAGCCAGGCTGTGTGTTTGATTCCTATATGTGCCTTTCAGTTAAGAGCTGGATTAGATGATCCTTGTGGATCCCTTCCAACTCAGAACATTCTGCGATTCTGTGAAAAGAAAATAATAATTGTGTATATCTGTCTCTTTTTTTCTTAGGCTTCTGTAGAAACCTACTCTTATCCCAAACTCCAGAGCATATTTTAGCCCAAACTAACAATAAAACAGAAATCCTCTGTGAGCTGAAGAAGGAGCACACCGGGCTGTACTGGTACCGCTGGAGCCAGGAGAGGCAAATCTTTGAGTTCCTGGTATTTTCCAACTTATTGGGCAAAACCACATATGGTGCAAACATCAGCCAGAACAAGTTTAGTGTCCATAGGGCGAGTGTCCACAACTCCTACAGCCTGCACATCAGCCACCTCCATGCCTTGGACAATGGCATCTATTACTGCTCCGTCTCCCAGTCCTCCCAGCTCTTCCTGGGCAGTGGGACACAGCTCAGTGTGGGTAAGCATCACCCCCAGGGTTCCAAAGTATGCCACAAGCAGCCTGTGATGAGGTCCCCTGGGTAAGGGGGGGATGAGGGTTGGAAGACTCTTCTCAATTTTGACGTGCAAGGTTGGGGCTCTGGGGTTTCTCTGAAGAGATCTATGAGAATGGATAGAGCAGAAAATACAGAAACTTTTTGGCCAGCTGCATGTGATAGTCCCTTTGCCATCAGCAGTTGCTCTGCTGTGGCCATGCCCTGAGCACTACATCGGTCCTAGTGGTTTAGGATTTCCATGAGAAGACCCTCAGCCCCTGATATTGCCATGCCATGTGTATTTCTCATCCCCTGCTGCATTTCAGATGAGAGGCTGGATGTGTGCCCTGCTCAGCTCCCAGGTCCTTCCATGCCATGGGTTCTTCCTTACCCTCCCTTCCAGTGACAACACTGAGGCCAGAGGACATCACTCCTCACATCTCTGGGGTGGGTCTGACAGCAACTTTCAAGCCCATCCTTCACGTAAACAACTGAAATGGGATTTCTTCCTCAAAGCTCCCGACCCACTATCTCTGGGGGGCTCCAACCAGAAATCAGAGCTGTCTGCAGGTGGCAACTGGGGAAGAAATGCTTTACAGACATCTGGGTCATACAGAAGCACTTTTCAGACCGTTTTCCCCTTGACCAGAGAGCAGGAGTTGATGTAGAAAAACTAATGTGTTTGAAGTAGGATTTAGTCCCTTTTTTGCAGACTTTTAGGGAGACAAATAACTTGTTTAACCAAGATATAAATAACTTATTTAACCAAAATGCAGCTATACTTCTGACCCTAAAGCAGCCCCAGTGTCCCAATTTTTCTGGGTTGTTTTTTGCAAATATCCCCTGCACCTTGAGATGCCCAAGAAATCCCTTTTGGATTCTTACCGGCTTTGAGAAAAGCTGGTTTAAGATAAAGGAGAACTGTTTTTTATCAACTGGGCATATATCTCTGTGCAAAGCATGAAAAACAGGCTTGAAATTCAGCTTGATCAAGGACACTCCAATTAAAAACTGGACAACAGCAGGTGTTCTGGGAGGATTCAGGCTTTGCTGGATGTTTTCCTCTTTTCCTTTTAGTACTCATAATAAAACAAATTGTCTTTAAGTTCCTTTTCTTTAAGCCTATTATAGTGTAAAGGAGCAGTTGTGCAGATAAATCCCGGGCCCCTGATGTCTCATCTTTCCATGTAAAAGAACGGTAGTTTCCGTAGGAATTTCCATCCTTGATAGAAGCACAAAAAAATAGTTTTGAATTTTGAATAATTGTGGTTTGAGCAGTCAGGCATAAAGCTATTTAAATACATTACTGGGATATTTTCCTGACCAACTTTACTGAGAGATGAATGTGCTCCATTGTAATTCAGATACACCGTAATAAGTCCTGCCCTCATTTTATCAGGAAAAAAATTCCCACTTTGAACAATGAACAAGATTAGAGCAATCTGAATAAGGAAAAGACCCAGATCCCTTAAAACCTCCCAGTACTACTGAAATCTCCCGCTACCCATGATTTTGTGCAATGCTGGTAAGATGCAGCTCAAAGAAGTTGGTTTTTTTTTCTCTGCCTTAGCCTTCTGCCCTTCTTTTCCTAGTTTGTTGGTTTTTTAACACCTTTACAAGCTCTTTGTAACTTCTGTGGACACCAAGAGGCTCAGGTCCCATCCCCTCTGGGTGACACAGCCCTTTGTGGGGGTCGCTGGAGGGGACTAGCTTTAAGGGCCAAAATTTCCAGCCCTTCTTGCCTCCTGTTTGGGATCTCTGCTGCACTCAGTGCCACACCGACCATCCTTTTCTTCTCCTTATCCCCCAGTTGATGTTTTGCCTCTGCCTTCAAAGACCACTCAGGCACCAGTCTCCAAAAAGCCCGTACGGTGCATAACCACATGCAAAGCTGCCAGCAAGAAAGGTATGGCACGGGATTGGCTCAGACTGCCTTGCAAGAGGGGTTTGCTGAGCTCCTGGGGGTCCCCAGGGTCCAGCAGGAGTTTGTCCTGGGGTGGGGGCAACCACAATGTCAGTCTGCAGGGGTGGGTGTCAGGGTGCACCTGTACCCACTGCTTTGGATGGAGCTGACCTCTGCCTTTAGGAGGGGTTTCCTGGGGTATACACAGGTTTAGGGGCCAGGATGTATTTCAGTTTAGGTTATCATGAGCTCAGAGGTTAGTTCCCTGCAATGCCTTCTTTACTGTGAGGGTGTTTGACCACTGGAACAGAGTGCCCAGAGGGGTTGTGGAATCTCCCTCACTGGAAATATTCAAAAGCCCTCTGGACACAGTCCTGGGCCATGTGCTCTAGGATGACCCTGCTTGAGCGGGGAGGTTGGGCCAATGACCCACTGTGGTGTCTTCCAACCTTACCCATCCTGTGATTCTGTGATGCATCTTTCAAAGAATATCTCATGTGCTCACATCTCTACCCCTCCTCTGAGGGCCTGCCTTGCTTTTCTCCCTTTCCCACCCCACACTCCATCCCCCAAAGCTGGCAGGGCAGGATGGTGCCAGGTTCTGAGTCCCCTCCTGCTCTCCAGGTCCCTGCAGCCCCCTGATCTGGATCCCTCTGGCCGCTGGTGCCCTGCTCCTCCTCCTGACCCTGATCTCCATCGCCCACCGTCTCCACCGTAAGCATCCTGCCAGCCCTGGGGGAAGATGAGGGGTGTCAGGCCCTGGGACAGCCCAGGAATGGGATGGGGAACTGGGAGGGGTGCTGGGACTGATGGGCACTGGCTCTCCCCAGGTCTGCGACGAAGGCTGTGGCTTCGCATCCACCGGCAGTAAATCCCACCGGCTCCCCCTGCCTTGGATGGGCAGGGAGAAGCTACAGACCCTCCCCTGCACGATGCTGAGCACTGCCTGGACATGACCCAGAAAGAACATTACAGGGGACAGACATGGGCTTGTACCACAAAAGAGACACTTCTTTCCTGCAACAGACCATGACTTTAACGTTTTCATCGGCACAACGTCTGGTGAAAGGACCTGTCTGGATTCTTCAGCATCCTGAGCACTTTTCACAGGGGACTGAGCAGGGCAAATGGCATAACTGGGTCTGCACAGGGGGAAGGGGGCTGCTATACCAAAGGGATTCAGATGGGCTGGGAAGGTACTGCGAGCTTTTGGGTTGCTCCCGCTAATGCTGATTGATAAGACTTTGGTAACGAACTCTTTGAGAGCAACCGGCAGGGATGGGGCGGGGGCAGGACCCTGCATAGATTGTAAAGACCCTGTGCAGGAATGTTCAATAGCAAAAGTGAATATATCACTCTGCCATTTTGCTCTGGTGTCTGGTGGCCCTGCTTGGTGAGAGACACAGTTGTGCAGCAAGCAAGGAACCATGGCCTCTGCCCAAGAACGAGTTAAAGCAGCTCCAGGGGGTAGCAGATCTGGGAGGGTGTTTTCTCCCATGGGAGACTGCAAACAGCCAAGAGTGGGAGAGGAGAGCCAGACAAAGCCATGCACACAAGGCCAAACACCTGGCACAGCCTGAAGGTCGACACCACCTGTGAGAGCAAACAGAGGCAGCCAGGGGCTGGCCCTGAGCCCAGGCACTGACCCTGAGCCCAGGCACTGACCCTGAGCCCAGCAGCACTGCACAGCCATCAGGAACTGCCCCGAGTGATGTCTGTGTGTGCTGAGCCCTGAGCAATATCCATCTGTGCTGACCCCCAGCCCTGCTGAGCCCTGAGTCCATGTGTGCTGAGTCCTGAACAGCACCCATGTGTGCTGAGCCCAAGCAATGCCCACATGTGCTGAGCCCTGAGTGGTGCCAGAATCAGGGGAGGTCACCACAGGGATGTTAGCAAGGCTCAGCTGCTGCCTAGGGCTCCAAGGCAGATGTGGGGCTGTAAATTTGGCATCTTTCTGAGCACAGGCAGTGGGCACTTGCTCTCAGCTGCACCCCCAGCCCCACATCTGCTCAAACACAGGCACCAGCACAAGGCTATGTCAGCTACAGTGAGGGCAAGGGGATGGTGGTCCAGACACCTCCTGTCCCCAGTGTGGGTGGGAAGGCCAGCAGCTAATTTTAATGCTGGAGAAGCATCAAGAATCTCCTGTCCTGCATGTTTCATGTGTCCTTACAGCTGCCCACAAGCCAAGGGCTGGTGTGACTCTAGAGTGCCCAGGGCTGGGGCTGACACAGTCTTGGGACAAGCTTGTGGGTGTAAAGCATCACAGTGGAAGAGCAGCATCCCCTCCCCTCCCACCCAGCCACCTGGAGCTGCCACTTTCTACTTTAATCATGATTTTGCTGGATAGCTTGGTCTCAAGCCTGGCTGTGGATGCTTGCCCCACATGATGCAGCAATAAAGCCAGCAGTGGACCATGCTGAGCCAGCTTTCCAAGGCTGTGACACTCACCCAAGCTCTCAGACCACCCAGATGATGGACACAGGGGACATTGGCCCCACGCCCCATCCCACCACAGATGCTGCAAGGAGGGGGCTCTGAGCATCTCTGATTCCAGTACATCAGAGTTTGTCCTCTGTGAGAGCTCAGATGAACTAAACCCTTCATTTCCTACCCTGAAAGTAGTGCACAGAGCTTCGTCCCAGCAGCAGATGTTTTTTCTGATACATATTTTTTACAAGAGAGCTGTAAGAAAACCCCTTTGAAACTTCCCACGGGCAAAGGTTTATTCTTTCAAAAACAGGGTTTTTCCCTCTGCCTGCAGCTGCTTTTGAAATCCCAGTTCTGTTTCCCACGCTTGAGGTGTCCTGACCCTTATGTCTATACCTTCCTCAGCTCTCCCACCTCTCAGCCAGCACAGGAGATGGCCTCCCATGGCCAAGCAGGCAGGGCTGGGTCTGGGCAGCAAAAGGCAGGCTGCACACCTCAATCCTCCTCTCCCACAGGAAGGTGAGCAGCCTCAGGGGTAGCCCTGGCCAGTCCACTCCTCCTTCCACCATCTCCCTGGTCAGGACATCCCCACAATGTCTGACCCTCGCTGGAACCCACCAAGACAGCACCATGCTGTCTTGATAGACTTCAGCCACTCATCCCTACTCCAGTAACACCTGCTCAAAGAATAGGGATTTACCCCTCAGCTCTCTGTCCATCCGAAGCAAAGAATTTGCTCCATGTCTGAATTCCCCAACTAGGCTTCATTATTCCTTTGTAATTTGGGGGGGAAAAAACAAACAAACAAAAAAAACCCACCCAGATGCCACATCATATGTGTGCAGTAAAAACAAGAGAGGACAGCAACAGCCAAGGATGATGCTGGGCCTGTTGAAACACAGGTTTGGGCAGTTTACCAATAGAAATGATGAAAAAAATGCTAGTAATTTCTATAATCATCAATAGGGTGTTTTAGTCAGTGAACCTGGGAGAGGTTTTAGTTGCAGGTTTCACAACTGCGAGAGCCAATGGAATAAAAACACCTCCCATTTCACAGACTTTTTCCCAGAGCATACATCAGCAAGCAACAGAAACAATAATAAAAAGATGCTTTTATGCGTGAGAAAATTAGCTCAGTCCCCTGATATCTGCACCTTCTATGCTGAGAGTACATTGATGATGCCAGTCAAGGGTCAGGGATGCCACATTATGTTGTAGCATATGGGGCAAAGGGATGCTTCCATCGTGAAAACTAATGGGAAAGTATTTCTGCGCATCTCTGCCAATGGCATAATCCCTGGATCCATGGAGAGAGAGAAAGAGAGGTGATGGCAGTGCCTGTCATGGCATCGCTTCAGCCATGATGTCCTGGCAAATGAGGGTCCCCAGTTTATTCCTTGTTTCCTTCTAAGGATGGATCAGCCTTCTCCTGTCTCCCACTGTCACCCTCCTTCCTGCAGCAAGGAACATCCATACCTGGAAGGGAAAATAATGGAATTTTATATACAACGCCAAACCCTCACTTCAGCAGTAAATAAACTATGTCATCTGAAATGACAAGAGGAGACACCACAAAATTTGGACAAAGAAGAAAGGTTTTTGCATAGGACAAGGAGGGTTTTGCAGATCTATGGGTTCAAGCATAAAACATTACCTGTGTTGTGCTCATGCCCACGAATTATTGGGCAAGAAATTGTAAAGGAGGTCAAAAATTACATGGTGCAATAGTCTGTTGTTATTATTGCTATTTCTTTTACATTGTATAGTGTGTATATCACATCTGTTCTTAGAACACACTGCATATATGTTCTATATAGAATAAATAATATATAGAAAATATATAGAGAATACAGAAAAAATATATATTCTATATTATAAAAAAATTCCAGTTACTCTCTCAATAAACAGTGCACATCTTGAGAGCATTAAAATATTCAAAGGACAAAGATACAGAGCAGAAATACAGGTATTTCAAGCATTGCAGTAAATAGTCTTCATGTTTTTGTCAAACTTCTATAAATGCATTTCTATAAAATTGCCAGTCTTTACAGAATATTTTAGTTGTTGATCTAACATTGGAAGTACTCAATTTTTTTTTTATTCTTTTAAGGTGCCTGGTCATTTTTATGTGGATGGTCTGTGTTTTTATGATGCAAAAAAGTAAATAAAATCAGGTTCAATTGAAAACATTCAATTGAAAACAAGCTAGTGATAGGAGAGTGAAGTTACCTCTGATTTTAAAGCTCTTAACATATAAAAAAATTAATTTTGCAGAGTCATAAACACAGCTGAGTGAGGCACACTAAAGAAGAGGTTGAAAAACATCTCTAACAAATGGTTAAACCTGAAATCCGTGCAAAAGGAAAGGAGATACATTATCCATGGGCGCTGTTTAAATTCCTTCAGATTTATCCTTGGCCAGAACAGCTCCGTGCAGAGTAGCCACTTATTTAATACATCCTCCTGGCAGGAGAAATGGAGCCACAGCAGGACTTTAAGCATCCAGATCAGATCTGTTAAATGGGAATTTCTAAATGTCTTTTTCTGTCACCGTGTAAAATCAGATGTTTCCCAGAAGCTGCAAATAAACCCCAAAAAAACCACTGGGGAAAAAAACTACTGTCAGGCAGCATTAAGTGCTTCTTGCCCCTGTTTTTCTGGACTTCATTGCATTTTATTCAATAAACTAAAAATAACAATGTGTTAAGTTTCTGGTTTATAGAAATCAGAAATGTTTTCTTTAATATTATTCTAATATTAATATTTAATATTATTTCTGGTTATTAAATTACATATTATTTGCTGAAATAAATAATAAATACTTGTGTATATCAATACATCTATAGTATGTGCACTCAGGGTGAGATCTGCAGCTTCTGTGGGATTATAAACAAATATTTGTTATTCCAGCATTTCTTTAACTGGAACACATATCAGACCAAGTTAAAAATAAATTTACATAAAGTGTGTATTTTGCTTCTCTACTGCTTTGCTACAGGAAAGGTAAATTTGAGTTCATACACCAGGGGTTCTTTCTCATGAAACAAAACTCATCCCTGCTTTAAATGTTTGCAAGATGACAGGAGCCTTAATATTCCTCCCGTAGATGTTCGTTTTCTTTCTGCTGAACTTCGACTTCTCATTTAGCCTTTAAGATATACATGTGCATGAAAGGGGGCTGCATCACACTTTCAAAAGAGAGAATATCATTATTACTATTTGCTCCTTCTGAGCTAGCTAATAAATTAAAACCAGATAAGAAGCACTCCAAAAAAAAAGTCCCAGTGATGACATCAGCTCAGAAGTTTTTCTCTGCCAGGTACAACATATCTGTGTGCTGTTGCAACGGGGATCTCACACAACAAACTTATTTAGTTCTTGTAGCGTAAAATCTCCAAACCCCGAAGATTAATCACCCAGCTTGCAGTCAGCATGAAGAGGAAACCTGTTCAGATGGCAAAGCCCTCTCCATCTCTTCCAGAAGCTCCTTGGAGGGCTGGGAGCCCTCAGGCAGCCCAGCTGACACAGGCACTTATGAGTTTGTCTCCTTGGCTTTTTTTGGCTCAGGCAATGAGAAACAGCTAAATTTTGTCTTGCCCTGGACTGAGCTTCTGCATCAGGCAGGATAAAAAATGGTCCTGCAGAAATCTTGAGTGCCTGCAGGAGAAATTTTGCAGCACTTTTTCAAGGGCTTGAGCTTTGCCAGGAAACACTAAAGAATTCTGGATTTCCCTGTGTAGAGCATGGGGAGCAATGGACACTTCCAAAGAAAAGTGAGGACAAGAGGAAACAGCCTGAAGTTGTCCCAGGAGAAGTTTAGTTTGGATATTAGGAAATATTTCTTCAGCAAAAGTGTTGTCAGGCACTGGAACAAGCTGCCCAGGGCAGTGGTTGAGGAATTTAAAAGATGTGTAAATGTGCCACTTGGGGACATGTTTTAGCAGTGGCCTTGGCACTGCTGGGTTAAGGTTGGGACTCGATGTTCTTAAAGGTCCTTTCCATCCTAAACAGTTCTGTGATTCTGTGATGAGCCCACAAGCTGGTGCCAACCACGGGCACCCTTCCTGCTGCAGCGAGCCCCATGTCCCATCCCACCCCTTCCTCCACGCTGCGAGCACGGCGCAGAGAGCCTTACCCTGCCCCACGTGCAAGCCACGTCGGTTTTTCTGCTCCTCTTCCCTGCTGCTGGTTAAAACATCCAGCCAGGAGGTCGGGCACCCACACACGGCGTGCACCCACCCTCCCTCCCCGCAGGGCTGAGCAGGGAGGAGGGCTGTGGCTCAAGAGACATCTCTGTCCCCAGAGCTGCGCGGATTTCACCCACCATACACCCTGTTGCTCCCTCCCAGCGCCGCCAGCCGGGGCTGCGGGCTGTGCAGGCAGCATGAAGCGCGGCACAAAACCGCGGTGGTGGGCAGCTGCCCCCGGGGGCAGGCACGGCGTTCTGGATGCACGCTGCTCTTCCCCAGGGCAGCACGGCCCACGGCAGAATCCACAGCCGAGTCCCACCGTGCCAGAGAATCATAGCATCAAACAATCATACAATCAGAGTGTGATAAACAAAGTCTCGAGTTTCTATAAGTTTCGAATAATGGTTTATTATATGGTAAAAGCAAGCAGCCGGCTGGGTGACAGAAATGGGACCAGTTTCCCAAATCTGCACACTCCTACTACAGGGTACATTTAGTATTTATCTTAGCTACTTCATGCATATTAATTATATCATATACATATACATTCTACAGGGTTTTGCTAAGTATTTAATATATGGGTTTTCTTACAGCTAAAGCTGAAAGGGTTATCTCTACAACCAGTCATAATTCATGCATTCTTGGACGAACAGATGCCTAAAGATTTAAGGTTCTACTATATTTTATTCTTAGGATAGTAAGGAGGTTTTAGGCCTCTTGACCTTGTAAGAGTCTGTTTTATTTCTTTATGGGGGTATAATTAAGTTTTACAATCCGTTTGTTTTATTTTGATATAATCACCCATTTGTTTCACGAATCACAATTATTTATATATCACAAGAGAATAATAGAATCGCTTAGGTTGGAAAAAACCTCCAAGATCCTCGAGTCCAACCTTCAACTGAATATCTCAATACCGCATCACAAAGTTCCACGTCTACTTGTTTTTGGAACACTACCAGTGATGGTGACTCCACCACTGCCCTGGGCAGCCCATTCCAATTCTTAACCACTCCTTCAGTGAAGAAATTTTTCCTACTATCCGACCTGAACCTCCCTTGGCTCAACCTGGGTCCATTTCCCTTTGTCCTGTCAAAATCTGAATTCTCTGCAGGTACACCAGGGAGGAGATGCTGAGCTGCTGGGGGCAGGGTCACAGGCAGAACTGCTGTTGTTCCTCAGCAAAGCTCAAGGTGCAATCCTTGTCCAGCACAAGCACGAGGTCAACTTGCTAGCTGATGTCTCAGGGAGAGGTGCAGGGCTGCACCGACACCCAGCTGCGGGGCTTCAAAACATTATGCCTTAACATCAATACTGAATGCAAAATTCAGGTTGGGATATTTCCTATCAGTCTCTTCAAAAACAGTGGAGACAAAATATTCCTGGGGACAGGGATTGTATATTCCCTCCCCTGGTCCCCAAACCTGGGTCTCTCCTTATTTTACTGAAGCTGGCACACAAATTGAGGTAGTTGCCCAGGGTCAAACATTATTCCTCAGCCCTTATTCCTCTTCCAAGGTTGAGAAATCCAGGATGCCCTGGAGTGTAAAATAGAGAAAGGAAGAACTCACCTTCCTTCTCTGTCTGCTCCCAACACCAAAGGTGTCTTGCTTGAGGTCCCAGCTAACCATGGAATTGCTCCAGTGCTCCCTGTGGGGGGATGAAGGGGAGTGATGTACTAAAGATGGTCATAAGCATCCTCAGTGGTGCCATTTATGGGTGGACACGCCATGCAGAGCTGATGATACAACCCCTTTTCCCTTCCCTGTGCCCCTGTTGGCTGTAAAGTGAGCAAGGGAGAGTCCCAAAGGGCTGTGGAAAGAGCTCTGTCCCACCACAAGCACAGAGGGACATGGACACAGGCCCTACAGGGCCAGGTGTTGAAAGGCTGGAGCCACATGAAGCTCAAACCATCTCCTACTGATTGTCTTCCAGCTCACACAAAATGGATACACAGGTTGGAAAGCCACAGGCAGTTCATGTGTGTGTACCTCCTGTATCCTGCACACCCAGAATACAGTTTCTTTCTCTATGCAGTGGTAACCACATGGAAGAGTTGGACCCTGCCCTTTTTCTCTCACTATCCACAGTGCAGAGGACAGAGATGTTGGGACAGCTGTGGAGAACTGCAGGATCCATTTTTGAGATAAATGTCCTTGTGCAGGGTCAACAGCTAAGGGAAATGTAAGTGTTCTGCATTAAAGAATGAGATAATTGAAAAATTAATAGTGTTTCAGAGGAAATGGATGTGGAGATTTGTAACAAATGGCTTCCTTAACGTGACACATTGAAATGAGATCTCACAGTTAAGAATATAAAAATGACTGGTTTGGTTCAGAGCAAAGGTTCATCCAGACAACTTTTCTGTCTCCAACATTGGCTGTGAGCAAATAGCTGAGGAATAATGACAAGACAATCATATATGATGCTCTCCTTTAATATTCAGTCTATTTTTAACTAAATAGATTTCCTGAGCCTGTTGCTGTCTATTGAGTAATCCACAGTGAATTTCTCTTCCAAGCGCTTCCCCAGGCTCTGCCTCCCCAGTGTCCTTTGTTGGGGACATCACTGGGTGAAGAATGACTTCGTTTGCTTTCAGCCTCACCAACATCATCTGCTGCCCCTTACTGTCTGTACTGGAAAAGGCAGGGAATAATCAATCCCTCTCCACTCTCTCCCAGTCACTCACAGTTCTGGAGACCTTTAGTGTTTAGTCACTTAAATAATTTTTTCAGACCAAAGAATCCTAGTCTGCCACGCAAAACCCATCCCAGACCTCTGATCCTACATTTTTCCCTGCTCTGAACCTTTTCTTGTTCTACTACTTCTTTTTTGAGTCCTCTCTGTGACATGAAGGGTGATACCAAGACACAGCATTCAAGGGTTTGTACATTGCATTGGACCATGCATTGGCCATGGACTGGACCACTGGACCATACAATGACAAAGCTGTCTGTATTCTCTGTTTTATACCCCATTTCATTCCTACCTGGTAACATCCTATTTGCTTTTCCTGATGGGCAATGTGTTGATGTTCCCACTGTAGTACTTGTCTTAACCCAAATTTTCACCTCTGAATTTGACTCCTGATTTTATAGGAAAGCCAGGACTGGTTTCCTTGAGTGGATCACTTCACAATCACCTACTCCAAATTTCTCCTGCCCCTGTATTACCCAGTCTCTGAAAGATCCAGCTGCTGCCCTTTGATGCAGCCATCCCTCCTCCCCTCTGTCCCTTTTGAATAAGGTGTTATGGCTCAGAGTTGCATCTTACAGGTCTAATTCAACAGCAGGGGTTGGGGTTTCTTTTCAAATAAATGCAAAATTGAGTAGAAATAAATTGTATGAGCCAGCAAATGTTCTTAGCAGGACCACAAAATGGACAAAGCAAGTAATCTCAAGCAAGTCTTGGGTTTCCGTAGTGCCAGCACGGCCAGCAGGAACCCTTCCTCCATTCTGCTATGGAAACTGAATTTCCTTCTCAAAGGTTTTAACAGTAAAGATGCACAGCAAAACACTTCTCTGGGAAAGTCCTCCTGCACCACACAGATGGACCCAGAAACTCCCTGAGTTATCTCCACCAGAATTTCCAGCCCAAGGTCTTCAGGGAAGAAGGTTAGTGAGCAGCAAGGAAGGACATTACAAGACTCTGGATTGATGGTGACAGGAGAAATCAGCTCCCAAGGCTGTGGGGATAACACCAAGGCTATGAGACCCTGGAAGGGGCTGAAATCGGAGGACAACAATCAAACAGTGCCTTGAACCCAACAGAAATTCAATTCTGGAAATTGGAAAGGAGAAGATGAGCCCAGTTCACTGAGTAAAGACTACTGGAACTGTTCAGACAAAAATATTATACACTGAACTCAAACAGATGATTTTTGTTTTCTTAAGGGAAGTCTATATACAGTTAGAAAAACTTTAGGTCTTTTGCAGTTCTGGACTGAATCTCTGTGGTATTTTGGAGATTGGAGCAGCAGAAAACCAGCCTGTCCACTGTTAACTCCAGCTGGGGCTCACCCAATGCCCAAAAGGTGCCATCACAAATTGCTGATTTACCGAATGCCTGCACAAAGGAGCTCTGCAGCATCAAAAGAGAAGGCGTGGGAAGCCTCTGCAAGGAAAACTCATAACACATCCAGGACTTTTTCTAGCACACTTCCAGCTGAGGTACCAACATTATGGAGATTTTCAGCGCAGTGATCAGTTAAAGGGCTACACCACAAAGAGGTGGGAGCACAGGAATGTTTGTGGTTTGCATTCTGGATTTTAAGCTGTGTGACGTGTACATGTGAGAGTACCCAGAAGAGTGGGCAGTACTGACCACTGAACTGGAAACACATGGCTGCAGTGGAAACACAGAGTGTGAGTATCTGTTGTGTGACAGTTTCACTTGACATTCTGCAAGCTTTGCAAAGAAAAAGGGGGGGTAGCAAGTTGCTCATAAACCACAGCTTCACTTCACACCGGAAGGACCGTGTGCTGGAGTCTCAACATTTTATTTTTTCCTCTGTTTGAAGGAAACAAAAAAAAAAAGCTCATGATTTGCGATTAAATTTTGAAATCTTCATTAAAATTTTCCATTCCTCCTTGTGAAAGAGGAATGGAAAGTTTCAATGCAATCCTTCAAAGGTTTACAACAGGAAGAGTCAGCAGTGCTGCGGCAAACACAGTCCAGTGTCACCTCCTGAGTTACCATCACTGATCACTTGCAGGAATCAAACAGCACATGCAGCATCATTGCTTGGCAATTGGACATCCTTGTGGAGCACTATGGGCAGCAGAACAATGGACCTGACAGAGCACAGTCATTTTGGGGCCCTTCTGTGTTCACCGGCCGTCGCAGCGCGACTCCCATGTCCTGAGGGACACCACGTGATGTCTGGTATTACTGACACCAAGAAACTGAAGAGTTTCTTACCCCTTGAAAAAGTCCCTGAGATCGTTCCACCAAATGACTAAGAAGTCAAACATATCCAAAACTCAGCATCTCCTCCAGCTCCCTCTCATTTCCCGTGCCCTCTCTGTCAAATGGGTGTAAGCAAGCACAGAGAAGGAATCCTAAATTCGTCTCCTGCCAAGCCTGGTTCAAAATCAGATGGATCCCTCTTGCTCTGTCTTGTCCCTGCATGATTTTCTCTCTTTTCTCCTTGTTCCTTTCTTCTTCTGCTAATTATTTGACATTAATTAAACAAAGACCTAGGTTGGCCTTAGTATATAAAGATAAACCTTAGTCACAAGCACCTTAGGTTGGAGTTCTCAGAGCCCTGCAACCTTAGCTATGAGTAAAATGAAACTTATTGGTAAGTTTGGGAGAAAAAAGAAATTATCCTTTACTGTCTAATCAACCTGTCTGTTCTCCTGACTTCTCTTATATGATGCTCTGCAGAAGTAACTGGTTGTCCGAGTGTTTTTTTCTTCTTCCTTAGTCATATGATAACTGAGGCACTACAACACAAATTTTTAATAAAACATGTTATTAATGCTGGTGTTCACTGATTTGGCTTAGGTCCTCAGTTAAACAATCTATTGTAAAATGCTGTCTAGAGAACAAACAGCCAAGTCGGGGCTTGCTAAAGACAAGGAGATTTCTTAATTAATCTGATTAACCACCTTCTCCTCCAAGTTTTGGAATTGGTCATCAGTGTTAAGCTTACATGAACTGACCTAAATTGTTTCTACAAGTGTTGATTTTAAAGTAGAGCTTTTTTCTGGAGGCCCTGCGAGTGTCCTGGAGCCTTCCTTAATCAAATAATTGCCACTGCAACTGCTTTAATTTTTCTTATTTGTTCCTGTGTGAAATAGAAACAGCATTGTAGATGTGTGACAGCCCTCTTGCAGCTATATCTCTCCACTGACAGCGAGTTTTTGCCTTGCCTTTAAAGGGTATATTCATTACCAGAGTGTTGCAGGTGGCAGAAAGGAGCAGCTTCCCCCAAAGCCATCTGCTGTGAGTCCCCAACATCACCCTTGCCCAGCACAATGGGAAAGCGTCAGAAGAGGCAGGGAGGGACTGGTGATATCTTCTGTGTACTGGTGAGCCACAAAGTGCTTCAGCTAATAAGTGTATGAAGAGAAAAAGAAAGTCTCTGAGCTGTGATGCAAAGCATGAATGTGACAGAGGAAATGGTGGCCTTGCATGGAAACCAGCTCAAACCGTGAGCAACAAGGACCGAGGTCTCCTCTATGCACAGGAGGGGAATCCCTGGGTGCCGCTTTGGTACCACGGACTGATTCATAGTAAAATTCATCATTTATCAGAGACAAGAAAGAAGTGAGATATCCCTACTGAGAAAGGAAGTAGCCCTTCCTGGAGGATCCTTTCATTGTACAAATTCTCCCAGCACATCCATCACCACACCTCCGAGGACATGCGCTATACACTGTAGTGAAGAATCCATGCTCTACAGCAGAGTGAGAACCTAGTCTTGACAAATTTTTGAACCATACTCATTTACCAACACATTCACTTCCATCTGAACCAAACTAAAAAACGGGGAATGAGGAATTTTCCTATTTTGGTCTCCAGAGGGTTGTGCTTTTGAAAATGCTTTTGAAATACAATTTTCTGCCACTGAGTTGTAATAGTGATGGAGAGGGGAGGACTCAAACAACAATCCCAATGGATGGCAGGAACCAGCTCACTTCAGCACCCAAGAAAGCATGAGACTCGACTCTATTCAACTACAAGGCAGGCCCCTAGTTCAGTTCCTTGTTGACATTCCTCCATCAGCCTGTGAGGATGGGCACTTCCCAAGAACAGCTTATCCCATTATAAAGAGAAGATGAACCGTAGTTAGAATCAGGTAAATAAACTGCCCACTGAACCAGAATGAGCCTGTGCAAGTAGCATCACTTGATGTCTCATCCGGAGGTGGCTGGAGCACTAAAAGTTGTCATTTGGCTCAAGTCTGATGTTCACATTTGCTTGACAGGATTTTGAGATCCAGATCCTTGTAATGTTATTTAAGGTATGAAACCTGTTCACCCTTTATTTTGTCAAAATCTACTATTTCAAGTAGACACCACAACTACCACAGCCTCATGAAAGTATGAATTTCACACATCTCAGCAGGCTAACAGCAGCTTTCTTCACTCAGCAGGCTTTGAAGCCCAGTGAAATAAACCCAGTTCCTAAACCATTGTCCATAGCTCAGCTCTGAGTAGCAGTCCCAACAGCAACATCAAAGTCAGCAGCACCTGTTGTCTGACAGACACAGGATTAAAAGGCTTTCTTTGCTAAGGGGTAATAGAAAAACCAAACCTCACACAAAAAAAACCCCAAGCAACAGGATAGCCTGGAAGAAAGAAATAAATCCAACACCAGCCCAGCTGCTCGCAATCTGGAGAAACTATTCTTACTGTATGTGCAGAGCTCCAGGAAGCATCACCCATCCCCATGTGCCAGTGGTCACCCAGAGGCAGCAGGAAGGGCCCTCTCTGTTGATGCATACAAGAGTTTTCTGGGCAGGGCGGAAGACCCTGTGGTTAGAGAAGAGAACCACAAGTTGTTAAAACAAAGAAAAAGCAAAGCATACCCCAGGGCGCTCTTGGTATGTTCAGCTGACAGACCACCTGCCTTGCTCAAAGTGGCTTTTGCTGAGCAATTGCAGAGATGGATTGACCAAAGAATTGCAAAGAGAACAATTAAACACCTGAAGAAACCATCTGTGTGCCAGCAACACGTGTGCTTGGAGATAAATGATATGTATATATATGCCATGAAACACCTGTGTCTCGCTGGGTATGATAATACTCTGGGCTCTGCCATCCACATGAGACCCTCTGAGTGTGCTTAAGGGAAGGATGCAGAATCCCTGTCAAGAAACACAACCTGAGGCCTTCAGCCAAAGGATGGGACTTGTCCGTGACTTCTGTGGAGCTAGAGCTGCTGTGGATCCCCAGAGGGCTGGGGGACAGCAGGCTGGGGTGTCTGATCCTACCTCAGGCATGAGCAGCAGCCCTCGGGATCTCTAGGGAATTCATGGAGGCAAAAGCCTTGAGTAAGAACAGAGAAGGATAAAAGAGCCCAAATTTCAACCTAGAATTTAATTTCTTCAGAAATCTTTTTTTGCGCTGCATTTTGCCGCAGATGCCGAGCACCGTCTCTTTGCCCAAGAGGGTCTTGATGACATCACATCCTCCCCAAAGTGAGATGCAGCCTCCAAAGTCAAGAGAGAACGATCATCTCAGCTGCACTGCACCGTCTCCAAGGACAGACACCCCCAGCAGAAGATGGACGGGTCTCCTGTCCTGCTCCTCCTGCTCGCTCTGGGACTCTGTGAGTATGGATACAGGGTGGAGCAGCCCCTTTATCAGGAAGGACATGGGCCCTTCTTCCACCAAATCCAAGAAATTGGGTTAAACAGTTAAAAGGGGGGTGGGGGGTGGGAGTAAACCAAAAAAGCTGACTTTGAGATGTGGTCAGTAATTGTGGAGGGAAAGGCGGCATCCCCTCAGCCAGCGAAGGGCAGCCGGAGGGGTGGCTGCAGCAGCACGAGCACCAGGAAGGGAGCCTGGTCATACAGGTGGTTATGGAGGGGAAGGAGAAAGGGGGAAAAAGGGGGCTTAGCAATCAGTGCTTTTAGAGATTCATTTCAGATAATCTGGGAAGGAGTAACATCCCTGAAAAGGCAGCTGGGAGGGCAGCACCCATCTGTAAAGCCCACATGGCTGATTGATGAGCACCCTCCATGCACAATCCCAGCAAGGATTCCAACTAAACCTTCCAGTCATCCAGACACCATGGTTCTCCCTTTGCATTTGTACTTCCATCCCGTGGACAGAGCAGGAGCTTTTTCCCAGAGGGACCATTGGCTCTTCCCAAGCAGTTCCAGCAAGGATTTCTCTCCTCCAGGCTGTCCCGGAATCCATGGCCAGATGTATGAGATGAAGATCAGGTTTCGCAACAGAATCACCCAGCTCCGGGTGGGACAGCGGCTGGAACTGGAGTGTCAGACTGACAAGAAGGACAGTGGCATGTTCTGGGTCCACCAGGACAAGAATGGGACCCTTCACTTCATTGTCTTCATCTCTTCCCTATCCCGAGTCACCTTCAAGGGTAGTCAGAGAACATCCGCACGCTTCGAGGCCAGCAAAGACAACACTATCTATCGGTTGGTAGTGAAGTCTTTCACACAGCAGCATGAGGGGAATTATTTCTGCCTCATGAATATCAACCAAATGCTGTACTTCAGCCCTGGCCTGCCTGCCTTCTTCCCAGGTGAGCAACATCTCCACCCAACATTGCTTAGCTCTGCCAAAAAGCCCTCCTGCCTGTGCCTTTTTTAAGCAGTCTTCTCTCCCACAAACCCCAAAACATCTTGTGACCAACCCACTGCTCCTGCTGAAGGTTCCCTGCTTGCCATCTCTCCTCATGGTATTGCTCCTGCCCAAAGATGATTGGGCAGACCCAGCATCACTTCCCCATCCCCAGTTCTCCATCCTACACATGGCTCTGAAGAGATAACATCAAAACAAAGTCCAGCACTACCCCTCCTTCCTCACCTCACATAGGTCCCAAAACTCAGGGTGCTTATGAGGATGGTGGCAGACAGCAAGAAATAAGGAGGCTACAGCTCCTTACTGGCTCCTGGGAGCCCCTCCTTGGAGGAGTCCCAATCTAAAATTGGATCTGTGAAGTCCCCATGGAGCTGAATACAGAAGCATCCATACCCTGGCAGGGGTAGGAGAGCAGAAGGGCAGGAGAGAGCTTTTTTTATTGTATTTGCCTACATGCTGAATTCATCTGTTTTCACTCATAGTCACCACCACAGTGGCACCCACCACAACAAGACCCACCACCCAGCATGACATCGCCAAAAAGGATCCCTTCCTGGAGACATCAGATCCAGGTAATCTGGAGGGAGGGAGGGAGGGAGAGGGGAAGAGCTGGGCTCTGGTCCACTGATACTGAGGGGGATGGTGCAGGCATTTTGGGACAGGAAGAGACTGAAAATCCATGGAGCTTTATCAGAGTTGGAAGGATTAAACTCTGACGTTTCATCCCAGCTAGGAAAGGCTTAGGATAAGGTTAAGAGTATGAGCATGCCTGGGCATGCTGGGCTGAGGGGAAGGAAGGGAAGAGCCTTGGGGGCTAGGGCTGGTTTTACTCTCATCAGGAGACACAAGAAAACGTGTGGCTATGTGTCCTCCCTCAAATGCCCAGGAAAATGCTGAGAGCAGCAGCACTGATGAAGAACATCCCTGCAGGCCCAGGGGAAGCCCTCTGCCTCACCACCAGCCTCGTGGAACGCCAGGCAGGGCCCTTGGCATCTCCCTTGGCTCCAGCAGAACTGGCCTTAACACCAGCTGTGAGCACCTCACGAACCTTTCCTCTTCTCCATTCCTGCAGAGACCAGCACAGAGAATGAGCTGAATTTCTTCTGTGATCTTCTCATCTGGGTTCCCTTGGCAGGTGCCTGCCTCCTGCTCCTCATCGCCCTGGCCGTCACCATCACACTCTGTCAACGTAAGACTCAGCACTACCCCCTGTAGATGCTGCTGAGGGATTTTCAGCAATGTGCCAAAGTCCCTGGGGACAGCCAACAGAAATAATTCACCCTCAGGGTTCCCAGGCTGACCCTGCTACTGCTAGTCACCTCACATTTTAATTGATCAAAATATTCAAGTGCATTACTGTGGGAACATGAGCTGCAGCACCACTGCCTGGCATGGATTTCCTACAAAATAAGCCTGGTTTATCCATCATTAGTCTCAAAGATATCAGCTGCTGGGGAACATCAGCACTACCTCACTGCAGTGTTTCTTTACTGAGCTGTGACTCGGTAGCTTTGAACTAAAACACTTCCTTACTTATTTTCTTTCTTATTTTAGGAACCAGAAGACGAAGATGCAGGTGTAAAAGGTTAGTAAGTGACAGGCATTGGTGTTTTTCTCTTAAATTTGGCAGCATCTCAGTTTCAGGTGATAGAGCAGGCAGGGGCCCAAAAGCAACCTAAAAATTCTTCACCTGATGGGAGGGGTC
The DNA here is from genome assembly GCF_001715985.3 of Manacus vitellinus. Taxonomy (NCBI): domain Eukaryota; kingdom Metazoa; phylum Chordata; class Aves; order Passeriformes; family Pipridae; genus Manacus; species Manacus vitellinus. The sequence continues at coordinate 294,124 of NW_021940910.1, read as the reverse complement.
TGTGTAATGACTAAAAGGCAAAACGAAGACAGAAGTTCTCTTCTCCCATGGTTTTGTTTGGGGGTTTTGTTTGCTTTTTTTTTTTATTTTTATGTAATTCAAATCACGGAGCCCTGACACTGCAGTAGACACAAGCCAGAAAGACAGGAGGGGCTTGTGGTAGCCCAAAAACTTTGCACATCACATAATGCTCATAACTAACCACATTTCTGTGCTCCCAATGCACCACTCCAAACTTGAACCTGGAGGTGACTGTATTTCATTCCTTACCCTCCCCAAACCATTCATTTGATTTCATCACTGGACATTCAGGTGTGCCCATGGATTAGATGCAAGTTATTGCATCCCAAATCCCCCTCTGAACCATTTTGGACCAACATCACCACGGCTTCAAGCCTCCATTTCCCCTACAGGCACTAAGGAACAGCAGCAGAGAGGCTGCTGCAAACTTGGATGACTTTCCTGAGAAACAGCACTGCAGACAGGAACAGACTTAAAAGTAACCCAGTTTCTATGCACTCAGGAACACTTTTTTTTATGCTTTCCCTCCTGCCACCTCAACCCACCCATCATCCTGAGTCACAAGGAAAACTCCATCACAAGGAGAATTGCAATTTGCCAGTTTGGAAAAAGAAATGCTTTTGCCCACGTGCATTATCCTTCTGCAAAAAGACCTCCCTGCAGCAGGTTTCTTCACCTCCCCTGCTCTGCAGGAAACCACTTCTGCAGTTTTGCAAGCCTTGGGCATCCTGGGGCTTGTGGCAAGGGACCCACCAAGAAATCCCTACTACTGCTCCAGGTAGCCAGTGCTGGGCTAGTGCTTGGAAAAGATGGGTTGCCAAGAAAGTTTGGGACAGCATGTTCACAGCTCTGGAGCCTCATTCTTTGCAAATTAAAGCATCTTTTAAATCAGATAAATTCATGTTCTTTGTTATACATCCATGGGGCTTATAGTAAGAAAGGTAATCTTTTTTAAGACAGAAGGCATTTTTTTTACCTGTCTGAAAAAGGGAACAGCCTGTCATTGTTATGGCGGATATTTATTATAGCCAGTACTCTTCTGATTCTTGTCTGCCTTTCCAAGGGAGAAATGATAACAAAGAGCTCTTCAGGCAGCCTTGCTTAGGACAATGTTTGCATTCTTCACTTATCTCAATCCCTGTTGCCAGGATGTTCGGTTCCTGCAGAGAAAAAACACCTGCAGAGCTCTTCAGTTTTGTATAGATAGAGTGGTTGGGTTACAACAGAAGTCAGAGACAAATTTTAAAAGCCCCTTTTTCTTAATTAGTGTAAGAATTGATCATCAGTGTGTCTTAAGAAAGTCTTTCTGCTGGCTGTCACTACTTGAAATGTCAGCAGATCCTTCATTAGCACAGAGAAGATTTCAGAGCACTTTGCAGCCTGCTCTTGCAGGTCCCTGGCTGCAGACCAAGGCTAAACAAGATCATCAGCTCATCACACATTAATTGCCTTTCTCTTCCTTTCCCATCAAAGTCAATCAAACCCTTTTCTCTCTCCAGGCCTGGGCAGGGGAAGCCCCACACCAAACCAGGCACAAAAAACTGACACCTTGCAGCATCCACACCTTTGGGCTTCTGGATCGTCTCCCAGGAGCTGTCAGCACACAAACCCATCTCCTACGTTCTCTACACTGTGACTGCACCTCATGCCCTCTGCCCTGGCAAACTGGAAAAGACAAGATGGAGCACAGACACCCAGACAACAAGCAGCACTGTTTCTGGGAACTGCACCCTAAAGCACAGCTCCTTCCAAAACTGGAGCTTTTCAAATCAATTCCCAAGGCCAAACGCCCTCTCTATTCCCAGTGACAGGGTTCAGAAAAAGGAACCAGGTCAATCCTGATGCTGACAGGCATCAGTGATAAAATGATGAGAAATAAGGATACAAGCTGGACCTTTGCTCCAGTGTGTGTTACTTCTTTCTAAAATGCAGCCAGGGCCTGACTTTGCTACCCAGTGACTTAGAAACAAATGCTCTCCACACATCCTCTGTTTGTGGTGCCATGTCTCTCCTAGGGTTTTTCCTGTTTCATCTACTGTAATACAAGGCTGCACTGAGAAGGTAAATATGGATTAAAGGACCTTATTTTTTAGGTTTTTACAGTCCTGGGGGCTAAGGTTTTCCCTCATGCTATCCCTCTTCTGCTGCTAGCCCCACTTCTACAGATTTCAGCAGGAATTTGGCCTGAGCAAGGAAGATGGGATTTGCTTTCTTTCTGAAAGAAAAAAGAGATGTTTGTCACTTGTTTTGGTTAAGTGGGACATTTAAGATGTTGATTTTTTTGGGGACATGTTGATTGACTATGGTTAAGTTCTGGTTTTTCCAATCTGTATTTGATGTAAATATTTCCTTGTTATACTTGCAAATCAAGAACTGAGACAGAAAATAAAATTATTCTAGTCAGATTCACTGAAGTGTATTTCTTGCTTTAGTTCCTAGCCTCAGAAATGCTAAAATCCTTCATGAAAATAACAAATGAGAGTTTGAGAAAGTTTTGGATGAGGGAAAACCCAGTGATTTATACAACAGCCTAAGACTTAGGATTCCAGAGTTCAGCTTCCAGCTTACCATAGCCTAAAATCATCTCAAGGGATCTTCCCAGGGATTTGCTGATGGGCTCAGGAACACTCCTCCATCCCAGGAAGGTGCTATGAAGGCAGATGAGATAAAGATTCTCAGGGTACTCTGGTATTCTTGTCATGGGGTTGATAAAAACCTGGGAAAAGCAGAAGGAAAGGAACTCTTTGATAGTCTCCTCCTCTGCAAACAAGCTGGGAAGGAGGGAAATTGAGAGAGAAGTTCTTCCAAACTTACTTGAGTGTAATGTTTAATTAAAAAAAAAATAAATTAGAGGCTGGATAAGTACATCTAAACAATAGCAGGCTGATACTGAATGAGAACTACAAGGATCTACACACACTATAAAGAAAAAAATCACAGAAAAGCCTCAACATGGAAATGTCTGTGAATTCACAGATAACATGAAGCACTAAGACACATTCAACCTATTAAGGGGGCCCCACTCAAACCCCAGGTGCTCAGCTAGGAAGTAGCAAGGGTCTACCATACAGACAAACAGCTCATACCTTGTCACTCTCTCCTATGAGATCAATTTTATTATTGGGTTGTCCCCGAGTCTCTTACTGAATTAGTTTGAGCTCAAAGTTTTCATTTAAAAAGCCATAACTCAAAGTGTTTCTGCAAGACAGTTTCCAAGAGGTAGGAACATCCCTACCTCGCTGGTACCATAACCTACAGTTCTTTCCTTGCTGTTCTCAGTCACTTTATCCTGGTTTTTCACACAACACAAGAGCTTAGGTCTGCATCACGCCACCTTCCTGTAACCCAGGCTGTCAGGCAACGCTCCTTCTGGTCTGGTACTGACTCCCACACAAAATCCTCTTCCAACAGATGAGGAACTGGAAGTAGAATATCTTGGGGTCTGAGGTTTTTTTGTTTGTTTCAGGGCGAGGGATTGGGGGGAGTTGTTTCTTGTTATTTTTTCCAGTAGCCTTCATTTGCACTGGAAATCAACATCTAGAAAAGAATTAAGCTCTGGGATGGCTCCTGCCTCCCTCTGCATATCTTCACATTGATCCTCCAACCCACACTCTGCAGGGCACAGGTCACTCAGCACCCAAGGGTACATCCTGCTCAGCACAACCTTCAGGACCTACCATTCATCCATGTATCCCCAACCCAGACACCAACCATCACACCACTGCCTCTGCCCCCACTATCTACTGATTCAAGCTCTGGTGGCACAGACAGACACCTTAATAAAAGAAACCAAAATTGAAATCTCATCTCTGAACATAACTGGAGCCTGCAATCACAAATCCATGAATCCAGACAGCTCCCAGCACTCTCAGCACTGCAAGGAAAGGACTGTCCCTGCAATTGCAATAGCACTGCCTGTATGGCACATTCCCTCTTCAGAGGGTGGGTTTCACTCTGAGGGCCTGGCTGTTTGCTGGGTATCAGCAAGTTATGAAAAATACAGGACCATTCACTGAACTCTGTCAGCACCTTTCATCTCCTCACTTGCTGAACAACAGCCAGGCATCACCTTCAATTTTTATCATTGTTTCTGCCTTTGCAGAAACACACAGATTTTGGTGGGCTCTGATTTTGGTTCTTTAATCTGTCAATGACCAAAGGGATGTAACACCCAAACTGCAGATTCAGCCTGGCTGCAAACTCCATATAAAGTGTCAGTAGAAATATTATTCCTCTGTCCCACTGTAACAGGTACCCTGAGTTAGCAGGAATCCTTAAAGGAATTCAATTTAAAAGCATTTCCAGCTCTCCACCGGCGGATTTTCTGAGAGATACTACATGTTCATGGACTGCTGTGCATCCTAAGATACTCAGGGGTAAAACTTACCCATCTGTATCTTCTTACATGATCTTTTCTATTTCTGAACCCCTGCAATTTAAGTAGTGTTAGAAATACACCCAATACACTGCACTGAACTGCTGTGATTCTGCCTTTGCTACACAACCAGCACAACCACCCCTGCAGAAGGTCAGAAGGCTGAGGGAACCAGAACAGGCAGCTTGGGGCATGCACCAAAATAAACATTTATTTTTTTAAGTCACTGCCTGAGATCCATGTTGCCCCAGAATGCCTCAGAATGCCCCAAAAATGAGCAACACCTCATGGACAGACATATCCAAGACACATTTGCTCGAAACCACCACACCAACTCCACCAAGGAACCCTCCAGCAGAGGCACTGACCCAGCACAGCTCCACAAAGCAACACTGACTTGCCCTCACCAGCTCTTTCTTCCACACCATTCCATGATAGGTTCATCTTCCAGTTCAGGTCAGCTGCAGCCAGCTCTGCACCTCGGATTTACACCTAAGGCTCAAGGGGGCCTGTTAAGTTTTCCATTTACAAGTAGAGAACCAGACAGAGGCGATACAAGTAGCATCACTTGATGTCTCATCCGGAGGTGTCTGGAGCACTAACCGGTGACATTGAGCTCAAGTCTGATGTTCACATTTGCTTGACGGGATTTTGAGATCCAGATCCTTGTAATGTTGTTTAACCGATGAAAAGTATTTTCTCTTTGTTTTGTCAAAACCTGCTCTATTTAAGGTGCGCATCACAACTACCACAGCCTCATGAAAGTGTGAACTTCACACTCCCCAGCAGCCTGACAGCACCTTTCCTCACTCACCAACATGCTTTGATGCCCAATCCAGCACACCCAGTTCCAAAACCATTTTCCATAACTCAGCTCTGAGTACCAGCCCCAATTGCAAATGACATCGAAGCCAACAGCACCTGCTTTCTGACAGACTAAGGAAAATAAAGGAGCTTCTTTTTCAAAGGACTCATAAAAAACAAACCACACACAAAAACAATTATCAGGAAAGCAAGGAAGAAAGATGTACATCAAATACCAGCCCAGTCCCTCACAGTCTGATGAAACTGTTGTTACTGTATGTGCAGAGCTCCAGGAAGCATCACCCATCCCCATGTACAAATGGTCACCCAGAGGCAGCACCAGGGCCCTCTCTGGTGAAGCAGACAAGAGGTTTTTGGGCAGGGCGGAAGCCCCTGTGGTTACAGGGGAGAAACACAAGTTGTTAAAACAAAATTAAAAGGAAATCATACCCTTGGGCATTGAGCACTCTCAGTGTGCTCAGCTGACTGACCACCTGCCTTGCACAAAGCAGCTCTTCAGACCAAATGCAAAGAAGAATTGACCAAAAAGGAATTGCAAAGAGAACAGTCGAGCACCTGAAGAACCCGGCTGCGTGTCAGGAATGAGTGTACTCTGAGATAAATGATACACATGGATCTATGCCATGAAACATCTGTGTCTCACTTGCTGGGTAAGATAATACTCTGGGCTCTGCCATCCACATGAGACCCCCTGAGTGTGTTCAAGAGAAGGAGGCAGAATCCCTGGCAAGAAATCCAACCAGAGACCTTCAGCCAAAGCACGAGGCTTGTCTGTGACTTCTGTGGAGCTGGAGCTGCTGTGGACCCCCAGAGGGCTGGGGGACAGCAGGTTGGGGTGTCTGATCCTACCTCAGGCGTGAGCAGCAGCACTCTGGGTCTCTAGGGAAGACATCAAAGCAAAATCCTTGAGGCACCATTTAGAAATGATCAGGAAAAATGAGCCAAACTGCACACTAGAACTGAATTTCTTCAGGATTTCTTTCCTCTGCATTTTGCCGCAGATGCCGAGCATCCCCTCTTTACCCAAGAGGGTCCTGATGACATCACATCCTCCCCAAAGTGTGACCCAGCCTCCCAAGTTGAGATAGAAACATCGTCTCAGCTGCACTGCACCGTCTCCAAGGACAGACACCCCCAGTAGAAGATGGACTGGTCTCCTGCCCTGCTCCTCCTGCTCGCTCTGGGACTCTGTGAGTATGGACACAGGGTGGTGCAGCCCCATCACCCAGAGGGACAAGGAAAAACCTTCCACTGAATACAAGAAATTGGGTTAAATAGTCAAAGCGTGGGAAATAGCAAATAAAAAGGTCGACTTTGAGATGTGGTCAGTAACTGTGGAGGGAAAGGCGGCATCGCCTCAGCCGGTGTAGGGCAGCCAGAGGGGTGGTTGCAGCACCACAAGCACCAGGAAGGGAGCCTGGTCATACAGGTGGTTATGGAGGGGAGGGAGGAGACAATAAAGAGCATTTAGCAGTCAGTGCTTTAGGTAGTCACTTCAGATAAGCTGGGAAGGGATAACATCCCTGAGAAGGCAGCTGGAAGGGCAGCAACCATCTGTAAAACCCACATGGCTGATTGATGAGCACCCTCCATGCACAATCCCAGCAAGGACTCCAACAAAGCCTTCCAGTCATCCAGACACCATGGTCCTCCTTTGCATTTGACCTCACAGACTGAGAACAGGAAACCAGGTTTGCTCAGAGGGGCCACTGGCTCTTTCCAAGAGGTTCCAACAAGGATTTCTCTCCTCCAGGCTGCCCCGGGATCCCTGGCCAGATGTATGAGATGAAGATCAGGTTTCGCAACAGCATCACCCAGCTCCGGGTGGGACAGCGGCTGGAACTGGAGTGTCAGACTGACAAGAAGGACAGTGGCATGTTCTGGGTCCGCCAGGACAAGAATGGGACCCTTCACTTCATTGTCTTCATCTCTTCCCTATCCCGAGCCACCTTCAAGGGGAGTCAGAGAACATCCACACGCTTCGAGGCCAGCAAAGGCAACACTATCTATCGGTTGGTAGTGAAGTCTTTCACACAGGAGGATGAAGGGAACTATTTCTGCCTCGCAAACATCAACCAAATGCTGTACTTCAGCCCTGGCCTGCCTGCCTTCTTCCCAGGTCAGCAACACCTACTCCCAACCTCTTTAAGCTCTGCCAAAATCCCCAGCACCTCCTGCCTGTGCCTTTTTTAACCAGCTGTCTCTCCCACAAACTCCATTTCCCTGCTTGCTTGCCCAAGGCCTCTTGGGACCAACCCACTGGTCCTCCTGCCAGAAGCTCCCTGCTTGCCATCTCTCCTCATGGTATTGCTCCTGCCCAAAGGCAAAGATGATTGGGGAGACCCAGCATCATTTCCCCATCCCCACTTTTCAATCCCATCCATGGCTCTGAAGGGAGAAGAGTAAAGCGAAGTCCAGCACTACCCTCTCCTTCCTCACCTCACATAGGTCCTAAAACTCAGTGTTCAGTCTTTCTGAGGATGGTGGCAGACAGCAAGACATAAGAAGCCTACAGCTCCTCACTGGTTCTTGGGATACCCTCCCTGGGGGAATCCCCGTTCAAAAGGGGCTCTATGAAGCCCTAATATGTGTACAGAAAAAACTATAACCTGGGCAGGGGTGGGAGAACTGAAGGGCCGGAGAGACCTGTTTTACTGCATTTCCCTACTTGCTGAATTCATCCATTTTCACTTTTAGTCATCACCACACCAGGACCCACCACTCAACATGGCATCACTGGAAAGGACTCCGACGTCAGGACCCCAGATCCAGGTAGCCTGGGTACAGGGAGGGAGAGGGAGGCAGCTGGGTTCTGGCCCATTGATACCACTGAAACCTGCAGGCATTTTGGGGTGGGAGGAGAGTGAAAATCCACAGAGCTTTATCAGAGTTGGAAGGATTAAACTCCAGTGTTTCATCCCACACAGGAAAGGCTTAGGATGAGGTAAAAAGCACGAGCATGTCTCATGCCTGGGCATGCCCAGAAGAGGGGGAGGGAGGGCAGAGCCTTGGGGGCTGAGGGTGGTTTTAGCCTCATCAGGGAAAAGAGAAAATTTTTGGCTACCTGTCCTCCTTCAAGTCTCTGGAAAATGGTGAGAGTGGCAGCCCAGAGGAAGACCCCTGCCTCACCACCAGCCTCATGGAACACCAGGCATGGCCCTTGGCAGCTCCTTTGGCTCCACCAGAACTGGTCGTGACACCAGCCCTGAGCACCTGCTGGACCTTTCCCCTTCTCCATTCATGCTCAAAGGTTGGACTCAATGATCTTGGAGGTCTTTTACAAACTTGACGTTTCTGTGCTTTTTTGACCTTTACCCTTCTCTATTCCTTCAGAGTCCAGCACGGAGAAGGACCTGAATTCCTTCTGTGATGGTGTCATCTGGGTTCCCTTGGCAGGTGCCTGCCTCCTGCTCCTCATCGCCCTGGCCATCACCATCCTGCAGTGCCCAAGACTCACCACAATCCCTATAGATGCACTTCCAGCCTCAAACCACAGCCCTGTCCCTCAGAGGGATGGATGTTCTGCCTGCTTTGTGAGGCATGAGATAACCAGGACACAGTCAGTGCAAGAGAAGGACTACTGTTAGAATCACTGTCTGTATTTTCCTCATCAGTAGGCTTAGGCTGAAAAATAATTAACAACTTAGAATCATAGAATCAGAAATGTGTTTAGGTTGAAAAAGACCTTCAAGGAAGAAAAATTGATTAGAAACAGACAGAACTTACTGTATGAACTGTCTTGGCTCTACTATCTTTAAATTGGTGTGTCAGAGATTAATGTACCAGGGCCTGAAACATTCTGACACATCAGGGTAAATATGCTCCAGCATATGCTGAGACTCCCAGTAGCAGCTTGAGCTGTAACTAAAAAAGTAACTTCATTACACAGGTTCAGAGACTGCCACAGTTTAAGCAGGAATGCAGGTCAGCAAAAGTCCTTTGGTGAAATTTTGTGTTTGAAATGAAGTTGAACTACCCTGAGCAAGCAATGAGTGCAAATGGATGCAACTCAGTTTAGCTCACTGAAATCAGTTCAACTCTCCAGTACCCCCAGAAGTTATGACTTCATTAATCCAGCTCTGCTCATTTGCCTGAACACCAGCAGTTCTGCTGCTGAATTAACCTAACTAGATCCTCCCTGACCCTGCAGCCTGGAGCTGATGCCAGATGAATTTACCAGCTGACCCAGCTAGAAAAGTACCATTTGTCATCATCCTTCAGCCCTGAAAAATGCTAATCTCCACACTCTGCAGAGATAGGAAGGAATGCATGAAAAAGCATTAAGGAGACACAGCCAAAAATCATTCTCCTCGGGGGAAGTAGCTGATGATGCAGCAGAGTGCCTGGACTTGGTCCAAATTCCCTCTGAAGTCATCAGGAGCCAAAAGCCCTCCACATACAGTGGCATTCCCTGGTGACCTGCAACACACAACCTACAAACACCCCTCAGTGATTTATTTCTGCCTTTTAACACTGATGTAAAATGATCAGTGAAAAGCCATCAGCTGCAGTTAATTTCTGCAGCAGCCTAAGACCTAAAGGACAGATTAATACCTTGGGCTAAAATTAATGGCAGAACACTGTATTTTGCTGGACACATCCCAAAGTAACAACAGAGATGCGAAAATGGGGAAGAGCATTGTTCAACTTGGTTGCATGTGGAGTGGCACCATTGCCACTCACCTCTTGTAGAAACAATTGCTGCTGAGGGATTTTCAGCAATGTGCCAAAGTTAACAAATAATTCACCCTCGGGGTTCCCAGGCTGACCCTGCTACTGCTACTCACCTCACACTTTAATTCATCAAAATGTTTAAGTGGAATATTGAGGTAACATGAGCTGCAGCACCACTCCCTGGCAGGGATTTGCTTAAAAATAAACTTGGTTTGTCCGTGGTTAATTTTAAAGATATCAGCTGCTGGGGAACACCAGACCCACCTTGCTGCAGTGTTTCTTTACTGAGCTGTGACTTGGTAGCTTTGAACTAAAACATTTTCTTTCTTGTTTTAGAAACCAGAAGACGAAGGTGCAGGTGTAAAAGGTTAGTAAGTGACAGGCATTGGCAATTTTCTCTTAAACTTGGCACCCTCAGGCAACAAAGCAGGAAGGTGCCCAAAAGCAACCTAAAAATTCTTCATCCAACAGCCGGTGGATGGGAGGGGTCTGTGAAATTACTTAAGGGCAAAAATGAGACAGAAGATTCTCTTGTCCTGTGTTTTTGGGTTTGTTTGCAGTTTTTGTTTGGGGGTTTTTTATGATTAATTAATTCAAATCACTGGGCCCTGACACACCAGTAGATATAAAACATAAAGACAGGTGGTGCTTGTGGCAGACCAAAAAAATCACCACGGCTTCAGGCCTCTATTTCCCCTACAGGCACTAAGGAACAGCAGCAGAGAGGCTGCTGCAAACTTGGATGACTTTCCTGAGAAACAGCACTGCAGACAGGAATAGATTTAGAGGCAACCCAGTTTCTAGGGCACACGAAGATCTTTCTTTTATGCTTTCCCTCCTGCCACCCCAACCCACCCATCATCCTGAGTCACAAGGAAAACTCCATCACAAGGAGAATTGCAATTTGCCAGTTTGGAAAAAGAAATGCTTTTGCCCACGTGCATTATCCTTCTGCAAAAAGACCTCCTTGCAGCCAGTTTCTTCACCTCCCCTGCTCTGCAGAAAACCACTTCTGCAGCTTTGCAAGCCTTGGGCACTCTGGGGCTTGTGGCCAGAGAGCCACTAAGAAATCATTGCTACTGCTCCAGGCAGCCAGTGCTGGGCTAGTGCTTGGAAAAGATGGGTAGCCAAGAAAGTTTTGGACAGCATGTTCACAGCTCTGGAGCCTCATTCTTTGCAAATCAGAGCATCTTTTAAATCAGATAAATTCATGTTCTTTGTTATACATCCATGGGGCTTATAGTAAGAAAGGTAATTGTCTTTCAGTTGTCTAAATTAATACAATCTCTCACAGAAAGACCACCCTCCCCTACAGTAGTAGATCCCTACAATTTTTTAAGGCAGAATGCATTTTTTTTACCCATCTGAAAAAGGGAACAGTCTGTCAGTTTTACAATGGATATTTATTATAGCCAGTACTCTTCTGATCCCTGTCTGCCTTTCCAAGGGAGAAATGATAATGAAAAGCTCTCCATGCTGCCTTGTTTAGGATGATGTTTGCATTCTTCACTTATCTCAACCCCTGTTGCTAGCCCTGGACAGGGATGTTCTGTCCCTACAGAGAAAAAATATCTGCCCAGCTCTTCAGTTTTGCACCAAAGGAGTGGTTGGGTTACAAGGACCTCAGGAAATCACCTCCTCAAGGACACCTTTCCTTCAGCTGCACTAACATGACATGGTTTAAGAAATTGTAGCATATTTCAGTTTTTATTTAGAGAGGAAATTTCTGCTGCTCTGAGCAACTCCCAATTATTGAAATGAAGCTCTTTAGAAGTTAATAGTGCAATTCACAGCATGAAAGAGCACCTAAGGATCTGGCCTGGGATTCTTGCTGGCAGCAGAATGATTCATTTTCCACCACAAATTAATCTTCAGTAAAGAAGGGTGCCAAATCTCCAATTTGTTAGATCAGCATAAAACTCTCAGGTCCTGGAGACCAGTAATTTCTATCATTTTGGGTGCACTCTGCCTGTCTAGAAAGCCTCCTTTCAAACTCCTCTGCAGGAGACAGGTTGCAATAAGAAAAAGTCTCTAGGAATTGATAACAGCTTGTCCAACTCCAAAAAAAACCCACAAACGAGGTCTTCTTTATTTATTCATTTCTGAATGTGGAGAAAGGCTTGATGAGAGGACAGGAGTGAGCAGAAGTCAGAGGTAAATTGAACCTTCTCCCTTTTTTTAAATTAGTGCAAGAACTCATCATCAGTGTATCTTAAAAACATCCTTCTGCTGGCTGTCACTACCTGAAATGTTGGCAGATCCTTCACTAGCACAAAGATGATTTCAGAACATTTTGCAGTCTCCTCTTGCAGGTCCCTGGCTGCAGACCAAGGCTAAACAAGATCATCAGCTCATCACACATTAATTGCCTTTCTCTTCCTTTCCCATCAAAGTCAATCAAACCCTTTTCTCTCTCCAGGCCTGGGCAGGGGAAGCCCCACACCAAACCAGGCACAAAAAACTGACACCTTGCAGCATCCACACCTTTGGGCTTCTGGATCGTCTCCCGGGAGCTGTCAGCACACAAACCCATCTCCTACGTTCTCTACACTGTGACTGCACCTCATGCACTCTGCCCTGGCAAACTGGAAAAGACAAGATGGAGCACAGACACCCAGACAACAAGCAGCACTGCTTCTGGGAACTGCACCCTAAAGCACAGCTCCTTCCAAAACTGGAGCTTTTCAAATCAATTCCTAAGGCCCAGTGCCCTCTATTCCCAGTGGCAGGGTTCAGAAAAAGGAACCAGGTCAATCCTGATGCTGACAGGCATCAGTGACAAGCAGATGAGGAATAAGGAATAAATCTCTACTCAAGGGCGTGTGCTACTTCTTTCTAAAATGCAGCCAGGCTTTGAATTCACTACAAAGTGACTTGGAAATAAATGCTCTCACTTAATACATCCTCTGTCTGTGGTGCCACCTCTCTCCTAGGATTTGTACTCTTGTCTAACCTATTACAAGGCTGGACTGAAAAAGTAAATATGGATTAAAGGGCCTTACTTCTTGTCTTTTTACAGTTCTGTGGGTAATGTTTTGTTTCCCTCATGCTATTCCTCTTCTGATCTTATCCCCAATTCCGCCGATTTCAGCAGGAGTTTGGCCTGAGCAAGGAAGGTGGGATTTGTTTGTTTCTAAAAGAAATGGATGAGGGGTAACAAAAATAGTCTTTGTCGATTGTTTTGGTTAACAATAAAGGGACTTTTAACATGTTGATTATTTAGGGACATGTTGATTGACTGTAGTAAATTCTGTTTATTCAGATCTGCAAGCTCCAGGAAGTATCACCCATCCCCATGTGCAAATGGTCACCCAGAGGCAGCACCGGGGCCCTCTCTGGTGAAGCAGACAAGGGGTTTTGGGGCAGGGCGGAAGCCCCTGTGGTTACAGGGGAGAAACACAAGTTGTTAAAACAAAATTAAAAGGAAATCATACCCTTGGGCATTGAGCACTCTCAGTGTGCTCAGCTGACTGACCACCTGCCTTGCACAAAGCAGCTCTTCAGAACAAATGCAAAGAAGAATTGACCAAAAAGGAACTGCAAAGAGAACAATCGAGCACCTGAAGAACCCGGCTGCGTGTCAGGAAAGGCATCTTGGGACCAACCCACTAATACTCCTGCCAGAGGCTTACTTCTTGCTGTCTCTCCTCATGGTATTGCTCCTGCCCAAAGGCAACGATGACTGGGGAGACCCATCCTCACTTCTCCATCCCATCCATGGCTCTGACAGGAGAAGATGAAAGTAAAGTCCACCACTACCCCATCCTTTCCCCTAAACATTGCTCCCAGAAGCCCTACAACATCAGGGTGCTCAGGCTTTCTGAGGAGGGTGGCAGACAGAAAGAAATAAGGACTCTGCCGTTCCTTACCAGCTCTTGGGAGACCCTCCTTGGGGGAGTCACCATCCAAAAGGGGCTCTATGAATTCCACATGGATCTGAGCTCTCTGCTGTGAACAGGAGCAGACAAACCCTGGCAGGGCTGGGAGAGCAGAAAGGGCAGGAGAGAACTATTTCACTGTATTTGCTTACATGTTGAATTTTCATTTACAGTCATCACCACACCAGGACTCATCACCCAGCACAGCATCACTGAAAAGGACCCCTGCATCAAGACTCCAGATCCAGGTACCCTGGATATAGGGAAGGACAGGGAAAGAGCTGGGATCTGGCCCACTGATACATAGGGGGATCCTGAAAGCATTTTAGAATGGGGAGAGAGTGAAAATCCATAGAGATTTACCAGAGCTAGAAAGATTAAACTTCAGTTTTTCATCCCAAGTAGGAAAGGCTAAGGATGAGGAAAAAAGCATGAGCGTGTCTTATGCCTGGGCACACAGGGAAGTGGGGGGAGAGGAATTTTACTCTTGGTGGGAGACATGTGAAAACTTTTGGCTACGTGTCCTCCCTCAAGTGCCCAGGAAAATGCTGAGAGCAGCAGCACTAAGGAAGAACATCCCCACAGGCACAGGGGAAGCCCTCTGCCTCACCACCAGCCTTGTGGAATGCCAGGCAGGGCACTTGGCAGCTCCCTTGGCTAAAACACAACTGGCCTTAACACTAGCCCCGAGCACCTGATGGATCTTTCCCCTTCTCTATTCCTACAGAGACAACAATGCAGGAAGAGCTGAATTCCTTCTGTCACATCTTCATCTGGGCCCCCTTGACAGGCCTCTGCCTCCTGATCCTCCAGCTCCTGACGATCACCATCGTGCTGTGTCAACGTAAGACTCACCAGAACCCCTCTAGATCCACCTCTGACCTGAAACCACAGCCCTGTCCCTCAGGGCCACGGATGTTCCAGTGATCTGCTTTGGGAGGCATCAGAGAACCAGGACACAGGCAAGACAAGACAAGGACCACTGTTAAAATCACTGTCTGCATATCTTCCAACAAATTGCCTCCACATTTCCTCAGTGACCTTCCCTTCTCATTCCAGCTCTTTCAAATGGTTTTGTAGCAAGAAGGTGCAATGATCTGACTGCAGGCATCAGGGGTTGTTTCCCCACCAAATGGCCTCATGTTATCCCTGGGAAGCATTTCCTTGAAAATGTGTTATCTCTATTGAGTGGAGCTGAATGTGAACTGTTACACAAAACAAAATTAAATGAATACCAAGCAGCAGCGTTTTTCTATATTTCTGTACTCCCTGTAAACTTTGTTATACTTTCAAATTAATTTATTCTTTCATGATCCACGGACTGAACATTTATTGCTAGACCTATTGCTATGAGAGCCTATAGATGTCAATCCTGTAAGGAAAAACAGGACAAATGTATAGCAAAGTCCTCACTACTGCATGGAATCCTAATGTGGGATAAACAGAGCAAAACAAAACTCTAAGACATGTAAAATACACATATTTGGGCATTATTAACTGACATTAATGATAGTGATGCTCCACTGTGCATTGCTGCACTAAGATCACACTCCTGCAGCAAGAGCAATGCAGCCAAAACCCTCCTGACACTGCAGATGAATGTAGGGATGAACTGGAAGCACAGTATCTTTGGGTTTGGGGGTGATTTTGTTTGTTTTGTGGGGTTCAATTGTTGTTATTTCAGTAGTCTTCATTTGTACAAAAAATCAGCACCTAGGAAAAGAATTACACTACTGAGTTGTAAGCTCAAAAACCACTGCATGGTGGAATCTACTGATTTTTGATCAGTAGTTCAGAAACACAGAACACAGCTGCTCTCTTTCCAGCCCAATGCCAAACCCAGGAGGCTCTGGGATGGCTCCTGCCTCCCTCAATGCATCTTCACACTGATCATCCAACCCACTCTCCACAGGGCACAGGGCACACAGCACCAGAGAACTTCACACATCTCAGCTAACATCACCTTTCCTCACTCACCAACATGCTGCGAGGCCCAAATAAATAAACCCAGTTCCTAAACCATTTTCCATAACTCAGCTCTGAGTAGCAGCCCCAAGAGCAAATTGCATTGAAATCAGCAGCAGGAGCTTTCTCACACACTCAGGAAAAAGGGGCTTTCTTTGCAAAGGAGGAGTTAAAAAAAAAAAAAAGAAAGAAAAAACACACAGAAAAATAACAACAGAAAAGTCTGTATGTGCAAAGCTCCAGGAAGCATCACTCATGTGCAAGTGGTCACTCAGAGGCAGCAGCAAGGGCCCTCTCTGGTGAAGCAGACAAGGGGTTTTCTTGGCAGGGCGGAAGCTCCTGTGGTTAGAGAAGTTGTTACAAGATGTTAAAACAAAGAAAAAGCAAATCATCCACCTGGGCATTGGGCACTCTCAGTGTGTTCAGCTCATGACCACCTGCCTTGCACAAAGCAGCTTTTCCTGAGCAATTGAAGAGAGAACAATCGAGAACCTGAAGAACCCGGCTGTGTGTCAGGAATGAGTGTACTCTGAGATAAATGATACATGTGGATCTATGCCATGAAACACTTGTGTCTCACTTTCTGGGTAAGATAATACTCTGGACTCTGCCATCCACACGAGACTCCCTAAGTGTGCTCAAAAGAAGGAGGCAGAATCCCTGGCAAGAAACACAACCTGGGGCCTTCAGCCAAAGCACGAGGCTTGTCTGTGACTTCTGTGGAGCTGGAGCTGCTGTGGACCCCCAGAGGGATGGGGGACAGCAGGCTGGGGTGTCTGATCCTACCTCAGACATGAGCAGTCAGGAGCTCTAGGGGAGTCATCGAGGCAAATTCCTTCAGGCACAATTAAGAACTGATAAGGAAATATGACCCCAACTGAGGACTAGAACTGAACTTCTTCAGGAATTTTCTTTTCCTCTGCATTTTGCCGCAGATGCCGAGCACCGTCTCTTTGCCCAAGAGGGTCTTGATGACATCACATCCTCCCCAAAGTGTGACCCAGCCTCCCAAGTCAAGTGACAAAGATCATCTCAGCTGCACTGCACCGTCTCCAAGGACAGACACCCCCAGTAGAAGATGGACGGGTCTCCTGCCCTGCTCCTCCTGCTCGCTCTGGGACTCTGTGAGTATGGACACAGGGTGGTGCAGCTCCTTCACTGGGAGAAGCAAGGAAAAATCCTTCCACTGAATCCAACAAATTTGGATAAACAGTTGAAGGGGAAAAAAGAGCAAACCAAAAAGTCTGACTTTGAGGTGTGCTCAGAAATTGCAGAAGGAAAGGTGGCATCACCTCAGCCAGCACAGGGCAGCCATGAGCACCGGGAAGGGAGCCTGGTTGGACAAGGAGTTCAAGAGAGCAGAAGAAGGTCAGGAAAAAAGGGGACTTAGCAGTAACTGGGTTTAGGGAGTCAATTCAGACAAGCTGGGAAGGAGTAACATCCCTGAGAAGGCAGCTGGAAGGGCAGCAACCATCTGTAAAGCTCACATGGCTGATTGCTGAGCACCCTCCATGCACGATCCCAGCAAGGACTCCAACAAAACCTTCCAGTCATCCAGACACCATGGTCCTCCTTTGCATTTGTATTTTCATCCCATGGACAGAGCAGGAGTTTTTTCCCAAAGGGACCATTGGCTCTTCCCAAGTGGTTCCAACAAGGATTTCTCTCCTCCAGGCTGTCCCAGAATCCATGGCCAGATGTATGAGATGAAGGTCAGGTTTCGTGACAGCATCACCCAGCTCCGGGTGGGACAGCGGCTGGAACTGGAGTGTCAGTCTGACAGTGACAGTGGAGTATCCTGGGTCCACCAGGACAAGAATGGGACCCTTCACTTCATTGTCTTCATCTCTTCCCTGTCCCAAGGGGACACCTTCAAGGGGAATCAGAGAACATCCACACGCTTTGAGGCCAGCAAAGACAACACTATCTATCGGTTGGTAGTGAAGTCTTTCACACAGGAGGATGAAGGGAATTATTTTTGCCTCACGAACATCAACCAAATGTTGTACTTCAGCCCTGGCCTGCCTGCCTTCTTCCCAGGTCAGCAACACCTCCACCACTCAACCTCTTTTAGCTCTGCCAAAATCCCCAGCACCTCCTGCCTGTGCTGTTTTAACCAGCTGTCTCTCCCACAAACCCCATTTCCCTGCTTGCTTGCCCAAGGCATCTTGGGACCAACACACTCGTGCTCCTGCCAGAGGCTCCCAGCTTGCTGTCTCCATGGTATTGCTCCTGCCCAAAGGCAAAGATGATTAGATAGACCCAGCACCAACTCCCTATCCCCATTTCTTAATTTCATCCATGCCTCTGAAATCAGAAGACTAAAGCAAAGTCCACCACCTCTCTCTCCTTCCTCACCACACATAGGTCCCGAAACTCAGTGTTCAGTCTTTCTGAGGATGGTGGCAGACAGCAAGACATAAGGAGGCTGTAGCTCCTTACTAGATCTTAGGAGACCCTCCCTTGGGGAGTCCTCATCCAAAATGTGCTCTATGAAGTCCCTCCAGAGCTGAGCCCTATGCTGTGCACAGGAACAGCTGTGCCCTGGGCAGGGACAGGAGAATAGAAGGTCAGGAGAGACCTGTTTTATTGTGTTTCCCCACATGCTGAATTAATCCATTTTCATTCACAGTCACTACCACAGTGGCACCAAGCACACCAGGACCCACCACCCAGCGTGGCATCACTGAAAAGGACCCCTGCCTCAAGACCTTGGATCCAGGTAGCCTGGATACACAGAGGGAGAGGGGAGGAGTTGGGGTTGCATCCACTGATACTGAGGGGGATCTTGCAAGCATTTTGGGATGGGAGGAGATTGAAAATCCACAACACTTCAGCAGATTTGGAAACATTAAATACCACATAGTTTCATCTCAAGTAGGAAAGGCCCAGGATGAGGTACAAACCAGGAGTATGTTTCACACCTGGGCACACTTGGAGGAGGGGGAGAGGGGGAAGAGCCTTGCGAGCTCCAGCAGGTTTTACCCTCTTCAGGAGACACAAGAAAATATTTGGCTACATGTCCTCCCTCGAGTGCCCAGGAAAATGCTGGAAGCAGCAGCACTAAGGAAGAACATCCCCACAGGCACAGGGGAAGCCTTCTGCCTCACCACCAGCCTTGTGGAATGCCAGGCAGGGCACTTGGCAGCTCCCTTGGCTAAAACACAACTGGCCTTAACACTAGCCCCGAGCACCTGATGGATCTTTCCCCTTCTCTATTCTACAGAGACAACAATGGAGGAAGAGCTGAATTCCTTCTGTCACATCTTCATCTGGGCCCCCTTGACAGGCCTCTGCCTCCTGATCCTCCAGCTCCTGATGATCACCATCATGCTGTGTCAACGTAAGACTCACCAGAACCCCTCTAGATCCACCTCTGACCTGAAACCACAGCCCTGTCCCTCAGGGCCACGGATGTTCCAGTGATCTGCTTTGGGAGGCATCAGAGAACCAGGACACAGGCAAGGCAAGACAAGGACCACTGTTAAAATCACTGTCTGCATATCTTCCAACAAATTGCCTCCACATTTCCTCAGTGACCTTCCCTTCTCATTCCAGCTCTTTCAAATGGTTTTGTAGCAAGAAGGTGCAATGATCTGACTGCAGGCATCAGGGGTTGTTTCCCCACCAAATGGCCTCATGTTATCCCTGGGAAGCATTTCCTTGAAAATGTGTTATCTCTATTGAGTGGAGCTGAATGTGAACTGTTACACAAAACAAAATTAAATGAATACCAAGCAGCAGCGTTTTTCTATATTTCTGTACTCCCTGTAAACTTTGTTATACTTTCAAATTAATTTATTCTTTCATGATCCACGGACTGAACATTTATTGCTAGACCTATTGCTATGAGAGCCTATAGATGTCAATCCTGTAAGGAAAAACAGGACAAATGTATAGCAAAGTCCTCACTACTGCATGGAATCCTAATGTGGGATAAACAGAGCAAAACAAAACTCTAAGACATGTAAAATACACATATTTGGGCATTATTAACTGACATTAATGATAGTGATGCTCCACTGTGCATTGCTGCACTAAGATCACACTCCTGCAGCAAGAGCAATGCAGCCAAAACCCTCCTGACACTGCAGATGAATGTAGGGATGAACTGGAAGCACAGTATCTTTGGGTTTGGGGGTGATTTTGTTTGTTTTGTGGGGTTCAATTGTTGTTATTTCAGTAGTCTTCATTTGTACAAAAAATCAGCACCTAGGAAAAGAATTACACTACTGAGTTGTAAGCTCAAAAACCACTGCATGGTGGAATCTACTGATTTTTGATCAGTAGTTCAGAAACACAGAACACAGCTGCTCTCTTTCCAGCCCAATGCCAAACCCAGGAGGCTCTGGGATGGCTCCTGCCTCCCTCAATGCATCTTCACACTGATCATCCAACCCACTCTCCACAGGGCACAGGGCACACAGCACCAGAGAACTTCACACATCTCAGCTAACATCACCTTTCCTCACTCACCAACATGCTGCGAGGCCCAAATAAATAAACCCAGTTCCTAAACCATTTTCCATAACTCAGCTCTGAGTAGCAGCCCCAAGAGCAAATTGCATTGAAATCAGCAGCAGGAGCTTTCTCACACACTCAGGAAAAAGGGGCTTTCTTTGCAAAGGAGGAGTTAAAAAAAAAAAAAGAAAGAAAAAACACACAGAAAAATAACAACAGAAAAGTCTGTATGTGCAAAGCTCCAGGAAGCATCACTCATGTGCAAGTGGTCACTCAGAGGCAGCAGCAAGGGCCCTCTCTGGTGAAGCAGACAAGGGGTTTTTGGCAGGGCGGAAGCTCCTGTGGTTAGAGAAGTTGTTACAAGATGTTAAAAAAAAGAAAAAGCAAATCATCCACCTGGGCATTGGGCACTCTCAGTGTGTTCAGCTCACTGACCACCTGCCTTGAACAAAGCAGCTTTTCCTGTGCAATTGAAGAGAGAACAATCAAGCACCTGAAGAACCCGGCTGTGTGTCAGGAACGTGTGTACTCTGAGATAAATGATACACATGGATCTATGCCATGAAACACTTGTGTCTCACTTGCTGGGGAAGATAATACTCTGGACTCTGCCATCCACACGAGACTCCCTAAGTGTGCTCAAAAGAAGGAGGCAGAATCCCTGGCAAGAAACACAACCTGGGGCCTTCAGCCAAAGCACGAGGCTTGTCTGTGACTTCTGTGGAGCTGGAGCTGCTGTGGACCCCCAGAGGGATGGGGGACAGCAGGCTGGGGTGTCTGATCCTACCTCAGACATGAGCAGTAAGGAGCTCTAGGGGAGTCATCGAGGCAAATTCCTTCAGGCACAATTAAGAACTGATAAGGAAATATAACCCCAACTGAGGACTAGAACTGAACTTCTTCAGGAATTTTCTTTTCCTCTGCATTTTGCCGCAGATGCCGAGCACCGTCTCTTTGCCCAAGAGGGTCTTGATGACATCACATCCTCCCCAAAGTGTGACCCAGCCTCCCAAGTCAAGTGACAAAGATCATCTCAGCTGCACTGCACTGTCTCCAAGGACAGACACCCCCAGCAGAAGATGGACGGGTCTCCTGCCCTGCTCCTCCTGCTCGCTCTGGGACTCTGTGAGTATGGACACAGGGTGGTGCAGCTCCTTCACTGGGAGAAGCAAGGAAAAATCCTTCCACTGAATCCAACAAATTTGGATAAATAGTTGAAGGGGGAAAAAGAGCAAACCAAAAAGTCTGACTTTGAGGTGTGCTCAGAAATTGCAGAGGGAAAGGCGGCATCACCTCAGCTGGCACAGGGCAGCCGTGAGCACCGGGAAGGGAGCCTGGTTGGACAAGGAGTTCAAGAGAGCAGAAGAAGGTCAGGAAAAAAGGGGACTTAGCAGTAACTGGGTTTAGGGAGTCACTTCAGATAAGCTGAGAAGGGATAACATCCCTGAGAAGGCAGCTGGAAGGGCAGCAACCATCCGTAAAGCCCACATGGCTGATTGCTGAGCACCCTCCATGCACGATCCCAGCAAGGATTCCAACAAAGCCTTCCAGTCATCCAGACACCATGGTCCTCCTTTGCATTTGTACTTCCATCCCATGGACAGAGCAGGAGTTTTTTCCCAAAGGGGCCATTGGCTCTTTCCAAGAGGTTCCAGCAAGGATTTCTCTCCTCCAGGCTGTCCCGGAATCCATGGCCAGATGTATGAGATGAAGGTCAGGTTTCGTGACACCATCACACAGCTCCGGGTGGGACAGCGGCTGGAACTGGAGTGTCAGTCTGACAGTGACAGTGGAGTATCCTGGGTCCGCCAGGACAAGAATGGGACCCTTCACTTCATTGTCTTCATCTCTTCCCTGTCCCAAGGGGACACCTTCAAGGGGAATCAGAGAACATCCACACGCTTCGAGGCCAGCAAAGACAACACTATCTATCGGTTGGTAGTGAAGTCTTTCACACAGGAGGATGAAGGGAACTATTTCTGCCTCACGAACATCAACCAAATGTTGTACTTCAGCCCTGGCCTGCCTGCCTTCTTCCCAGGTCAGCAAAACCTCCACCACTCAACCTCTTTTAGCTCTGCCAAAATCCCCAGCACCTCCTGCCTGTGCCATTTTTAACCAGCTGTCTCTCCCACAAACCCCATTTCCCTGCTTGCTTGCCCAAGGCATCTTGGGACCAACACACTCGTGCTCCTGCCAGAGGCTCCCAGCTTGCTGTCTCCATGGTATTGCTCCTGCCCAAAGGCAAAGATGATTAGATAGACCCAGCACCAACTCCCTATCCCCACTTCTTAATTTCATCCATGCCTCTGAAATCAGAAGACTAAAGCAAAGTCCACCACCTCTCTCTCCTTCCTCACCACACATAGGTCCCGAAACTCAGTGTTCAGTCTTTCTGACGATGGTGGCAGACAGCAAGACATAATGAGGCTGTAGCTCCTTACTAGCTCTTAGGAGACCCTCCCCTGGGGAGTCCTCATCCAAAATGTGCTCTATGAAGTCCCTCCAGAGCTGAGCCCTATGCTGTGCACAGGAACAGCTGTGCCCTGGGCAGGGACAGGAGAATAGAAGGTCAGGAGAGACCTGTTTTATTGTGTTTCCCCACATGCTGAATTAATCCATTTTCATTCACAGTCACTACCACAGTGGCACCAAGCACACCAGGACCCACCACCCAGCGTGGCATCACTGAAAAGGACCCCTGCCTCAAGACCTTGGATCCAGGTAGCCTGGATACACAGAGGGAGAGGGGAGGAGTTGGGGTTGCATCCACTGATACTGAGGGGGATCTTGCAAGCATTTTGGGACGGGGGGAGAGTGAAAATCCACAGCACTTCAGCAGATTTGGAAACATTAAATACCACATAGTTTCATCTCAAGTAGGAAAGGCCCAGGATGAGGTACAAACCAGGAGTATGTTTCACACCTGGGCACACTTGGAGGAGGGGGAGAGGGGGAAGAGCCTTGCGAGCTCCAGCAGGTTTTACCCTCTTCAGGAGACACAAGAAAATATTTGGCTACATGTCCTCCCTCGAGTGCCCAGGAAAATGCTGGAAGCAGCAGCACTAAGGAAGAACATCCCCACAGGCACAGGGGAAGCCCTCTGCCTCACCACCAGCCTTGTGGAATGCCAGGCAGGGCACTTGGCAGCTCCCTTGGCTAAAACACAACTGGCCTTAACACCAGCCCTGAGCACTTGATGGATCTTTCCCCTTCTCTATTCCTACAGAGACAACAATGCAGGAAGAGCTGAATTCCTTCTGTCACATCTTCATCTGGGCCCCCTTGACAGGCCTCTGCCTCCTGATCCTCCAGCTCCTGACGATCACCATCGTGCTGTGTCAACGTAAGACTCACCAGAACCCCTCTAGATCCACCTCTGGCCTGAAACCACAGCCCTGTCCCTCAGGGCCACGGATGTTCCAGTGATCTGCTTTGGGAGGCATCAGAGAACCAGGACACAGGCAAGACAAGACAAGGACCACTGTTAAAATGACTGTCTGCATATCTTCCAACAAATTGCCTCCATATTTCCACAGTGACCTTCCCTTCCCACTTCAGCTCTTTCAAATGGTTTTGTGTCAAGAAGGTGCAATGATCTGACTGCAGGCATCAGGGGTTGTTTCCCCACCAAAAAGCCTCATGTTATCCCTGGGAAGCATTTCCTTGAAAATGTGTTTTCTCTATTGAGTGGAGTTGAACGTGGACTGTGACACAAAACAAAATTTCATGTATAAACGCTGAACAGAAAACTGAGCAGCAGCGTTTTTCTGTATTTCTGTACTCCCTGTAAACTATGTTATACTTCCATTATTCTTTCAGTATCCACAGATTAAATATTTTGAGTTGGTTGTATTTCTAAGAGAGCCTACAGAGGTCAATCCTGTAGGGAAAAACAGGATATGGGTATTTAAAATCAAAAACTGCTCCAGTA
The DNA here is from genome assembly GCF_001715985.3 of Manacus vitellinus. Lineage (NCBI taxonomy): Eukaryota > Metazoa > Chordata > Aves > Passeriformes > Pipridae > Manacus > Manacus vitellinus. The sequence continues at coordinate 269,991 of NW_021940910.1, read as the reverse complement.
AGATGTACAACATGTACAACATGTACAACAAAATTCTCACTACTGCATGGAATCTTAATGTAGGATAAACAGATCAAAATAAAACCTAAGCCATGTAAAATACACGTATTTGGGCATTATTAGCTGATGGTATTAACAGTGATGCTCCACTGTGCATTGCTGCACTAAGATCACACTCCTGCAGCAAGATGGATGCAGCCAAAGCCCTCCTGACACTGCAGATGAATGTGTGGAAGAACTGGAAGCACAGTATCTTTGGGTTTGGCGTTTTTGTTGTTTGTTTTAGGGGGATTTGTTTGTTGCTATTTGAAAAGTCTCCATTTGAACAGGAAATCAACATCTAGGAAAAGAATTTCAACACTTACAGTGGTGATTAACCCCCTGTACACAGCTGCACAGTTGAATCTATTGATTTTTGACCTCTAGTTCACAATCACAAGAACGCAGCTGGTCTCTTTTCAGCCCAATGCCAAACCCAGGAGGCTCTGGGATGGCTCCTGAGTCCCTCAATGCATCTTCACACTGATCCTCCAACCAACCCTCCACAGGGCACAGGTCACACAGCACCAGAGAGCCTCACACCTCTTGGCAGCCTAACAGCACCTTTCCTCACTCACCAACGTGGTGTGATACCCAAATAAATAAACCCAGTTCCTAAACCAGTTTCCATAACTCAGCTCTGAGTAGCAGCCCCACAGCAATGGCACCAAAGTCAGCAGCACCTCCTTTCTGACACACCCAGGAAAAAGGGGCTTTCTTTGTGAAGGAGTAATAAAAAAAAAAAAAATTAGGAAAAAACCCCACGCACACACACAGAAAACCCCCCACCTTACACTGAAGAATAATCAACAGGAAAGCCCATATGTGCAAAGCTCCAGGAAGCATCACCCATCCCCATGTGGCAGTGGTCACCCAGAGGCAGCAGACACAGCCCCCTCCAGTGACACATACAAGGGGTTTTCTTGGCAGGGCGGAAGCTCCTGTGGTTAGAGAAGAGAACCACAAGTTGTAAAAGCAAAGAAAACATAAATCATACCCCTGGGTATGGGGCAGTTCAGCTCACAGACCACCTTCCTTGCACAAAATGGCTCTTCCTGAGCAATTGCAAAGAAGAATTGACCAAAGGAGAATTGCAAAGAGAACAATCCAGCAAATGAAGAACTCAGGTGTGTGCCAGCAACTCCTGTGTTTGGAGATAAATTATACACATGGATCTATGCCATGAACCATCTGTGTCTCGCTGGGTATGAACATATTCTTGGCTCTGCCATCAGCATCAGATCTATTGAGTGTGCTCAAGTGAAGGATGCAGAATCCCTGCCAAGAAATGCAACCTGGGGCCTGCAGACTAAGGATGAGGCTTGTGCATGACTTCTGAGAAGAGGGAGCTGCTATGGACCCCCAGAGGGATGGGGGACAGCAGGCTGGGGTGCCTGATCCTACCTCAGGCAGGAGCAGCATCAGTCGGGATCTCTAGGGAAGTCATCCAGGAAAAATCCTTGAGGCACCATCAGGAATTGATAACTGTAAATGAGCCCAAATTCTGAACAAGAACTGAATTTCTTCAGGAATTTTCTTTTCCCCTGCATTTTGCCACAGATGCTGAGCATCATCTCTTTATCCAAGGTCACAGAATCACACAGTGATTCTGAGTTGGAAGAGACCCCCAAGGATCCTCAAGTCCAAGCCTTAGCCCTGCACAGGACCATTCCCAGGAGTCACAGCATGTGCCTGAGAGTATCATCCCAATTGTTCTTGAACTCTGGCAGGCTTGGTGCTGTGACCACCACCCTGCAGAGCCTGTTCCAGTGCCTGACCTCCCTCTGGTGTAGAACCTTCTTCTAACATCCAACCTAAACCTCTCCACATCCTCCATAAAGAGCCACCCAGCCCCCAAAGTCAAGTGAAAGCTTATGAAGATGAGGGAGGTATCAGATGCCCCCAAAACACAGAGCATCCAGAATGTGTTTATAGACCCCTGCTTCTATCCCTTCCAGTGCTTCACTTGCCCAGTAATATTTTCTGGGTGATAAAGGATTTTGATGAGTTAAATAGGTTCCAGATACATAATACAGCCAAGATAACCCCAGAAGAGCCAGTAACTGGACTGGTCAGTTGAAGTCACTTCCTCTGTCGATGTCTGTATTTGACAGACGACCTGGCACAGGGAAGGTACTTGAGCTCCTCCCAGACTCCTCAGATTAAGCACTTGCATGTTGTGCAAAGGCTTGGAAGCCACTCCCAGAAACCACACCCCTGCTGCTGTTTCTGCAGATTCAGGACAGAAAATCGAATTAGGCAAGTAAAAACAGTACACAGATCCTGGAAGAACAGTAAAGAGGTAGTGCAACATGACCTTCCTGTAAATAGGTTTCTTCCTTCTGATTCATCTGACATCAAATCTGTTTGACACGTAGGGTCAGCATGACCTATCCATCAGTGGATTCTCATCCTGAGCTGTGTTGACTAAATTGAATACATGTAAATTTTTGTCACGGGAGATCGATCACATCTGTTTGTGCTCCACATTCCTGGAAACCTCCTGTGTAAATCAGAAACCTTGGAAAATACTGAATTTGCTCTTGGTTCTGAGGGGGACTGGGGGGGATTGTGTTTGTATATTTATTTCCTCTCCCTACAACCAAATGTCTCATGGATGATGCTTAAGACTTGAACTGAGACACTATTTGCACCTTCCCCGTGCCTTTGTTTCATTAGCCAAAGTAAAGGAAAAGTCACAGCCATAACTTGACACTTAGTAAGAAGGAAGAAACCAACAGCAGTGTCACCGAGGCTGCAAACAAGAGGAAATGCAGGAGAAAAGGGGATCTCCATTTCAAAAGTTGAACTCGGGTAAGGTTTGCTCACTGCAGTCCAGGTCACAGCACCCACCAGCTTCAGCACTGAGTCTCTGTCCCAGCCTGCACTGGGACTGTGCTCTTGCAAAATAATGCCCTGGAAAGTGAAAAACTGTTAGTTCTACAGTGGAATAGGAACTGGACAACACTTCCAGGGTTTTTGCATTTAAATACACAGATACAGCAGGTCCTGAAAAAATTACAAGTGAGTGTGAGCCAAAACAGCAGTTCCTACACACGGGCACAGCACGACTCAGTAAGAGCTTGAAGGAGGCTGTAAACAACTCCATTTTCCCTATTTCTCTATAGGACTCCTAATTTATTGTAAATTTGAAGTCATAAAGGAAGATTAAGTCCCATTTTTGTAAACCACTCTTCCTTTTTACATATTAGGACTTGAATTAAATTCAGAATAGTGATGTGACACCACATTACAGCTTTAGCTTTACTCACTATAAATCATTGCTGCCACACACTTTTTTTCTCTTGTTCTCAAAGTTTCGTTCCCTACACTGCAGTCTCCTGTTTGCAAAAAGAAAACAGCATGAGTTGGGATGGATTAAGGAGCGTGATATCCCTCCCCACTCAAGAGACAAAACAGAAAGAAAAATTGTATCTTGCAGTGGGCAAACAAACCTTGCAAAGAAAACCTAACCCAAACTCACTGCATTAAACTGAGCAAGTTGGCTCTGAGTGATAAATAACTTCAACCTCAAATTTTAGCAGCAGCCATCCTGTAAAGTGTCAAGAAGAAAGAATCAAAGCAACAGGAACAGGGATCAAAAGCTCTGACTCGTTAATGGTAACACACAGTTTTCACAGCAGCTTCTCCACACGTTAATTAACCTGACTTACAAATAGGAGACTGAAATCAATACAGTGTTTCCACAGAGGAAGACTGATTTCAGGAGGGAAGATCGTTTGTTCAGCCATATGTAGCTGCAATGTGCAGTGACAAGGTCACTGCAGGAAAAGACTTAATTTAAAAATACTTCACAGAGCAGCTGAACATCGAGAGTACTAACAGGAGCTGAGGATATGAGCTCTGTGCTAATGACAGCCATAGTGCCACAAAAATGAGCACTACCTTTGGAGATCAAAAAGGCACTATTTTCATTTCTACTATCCATTTTTAAGGTTTGATTATGTTTTATAACACAACTCACACTTGAAATCCCACAAGAACATATTACAATAGATTTCCTATTTCAGGGCATTTCTAAAAACTAAAACTCAGCCTATTAACAGGCATAGAACTAACACGACTAACAAGCTGCCACTACGAAAATCAAGTTTATAAATATCCATTACTTTCAGAGTGCCCATAAGCTAAACTAAAATGTTCCTACAAGCATGGTCAAAAACTTCTTGGCTTAAGGCCCATCTACACAACTAACTGTGCTCTTGCTGCTGCAGAGAAGCTCTGGCACAGTTTGAAGAAGGGAGGAAGCACCAGCAGCAAGCCCAGCAGTCACAGGAGTGGAACGGTGATTTGGATACAGACAGAAATCTGCTGAGCCTCTTTACTTCCCTCCCACAACATACTCACTAAAAGGCACTTGCTGCACACAGAGACTAGTTAAAGGTTTCACAACCTGGTCCAAAAGTGTAATGGAGTCCTCAGGTACCACTGTGGCTCTAAAAATAAATACTTTTTTACTATGGATAATCCCAAACCCTATTAGGGACAATACATGCACACCACCATATTTTACAAAGAATAAAAACCTCAGAGTATTATTCAAGCACTTTCTCCATTTACCAGAATCGTATCAGGCAGCAGCAGGACAGAACCCCCATCACCTCACAGGGCAAACTGGGAATCTGTGCCAACCAAACTGCAGAGCTGTTTCCCAAATGCCCACCCAGCACAGCATCCCCTTATGATGAGCACACAAGCTCCCAATACTGAACGGTGAGCACCATCTCTTGGTGGAACTACACAACTGCAGGCAAGGATTTTTGACTCTGTAACACACAGGCAGATAGGAAGAGAATTGCAATCATGTGGTAAAAGCAGCTGAGCTTTTGAATTAGCTATGGATCTGTAGCATGCACTAGTTCAGGTGATATTTAATACCTAAGGTGAATTTGTACCCTATTTCCATTTAATAACTGTGCCATTCTTGGACTCTAAGCTATCAACAGTGGCTGGTGTTCACACCACTGCCAAAATACCAGCAAATGTAACAGAGAAAGATGCAGCACTCATATTTCAGGCCGTTTTTGGGGAGGAGGTTGTTATTACTGGTTGTTTTTCTGTTGTTGGTTTTTATTTTTTATATACTTCATATGCCATTTGTATAAATCCAAAGCATTAAGCAATTGCAGTCAACAGAAAAGATTAAAAGCAATTCCAGGAAGACTAGGAAACCTACATGGAAAATAATATCCTCACCCGTTTATTGTTGATTTTACCACTTGGTAACGCGGCTGTTTTGAACTCAGTGTGAATACAATGTAAGTTTTGCAGAGAAAAAAAAAAAAAAAAATCACACACCTGTATTTTTCACATGTTATCAAACACATCTGAAGTTTAAAATTTGTGTGCCTTGACTCGCTCCTCTTTTTAATGTCTCTGTAGGTTTGTCCATTGTCACTGATCCGATAAGAGTCCCACTCAGTGTCTCCAGTCAGGTGACAGACAAATTCAAAAGGTGTAGATTTCCCAAAGACGGTCTTCTCTGTAGTGCATTTGTGCTAGTGCATTCAACCAGTGTGTCAGTGTTCAACCACAGAAGCTTGGGGTTGGTTGGTTGTTTTGTTTTTTTTTTTAACTACACAATACAGAAATATAATTTTACATGTAGCTTTGCATGCCTTATGGCTGCTTGCCCTACTATAGGACAGTGCAATAAATACAAATATATGCACACTAAAAAAGATTTAACTGCCATGATCTACGTCTCCGTTATGAGTACAAATTTACCTAGTCAACAATATGACAAATTCAGCAGAAAAAGTGGCAATGGCAGTAATATTCTACTACAAAAACAAGGCTAGAAGCAAAGTGTTCTCAAGCTACAGAAAACTTGCTACCTCCTAATATATGATGTAGGGCCCAGTTCTGCCAAGTGCAGAGTTGTGATCAGTAGGTTGCATCAGAACATGCTTTCCCCCCATTTAACAATGAATACTTCTACAATTTATTTGGTTTTGATAACTGTTTATAAATAGCACACTATAAGGACTATTAAACTATACAGCAACATGACATTTATAGCCTAATCCTGAATACAAAGTTCAAAGAACATGACTACAAAGGCCAGAGAGCAAATGCCATCGACTAAAAGCATTTCCACTTCAGAATTTATTGAATGTTCTCTTACACAAACACTTCTCCATCGTGAAACCAAAGGAACAGGATTTCCTATTCCCTCTCTGCCCCAGTACTAGTTTAGCCACACATCACCCTTATAAATTAGTGATGGATTTTAACAGGTAGCCCCTTGGGGCTATATTTTATATACTTTATATATATGCACATTTACTTTGAATTCTATGTAAAAGTTGAAAAAATGTTTGAAAGAAAAACTCAGAATATATCACAGCATTTTCAGCGAAAAAAATACAAATTAGTTTTATAACGACTATTCAATTTATCAAACCTTTTTTTTTTTCTGAAGTATTTACCTTTAATTATGTACACATTACAGGAAATAAAACTTTGTCCACAAACATTCTCTAAGATGACAGTTATCAATAAAATGATAGAATAATAGCAGGAAGAATATTAAACAAATGGGGGTGATCAATTTCTGCCTTTAAAAAGTAAAAAGTCACCATATAATTATAAGTACAAAAACCTGCATTGAATGACAACTGCTGGTGTAGTAACTTGATCAGGTATGGAGACCAAGAGTATAGTAAAGCCCTATGGTAATAATATTTCTGTAGCATTTCCACTTGGTATGTATATACTAAATGTTGGCAAAGTTTCTGTAGCATTAGCTTATACAAACACAGGAGTCCTCAGTCTGCTGCATAAAAGGGAACAAATGTGTTTTAATTCTCCTGAAATGCACCTGAAATCCAGAGTGTCACTTACAAACTGCATAATGAAACTTTTCTTCAGAAAAATATCTGTTTGGCATCTCCAGGGCTCTGTTCCATTGGACAATAGGGGCATTTTAATCTGGGGACAAAAATAACGTGTTAGAATCGGGGCAATGTGTGACAACTGAGCATTAAAGGTATCCAGTTTTACCACTGTAGCATGAAACAAATGCATTCTTAAGCCACAACACTTTACTTGGCTCCACTGAAAGTCACTTTTAGCTGAGAGAGACCTTATGATGTTTTTCTTTCTAGTCTTTCTCACCTTCCACCCACGTGCCTCTGAATTATTAGATTAATCATGAAGAGGAATTTCTTCGTATTTTAGAGTCACAGAATGGTTTGGGTTGGAAGGGACTTAAAGACCGTCCAGTTCCACCCCCCTTGCCATGGGCAGGGACACATTCCACTAGACCAGGTTGCTCAGAGCCCCATCCAGTCTGGCCCTGCAGTAATTTTAGATCAGCTGGTGGCTTCCCTCAGCACCCAGTGCATTTTACTGTCTGGTTCTCAAAACGCTGTGATTTTACAACCCATTTATATCAGCTCCTGCAGGTTATGACTGAAGACCTCAGCCTGGCCTCCCTACTGAGGTCTCCAGTGATACAATCCTACTTGCTTATAATGTCTCTTCTAGCACTGGTCCATTTTTCCCCCCATCTCTCACATTTGGGCCTTTTACCTTTTCCACCCTCACCCTGAGTTAATATTGTCAGAGCTGTGCTGTCACTAAAGCTGATCAATGAAAGCATCAGGAATGAGTGATGGGGCACAGGAATGATAGAGTAGCAAGTTTACTGGCTTAAAATGGCTAAAGTCACCCAGAAAGGCATCCCTTCAGGCTTCTCTAACAGGGCACAGAACACAAACATCAGTCGGCATTTTCATTCATGGCCTCACTTATTTTCACACTGAATTTCCCAAAACAACTTACAGCTCTAAATTAAGCTGACAGCCTCCACGGAAGCTGCATCTATTGCATCCAAACAACCACCAGTTCTTCCTCAAGAAAATCTGTATAGCTTTCTCTCTCCCATTTTCTGCTTCCCAAAAGCCTGCAGGTACACCACACATATCTGAGGAGTATTTTCACTGTGATAATTCCCCTACCTGCTCAATTACTAAGCTGTATTTCCCCAGAGGTTTGATTTTATTTTTAAGGGATGTTTCATGCATTACTAACCTTGCTCCCAAGGAAAAACTGTGTGTGTAAAGGCCTCCATTCTGAATTTAAGACAACACATTGGGACTTATAACTTGAAAAATTACTCTGTTCATTAAATTCCTTCACATAAACTCGCTTTTCACAACACCAGAGGGTTTATTATGCTTTTCTCCAGCGCATCAACCTGGCTTATCTGGCTTTTAAACCATTCTCCAAGATTAACAACCTTCCACTGATTATGTAATTATGGACTCAGTTTTCCCAAAGCACAGTATTCTAGTCTTAAGATTGGCCTTTGTCTGTATGTTGCTTGAAATAAAAGAATGGTACTTACTTGCTGCCATTAAACATTTTATTCAAAGCGTCTCTTGATATAATATGACCACAGACTAATTTCATAGGTGGATTATTATCTGTTGTTTGCTGACGAAGGATGGGACAGGCAAATATTGAATGATACCAGCACTTTTTACCAAGGTCCACTTCAATCTGTGAAAGAAATCAACAGAAAAATTTATCTTGGGAAACTGCATTTCCAGATAATTATCCCTTCAGGTCATGGCCCTTACTTAACAGATTTCTCAATTCAGTTCAGCAAAACCCATTGTGTGGATGCCTGACAATTTCCCAGCCAAAAATACTTAACTGTGATCTTAAAATGGTGATTTATGTTGGGCATGGGCAGAAGCAACAAAGCAGAGTATTCTGCCAAGGGACAAGTGCATATGTCAATGCAAATCTATGCCCTGGCAGGAAAACTGAGCTGTGACCCAGCAAGACTTTCTGGAAATCACTGGCTAGGAAATACAAAGTGGTTTAGATGACAGACTTTATTTAAGGGAGAAAGAAAAAAAAGAGAGAAATCCTTGGATTGACTACGTTAATGTTCTACAGCTTCATAAAAGACTCTCCCAACGCCTTCATGTCTTGTGACTAATGAAGTGGGTTAGAATCACTAATTTTCAGTACCAACACAGAAGACACTGGTGCAGCACAACTCTTGCCCCAAGAAAAAAATTATTTCAGGAAGGGGCATGTAACAGAGAAAAACAGGTCTGTGGCTTCAGCAATTAACTGGGAACTGCAAAAATAACTGCCTGTGTACCTAAAGCTGCTGGCTCTGACCAGTCCTCTGTTCCAAAAGGTTTAACCTTCAACCAAACCTGACAATGTGACCTTTTCATGCTACTTAATCTCTGTCTTTGCACAATGAAAATAAGGCTTTCCACACCCCTACTGCCTCAGCAGAACACATCCTCCAGTTTAGAAAATGCAAGGAGACACACGTGTATTATTAACTGCTCTACATCAGACAGCAATCTTTTTCCAAATTCTCCCTAGGTAATTATTCCTATCTGGACAGCAGGGCAGGAATTTGTCACACTTGGAGGTTACATTCTCAGCATTACAGAAAACACAGCTGGGAGAAACTCAACACACATCCTTACACTATAAATGAATCTCTTCCAGCTGCAGTCGAAGAGGGTAACTCAGTTCATGCCCAGTTTGCACTAAATAGGTTTCCTTTCCAAATCAGGAGCAGGTCACTGGAGAGCTGCACACGCTTGGTAAGAGCTATAAAGGGAAACTGGGGTTTCATAACAACTGAACTTCATTTCAACTGATATAAATGAGATGTGCTGGAAGCATAATGCACTGGTTCCCAACTCCTGTGTCCCCAGATGCAGCACTAATTCTTTCATCTCCTTGTCTGCCTGATAAAGAGCCAGTGCAAAGCAAGCCCTGGACTAAGCTCAAGCCTAGGTAGAGGAAGTTAATGTTTCCCTGTGGGATCCATTTTCTTTCCAGTTATACAGAAACAGAATAAGTGGAAGGAGAGAGCGCCTGTTTCTTTAAGGTCATTTGATCAAAGACACTTTCAATGTGAAAGGGGATAACAAGTGAAAGGGGGAGCATCAAACAATACCCAGAGGTACAAACCTGACAAAGAGAGAGAATAGAGACAATAACAACAAACAACCTTGACAGCCACACTAAGAGGTCATCAATAAACTGCAACCAAACCTGGACTTTGCAAGAGATATCAATGCAAACCTGAGGGTCTCAGAGGACAGGGGGTCAGCAGAACTATACAAATTGCAGGAAGAAAGTGCAGGGCAAGGGGATTGGGAAGGAATGGCCAGAAAGGGGTATAAAAGAGGCCAGAAGGGCCATGCCAATATTTGAGTGCCCATGAACACATACCTGCTTGTGAATCTGGAGTGGTGCATTTCTGCTTTCACTAGTGGATTTCAATCTTTACCAGCCAAAGAGGAGGAAGGGACCTTGGCTATCTGTACTTATGTTTTATGCAATCCTTGTGTGTGGGTGCTGCTGAAGGCAGAGCTGTGTCTGTGGCAGCCTGTGCAGCTGGTCTGGTCGTGTCAGTGTCCTTTGTGTTTGTGTGTGTGGGTGTCTGAGCCCCAGGGCCCTGCAAACCCCCAGGCTGCTGGAGGTGGAGGCCATGTATAACATCCCATAACGTTCAGCACAAAAGAAACCTAAAAACAGCATTTGCCATCAGAAATCTGTCCTGGACAGCTCAGCATCAACTCACCGGGAGTTCGTCCTTCTGGTTCCAAACGCCCGTGCACTGCCTTTGTTCAATAACTGCCTTGATATTAATTAGAGCTGGTAATGCTACACAACCTGCTGAAAAACTGCAGAAAAGGGAAATGTTAACATAAAGTACCTCCTAGGAAACGAGCATTTTTCACATTTCTGCTTCGAAGGTTAACTGGGACACAAGAGTTTTGTACTATTTCATTCAGATCTCGTTATACCTGGAAGGAGCTCAGAAGTAGAGACAAGTAAGGGCTCTGGGGTGGGTTATCAGCTATCCTGTATTTTAGGCTGAGGCCCTCAGGTACTACATTCTGGACAGAAAACAACAGTTAATCCCCCCCTCTGAGTACTGTAATAAATTGATTTTCTCTAGCACCTACTTTGACTTTGACCTGTACAGGAGAAAGACACCACTTCAGCTCACACAAGTGGTTGCTCTCAGCTATGGAAGAGCACATGCAGCCTAAGAGCTTCTATGTAACCCACATGTACACACAACCCATAAAATCCTTTAATTATACCTAATTACCATGTAAAGAAACATGTCTTTCCACCTTCACCTTAAATCAAGAAAAGAAACGTAGAAGAACCCTAGGAAGGTAAGTGAAGGAGGGAAAGCATGCCCTGTGACAAGAACAGCAGTATAAAACTGCCCAGAGTCTGTGTCCCAACAGTGCAGCCTCCTCTGGGAGTTGCCCGTTACTGGAACTTACCACATCATTTGGAAATATTTCAGCACATTACAAAAGAAAATATGACGCTGAGTTTCCAAAAAATTAACAGATGATTTGATGGATTTAAGTCCAACTGACACTGCTACAGGCCTGGAAATCACCAGCAACAGAAGATTTGACATTGGTATCAGCCTGCTCTGTTTGTTTGGCAGATTATTTTACTATTTGTGCAAGTTTTATTGTCTGCAGAAGTCATGCCCTTCGTCTCTGCTCTATCCTTCCAGATAATTGTTTCTGTATTTCTGCAGGAACATTCTGGCTGATTTACTTGGGAAGGATATGCCTGAAACCTGTGGATCTCTTGCCTAAGTTACAAAAAAAAATTTTTTTAAAATCATATCCTCACCAACTGGCCATTTCAATCCTTACACTTTGCTTTTTGGTTACTTCAGCCCTGACTGTAATTTGTATTAACCCTGTGAAAAAGTTCAGACAGATAGTATTTGTAGAAAGACAAGCATTACTGCTTCAATGGTTCTGTAAGAAAACATCTCCCAAGAGCCCTTTAAAAGTGTAACAATTCAAGGAAATGGTAAATTCAAATGCTGTCCTGTAGTCCTTCAAGACCCTGAACCACAACCTCCACACTACAAGAGTTATCCCACTGTCTCCACACATAAACTCAGACCATGAGCCTGTATAGGATTAGATAAATACTGGAGAAACCAATCAGCCTTAAAAAAGTGCCCGTTGCTCATGTTCTAGAAAGAATGTATTTCATAGCAGGGATTTCACTTCACGCTGGTTTAATTCCTAAAGGATCTGTAGCACTCAAAGGTCACACCCATTTAGAACAGTCTTATTTATGACAAGAGTATTGATACCACCCATACAGTAAATACATATCAGAGCAATCAATTCCACATCAGGAGCAAAGCAAATGTCCAACCCCTCCAAACATCAGTAATAGGGATTTTCCACTTCACTGAAAATCTCTTGGCCATTTTGCACTGAAAACTGCATTGCAGCATCAGTGCATGAGCAACAAAAATGAAAAGGATTGTTGTTAATTTGAACGAAACAGGAGAAAGATGAAAGCCATAAAACAGAAATACAAGCTTTGGATATCTATAAAAACCTCAAAATGAAACTTGTAAGTCTATTGTAGAAAGACAATCTGAAGTGCTCCTTTTGTTCTTTCTGTTGTATTTTGTGACTGAGATGCAAACAGAAGGCTTGACAATTTACGAGTTCTAAACTAAGCACAGAAGTCTAACAACAGTAAATAGAAACAGGAAAAAAAAAGCTCCCCCCAAAAGAGGAGGTAGTGAAGCTTCTGCTAAGTACCAAATCTAGCCTTGAAAGATATATATCATTTATTTTCTATTTAATGTCTGAAATAAAAATGAGAACACCAGGTGGGTATATTGGGGGTATTGACATGCAAAGGCTAAATAGCAGCTAATCTGTTTTATCTTTGGAGCTCAAAGGAGATTAGGATGGGTTTCCTTCACATTTCCAACTGCCTCCTACAGATTTGCAGTTTGTCAGGTTAGCTACCGAGCTTAAAAGTGCCTCTTTCTTCTTTGCAAATGAGGTTCAGCAAACAATTCAGAAATTTTAGCAGCTGAAATTACAACATAACTCTTAAGCATTCTTCTAAGAAGACCAGTAATGTGTGGATTAAAAACCAAAATTATCAAATGCTGACAGAATCATGGCCACAGTTCTAGGGTTTTTTTTTTCAGTTAAACAGCAGGGACAGTTGTCACAATTTTGCTGAGAGTAACTGGCTGATTGCCATCCTCATCTTTCACACTTGTGTCTAAACTTTAGAAGCCAAATTCCATTCAGGAACGCTTATTCTTGAGCTGCAGTGGTGCAGGGTAAAGCTCAACACACAGGAACCTCTGATTTCTAACCTTTGCAAACCTGGTTAGAGCTAAATGTAATGATATTCTTTATTTAATGCAAGCTAGATGAGACTACTTCCCAAAGGCCATTTCTTTGGTCCTCAATAAGAAACAGAAACCAAACCGTAACAAACCTGGCTCCAAAAGCAAAGGAAAAGCAGCATTACCTAACACTGAGAGGTGATTCCACTGAGAGGCCCAGGAGAGCACAGGCATCCCTTGTGAAGATGTCACAGATGTCAGCCCACTGGTTTGCATCCAACAGGTGAACGTACGGGGAGTTCTCGATGCCCTGCCGCAGGTACACCAGGCTGCCCATCAACACCTGAATGTCTGGGAGGGACCAGGAGCAGGGAGATGCTTTATGCAACAAATAAAAGCTCCTGTCTGCAGTTCTTTCACACAGAAAACAGGTAGAATCAATGACACACACCCTCACCTCTACAGGACACTCCATTCCACTACAGACTGACTGGGGAGTTGTCTGCCCCACCACAGGCAGGGTGTGCTGCCTGGGAATCTGCTGCAAACAGGTTTAGCTTTTTGTAAGCTTTCTGACATACACACTAGCCTAAAAAAATAGGCTTTGTTGGATTCAGATTGAGATCATTCATTTAACTCACATGTTCCCCATTTTTCAAAAGTTTCACTTCTTTGTATTACCCCACGCAGTAGAAAGTAGCAGATGACTATTCCTAGAACATTTCTGTGCATTTTTAACACTTTACCCTGGCACAGACCTATTATAGATGTAATCTACACATTTATTTAAAGAGTCAAAACCCTTAATGTTAAGCAAACGTGCAAACATTCACATTTATGTGTGTCTTCTTAAAAAAAGAGAAAAAAAAGACAATTCAAACCGTAAGGATTCAGGTTATATACATTAAATACAAAAATAAGAAGCCTTTAACAAACTGATAGTAATGGAGTAAGGTACATTTGGAACATGATTAATATTTTACTACAAGGTGCCATATCCCAGGGCTTTAAATCCCCTTAATGTGACCAAAAATGTACCTTTCTGATGATTTAGGGCGAATGGCTGGAAGTTTTTCGCGTACTGAAGTGCTTCTCTTTGATTTGCTGTTCCCCCCATCAATAAACTAATGAAATATAATCTGTGCAGCTTAAATTCCAACGAACTGTTCTGTGCCATGAGCATTTCTCTGTTGGATACCGCCCACCTGGAAGAAACGAGGAGGCACAATGGGACGTGACACAAGAGTAATTAAGTGTCAGCCTACACCCTATGAAATTATCACAATTATCTACCCTCTATTTCAAGGGAAGTATGACTGTTCCCTGAACTTTTGAGAGTCTCTACAGAGCAGAGAAAATGGCAGGACCTTTTACAAGCAAAGGAGCTACACAGGGTGCACAACATATGGACTGTGGTACTTCTGGTGCTGCTGTAGAGGTTAAACTCTGCAAAATTCAACACTCACTGGCTGGAAGACAAGACTAAATTAGGTACAACAAAAGGTGGAAATAGCTAGAATCTACTGTATATAAATTAGTAACACTTGATCTTAATTTTAACAATTACTGACAGTTCTTCAGCTGCACACTGAAGAAGTCTGACCAAGACTTTCAAGAACATTTTCCTATGTCCTCATTCAACAAACATGTTCTCCAAGCCACTGTGTTTATATGTGTGCCCTGGAGAGAGGAATTGCATCTATGGGACCTCAAAGACAGACACTATCAAGACCTCACAATAGAAGGGAAGTCAGCCTAAATATCATACTTTACCCTAGATAAACTTTGCTTTCTGTGTTATTTTCAACTTGGACAATAAGAATATTTCTCACTTGCTGTGTTTCATTCACCATGACAACACTAATGTTTGGCTCCTAAATACCATGAAAGAATTCTTAAACACACATTGAGTAAAATGAACTGGAATTTTCTAAGTGTTTCATAAGAAGTTTTTTTTATTATTTAGAATTCATCCATCTCTTTCTTGTTTTTTTGGGAGGTTCTTTGGGTGTTGTTTCAGATTTTTTTTCCTTAATTCAATTTAGTCAGGCCTAAATCAATCCAATCTCTCTCTTAAGAACCTCAATGGTATCCAGTACATCTGTTTCTCATTAGTGTTAATTAGTTCTACTATTTTCACTGTGGGGGCCCCATTAAGAAAAAAGCTTTTCACTTTTCAGTAACGAACTGAGGAAGTCTCTGTTCCTCAAAAAAAAAAACAAAACAAAACCAAAAAAGGTATGTGAGGCCTCTGTTTTCTTCAATCAATACTAAAATAAGAAAATTAGGCATCCTTACAGTATTGGTAAAGCTTTCAAAGCAAGAAGGTAGAGCATTAATGAGCAAGTATCCACTTTCAATTTGTTGTGGTGGAAGTGTCAGTGGTCTGACTTCACTGACAAGGCTTTGTAAAGACCCAGGAATCTTTCAGTAGGAAAGAGTGAAAAATGAAGCCTTTGAACTAAGAACAAGCCCTACTGTCCCTAATTTCAAGCAGTTTCAGATGAGCAGCCCTAGAAGACTGTCAGCACTGTCATCTCCACCAGGAGGGAAGAGCACACTCACTAACCAAGGGTTGTGAGTGAGGTTTGGGGTGGTTTTATAAGTTTTTTGGGTTTTTTTTTAACTGTATTTTTATGATCAGTGTGCCCAGCTTCAACCAAGTATAGTGGTAATAAAGTTCAATCCAGGCTACAAAAACAAGAGCCTGAAGTTAACAACCACAGACTAAAAAGCAGCTGAAGGACAAAAAATTATAAATAAACACTAAGGCTAGTCCACAGTCCCATCAATGAGATATTAATCTCTATTGCATCAAAAGAGCCTCCGTCCTCTCCCTGCCAATATTCACACCCACATGACAGAGTACTTCATCTTGCTGAGGTCGAGACTATTTTTCCAAATGAGCTTTTAGGCAGCCTTTCCATTTTTAGTTCTTTGAGTGGCAGCACAGATTTGTATCAAAAGAAAGCAACCACAGAAGCAAGGCCTGAGGTGTTTGGTCTGGGACACGCTGTTCCTACTTCCAACAGAAAAACAAAAAACCAGCAAGTGAGGTTTAAAACATCCAGCCCACACACTCTCTAGCACTGTCCAAAACTGTTGGTAATCACATCACCTGTCTTCTTACCTCCTCTCAAAATGATATTCTAAGTGTTTTCACTTCTGAGTGACCTGTGTACCCTCCTGTTTACAGACAGAGGTGAAGACAAAATTACAGACAAAAGCTTGGAACCTGGAAGTCATTCCCACCAGACCTTCACATGGAGACCCAACCTGACTTCCAAAGGGCCAGAATCCATTCAGAAAAAAAAAAAAAAACACATGTATTTCTCCTCCCCATCACCAAATTACAGTGAGAAAAGTCACTGGAAATTAATGGGATCCTGAAGAGGTGCAGAGATGACACAGTTTAATGGTGCAGGGCCAGACTGGGCATCTACAAAAGTCAAGCTGCACAGCCCACAAGGGAAAACAAAAAAGTTATGGCCAGTCATATTCTGTTTAAATCTGAAGTGACATATTTTTAAGTGTTGGAATTTGTATTAAAAGAAAACCTGAAAAAAAAAAAGTACAGTTGGGGTCTGTTTTTTTCTGAGACACAAATACCAATTTCTCTCTATCACCTCAGCAAGGGTTTGAAAGTCTATTGGAAAAGTCATTAATCTGACAACTCCCTTCCCATGGCAGTGACCAGGAGCCACTTGTGTTTGTTTTGTTTTCAACACTGAGTTAAACCAAGCACAGGCACAGAGCACTGGCAGAGCCCGAGAGACTGGTTGTTGTTTTAATCCCAACCTTCCATGATTTTGCATGGATAAACCCTGCTATGCTCCCCTTCCTGGTTCATGGGACTGTAATTAATCATCTTTGTGTGACACCTTTCTGCTTCAACACCACTGTCAGCAGTCTGACCCTGCCATGGGCCAGTTTGGGACTCCTTTATGCATTCCTGGAGCTGTATTTACTGATGCCAGTTTTAGCCCAAAGAGCACAATGCCACTCTCCAAGCTCCTATCATATGGAGATCATCCATCCAGGATTGGTTTCCATCCCTCCTCCTGAACACTCACCTCTGCTAGGAAATAATATGGGGAATCCCTTCACTGGCATCAGCAGTTCTGTGGAGTAACTGGGCATTTAAGACATGGGTTATCTTCTACACCAGACCATGACATTTTGTCACATGTGGATCACCCTCCCTATGGTTTTCACATAAACATCACTACAAATAAGGCCCCTCTGTGCCCAGCAGCAGCAAAGAGAAGCAGACAGCTTTTGCACTGTCCAGTTTAAACAGAATAAACATTATAGACAGAAATAAGACAGGGTGGGGGAGGGAGACCAGCACAAAAACTATGCTGACAATACACCCTATTGTCTGCCCATTCAGCTGGAATAAGAATTCCTTTGAAGGACAACCATGCCTTCTCCTTTGTTTGAAAAATATTTAACTCATTGCAGAAAGTACGAGATACAACTAAGAAGCAATGGGTAAGGCATAAAGCCCTGCAAACTCGAGCTAAAATGAATTGAGGGACTTCAAGGGAACAGATAGATCAGCAAATTACTGTTCCTCGGGGATTATCCTTCACAACAGCTCTGATACTATTTGAACTATAAGAAATACATGGTGTAGCTGACAGTAAATCCTGTTTCAGTTGTAACAGCAGTGTTGCTTCCCTTCAATTTAGCCAATTCAACTGCAATAAACCACCCCACCTTTCCACCTGTGCAACTCTATTCGAAGGCCAACTATTTAGGTCAAACTTTGCATGACTCAGAGGCATAATGCAGGATTTAGCTGATGACCTTTGAGTGTCAGAGTGTCCCTGCATCTAAATGCCAATAAGCACTGACTTGACACACCTCTGCTGGTTCATGTTAAAGGGAAAAGAAAATGTTTGTTAATACAAAAATGTACTTAACTGAATAATGCAAAAAAGATATCCTAAGTATGTGAATTATGCTCAGGAATTAAACATGGAAATTTTGAATTTGCTTTTGTTTCACGGTTTCTGTTTTTAAAAGGTCGCTTCAGAGTTGGTTTAGTTGTTTTGGGTTTTTGTGGTTTGTGGTTGTTTTTTAGCTTACTTCTGAGACCAACTCAGGTTTATGAAAACTTAAAAATTAGGCTAAGGGTTTTTCTGGGGCTTTCTTATTTTTAAGTTAAAAGCTATTCTGAAATGGCATACAGTTATGTATCCACTACTGTAAATCATAAAGCAGCAGCCCTTGAGACATTTATCACCTTTCCCTCCTCAATGTTGCTTTTAGCACGAGCCTACGTGTCTAAGGGTTGTAAAGTCTACTGAGGTCGAGAAAATATCCTGGTCTAAGGCTGACTGACAGATCCCAGACATTACCAATTCCCAGACTTGGTTTTGGTCTGAACAGTCAGTCATCATTATCCACTGACTTGCACTAACTGAATTGTTTTGTTCAGAAGAAAATCTCACTAACAGGTGTCCCTTTTGTCAAAAGCATTAAAAAAAATGGGGGTGAAGGAAAAAAATGAGTAGACTCACTCTAGTGCAGGTCTCAGAACTCTAACTTTTAATGCTTCCAATATTCGATTTAACTCCACAAACGGTTCTTTTTGACTTTGATCTATTGATAGACCAGATTCCTGGGAAAAAAAAAAAAAAAAGGCAGTTTTTAGTGAAAGCATGAAAAACACAGTGGGATTGATCTGTTGGTTTTCTGACAGTTTAAATATTGACCTAGAACATTCAAATAAGGAAGGTAACACAAAGCATCTTTTCCACAGTTGATAACCTTCAACACCCACACTTATCCTTACCTGACAAAGTTCCTCAGCTACATCCAGCATTCCCTGCCGGAAGAAGTGCTCCACCATCACCTCGTTGAGGATCCTCTGGCTGTCAGCCTGCCAGCACCCATCTATGCCCACACTGCTGATGTCCGAGTCAAAGTTCTGAAACACATAAAATTATCAGTTAATGGGCTGGAACAAATCACCCCACATCATTTTTCCTTAATTATGCAGGACACCTGTCTCTCCACCCTCATGCCTTCTGCCTATTACTCAGTTGGCCCTCAATTACCTCCAAAGTGAAATGTATCTGTCAGCTGCTTCATTATCTCCTGTGCATGGAAGAACAAATCCTTTGGCTTCCTTGTTTCAAGTCTGAATACTATTCACTGTAAGGAATTACACTGGCAAATTACAAGTCTAGCTAGAAAGTTAGAAACCTAGTTAACTAACTAAACATGGCTTTCAAGCCCATGGTGAATTTCTGAAGGAAATACCTGCAGAAAAATCTTTTTCCATCTGTGAAAAGTGAAAATGTACAGGGAACAGAAGAATAGTGTACACCAGAATCAAGACAGAGTTATCAGTGCATCACTGTCACTGCAGCACACCAAACTGGAAGTAAAGTTTTAACTCAAGATTATTTTACATAACTGGGGAGAAGGGAGATAGACAATGCTGAAAAAGGAAAAGGTCATTCTCCCCACCCCCAAACAACAATGAAATTCAAATCTCTGAAGACCTCAACATCCCAGCAACAGGATGAGCTTTGAAAGTCCAAGAGATCTTTTACAGCTCTAACCCAGATGATCCTACTGCTGTGTATTTTTAGGCCAGTGGCCTATGGACATATTCCAGGAATAACTAAAGATATTGTCACGGTGACTCTTTGGTAACACTTGGCACTGCTTGGCACTGTGCCTCTTGGCAGCAGGAGAGAAACATTTGTTCCAATCCAAGATATAAACCAGGATTTTAACTGCTAACATGGTCTATGATGAGGGCAGGCAGGTTAACTCTAATAAAAATCCTCCTCCGTTGCCTAAAACGAAGCTGCTGCAAAATAAAAAGCCTAAAAGTAGCTCCTTGTTTGCTGCCTGATGGCTCTCTATGGCTCTCTCTCTCGAGGGCTCTCTCCCAAGAAGGAACTTCAGAAATCAGTTCAGTGAAAACAGCAGTGCTTCAGCTGCAGCTCAGTGAGGATCCACAGCCCTGCACATCACGGGAACACCGATCTCGCACAAACATGGGGTTCTGTCACAGCAGATAACACACAGCTGGCACGAGCTGCCTTCCTGTGCACAGCTCAGCCTCACACTGCACCCTCCTTTTACTCACCATGTAATTATTTCCTTCATCAGCACCTTCACATCTCCTCTGATGTTGCTCTGTGCCACCCTGAGAAAGGGGCAGTCTTCTCATCCCTGCACACACGGCTCCAAAGCCACCACTCCCTTCAGGTCTCTCAGCAAACTTTCAGTAAAACGTTAAGTGCAGCAAATTATCTCTTCCATCTCTTCTGAGATGGTGGAGCAAGATGAGCATTTGAATTATCACCACTGATTCAAGTCTCACATTTAACAATATTTTCACTTGGGTATCTTAACCTGTAAGCTCCTTGCCATGCTGCTCATCTTTAAGCTGTATCCTGAAAAACTTAAGCATCTTAAAGATTTAATAATACTGTTCTTATTCGTGCCAACTATTTGAATCCTTACAAGCTCACCACCATTGCTGATTCCTGGTATCAGTGTCCAAACACCACCAGCAGGTAACAAATCCATCAACAACATACTAAAGGAATATCAGAGGCAGTATTCAGAACACACAGGTTTACTTTTGGTACTTAGTTTCCAGGGTGGAGATCATCAATAATCTAAAAGTAATTGACTTTAAGCTGTATAACCCTGTAAGCAGAAACCTTATTCTTCTGGGCAGTTACCAAACATTAAAGCTGAACCCACGCCTCAAACATTGTCACATCCTCCTCGCTGCTTGGGGGCACAGGTGGTGGAGCTAATTAGCTCAGTGCCCTCACAAAATACTCATTTTCTTTTGAAACAACAAATCTTGTTGTGAACCTTTTCAAAACCCCATCATAAATTAGACTTTTAATTCTCATAGAGGGTGGTAACGAGTGGTATCAACCTGGACGTGATGCAGATTCAAGTCACATGGTACAACCTGAGGACCTCAAGTTTTTTCACTTCCCCTCAGTCACTCTGATCAGGTTCTCATTCCAATAACTTTTGTGTTTTGTTTTAAACAGTTCCTGAGGTATGTATTATATGTGGGATTCCACAGCTCTGCCACCTCTGGGCCCTGAGGAGCTTCAGGAACTGACTGCACATATTACAGTGAGTGACTGTCACATGTCAGAACAAATTACCACTTGCCTTTGGCTTCTGTATTTCATAACTGCCACGCATGGATGATCTGCTGGTGACTGCACACCCCTCAGTTTTGTTTTCTAAATGCTAACAGTATGCTAACTGACAGCACGTGGGGTTTAATAAGATTTCAAAAGTTAAAATAAATTCTGTAAGTTAAAAACTCCGGAAAGCTTAAAACCTGAAAAGCACAAAATAACCTAAGTGTCAGCTAATATTCCTGAGAAACAAACCTTTTTTTTTTTAAGAGCCTAACTAGTAAGTCTAGGGCCAAAATGTAGAAATCTTATGTGCTAAATACACCAATGAAACAACACACAACTAATAACTGCTAGAATGTGAGGACTTCCAAGATGCACACAAACACAAGATGGACCATTTTAACCAACATAACAACCCTCCATGTTATTTAAAACAACACAATATGAAGAAGGATGATGATTTAGTACAGTTTTATTCCTCAGTTGAGATTACTTTGTCCATTCCTCCCTTCTGAAGTCTGATCCAAAATACAAATAAAATATTTGTTTACCTTCTCTGTTAAATCTGTTTGCACATAAAATAAAGCACAACTTGCCAAGACTTTGCATTCATTTAGCCCCATTCTTCACAGTTATATGAAGTTCAGTAAAGGTTTTTAGTTTGTTCATATACAAGTTTTTACATGAAACAAACATTAACTTAGGTGAAAGTTTGCCTTCCCAAAGCACCACTTAAAATGTTGGCCTTTTAACAGGCTTAAAATTCTGGAGGAAAAAATGAAAGGAGCTGCCATTTACTCCTCTTATTCCTAAATGAAGGCATTTAACCACTACTCAGATTGCTGCTAGAGGGAAAACATTTACCAGCCCATCCAAAAGCTTTGAGATGAATTCAAATCATTCCAGAATGATTTACAGAGCTGATGAGTGAGGTACCTGATAACTTGCTGAACAGCAGTGAGTTCTGGAAGCAGAGCAAATGCTCATACAATACAAAAAAACTGGATGCAAACAATTGCTTTCAAAGGAGAAAATGCCCTCTGGAAGAGAGGGCAACCTTTCATGGATCAGAAACATGTGATCCATGTAGAGCTACTACGAAAAAAGGTTTAGCTTATTAGATAAAGTTTCCAGGAACTATTAACTAAAAAGTAACACACAAAGCTTTGGCATTTCAGACTTCAATGTATTTGATGCCAAATTTGAACTTCATTTTGCTTAAGGGCTTCTGTTCTCAGAGTGAACTCTGCAGACAGACAAATCTAGGGCCCATCCAAGTTCACAAGCAATTACTACAATAACTTAAAACCTGACCACACTAAACTTTATATGTAGGTATAACCCTGCCTCAATACAGGGAAAAAAAGAAATTGAACCTGAAATTGCCATGAGCAGACAATACAGCAAGTTCTTCCACAATCCAGGCTTGCTAAGGAGGAAGTTTGTTGATTCCACACGCAACAACAGCTGTCATTTGGCTGTGTCACATAAAATTGGCACCAGTATTACCATGTTTCCCAATCTCAAACCAGGCAACAAAATAATGAGTTACATTTATCTGTGCCTGAGCACACACAGCTAGGGAGACCACAAGCAGTGTTCCGGAGATGTTAATCTGTCTGTAAAATAAGTTTGAAACAAAAGTCAAATCTCATGAATCAAGGCAAGGGCTGTGCTTCTTTATATTCTAATGAGTGTTTTATTTTGGAAGCAGCAGTATTTTGTCCAGAAATGTGTTGAGAATCAATTCACTACATCAATTACACTTAATTACTTCTATTGGTTTAAGCTTAAGCATATTATGGTGAAGGGATGGGGGAGGGCAATTCCAGTAGGTTATGGGACTCAGGTGCCAACAAAGACTTTGCTGGCAGGTTTCAAACATATTTTCCAGCAGCACAGGGAAACTGCATTAAGTACATATGGAAGCTTTCCTTCAAATGTCACTGTTCAGGGAAACGCTGAATTCCACCTGGATTTAAACATTTCACGTATTCATCGGAGAAAGAGGCCAACACACATTCTAAAGTACTTCCCTTACTAGCAGTTGGGGAAAACTAACAATATTCAAACTGCTTGCACTAAAAAGAAAAGCTCAACCAAGTTCATATTTAAGGAGACAATCCTAACTTGTGCTCTGAACTTCATAAAACTCCATCCTTCGTTACAAGCAGAACTGGGGACTCCTGCAGTTCCCACTGCTTCCAATCTTTTGATGCAAACACCACAGACACTGAGATTGAAAATCCAGAGGAAGAAGCACACTGAATACAGCAAGTTGAGCTCATTTTTTAAGCAGCCCTTCTGACACTCAACAGGCTCAGAGCAGGAAAGGATTATTCAGATCCTTTCTACTGTTTCACAAAACCACACACTCGAAACTTAAAAAATGATTTTTATTTACATCTATCCCTTTTCAAATATAAATAGTAAATAAACTTAAACAGCAGGACAGAAATAATACTGGAAAAACTCTATTTCCATGAAAACTCAAACAGCAATTTGGAGATTAGATTCAAGCCTAAACTTCTTTAAGCTTGCAAGTGTTGGGGTTTTTCTGGCTTGTAAGAAATACCATCACCAATTTCCACTGAACATTCACACCCTCTATATATGACCTGAGGCTGTTCTACCTCAGAGGATTTAAATGAAGAAGGTCTGGCCAAACTCTAGAGCGTATTTGTACAAAGACCACTTGCTAAAGCAGAATAGGAAAGTTTAAAACTTAGGACAAGATTACATAGATTTATTTCAGGCTTCAAGCTGGTAATAAGGATGGAATTTTACTCTAGTTAATTGGTTTAGGTACAGCAGCAAGGATTTGAGACAGATGCATCCTTAAGCTTTGGATAAGTGACGTGTGGATTAAAGCTATTACTACAAAGTTTGAGCTCTCCATGATGGTCAGCCGTACATGTAAACAAAAAATACAACAGTTTCATGGACAATCTGCCCAATAAGGCGGCATTAAGTACTTTGTTCCTTCATCACACTATTGTAACATTGCGCTTTAACAGATCATCATTACTAACAAAACTTAAATGAGATTCCCAAAGGATAAATCAGTATCGGGTAATGCTGCAAATGTCTTTGTCCAGGTGAAAAGATTCATTTACAGGATCTTCCTTAATAAGATTATAAGGTGCACCTCAAACCAAATGTTTAGATCCTGTCAACAGAGGCATGTTCTGATGTGAAACTATCACAAGAATGTCCAAAAAAGACTCCCTGAATACAGGGAGCCTCTAAAGCACAAGACTCCCTGAATACAGAAAAGAACACAGACGGAGAAAAGCATGGCCTGAAAGTACACATATAGCACCACTTTAGTATCATTTCAAAGAATTGTTAATATCTACCTACAAAAATATTCAGATCCCAGTTATTCTTGAACCTGGAATTCATCTCAGAACATCTCACATGCAAAGTTCCAAAGATAAGCTGCCTTATTTGTTATGGCATAGACATGCTGACTACAAGATGTTGAATCTACTCTACTCACATTAAGGCTGTGTTATAAAATTAAGCCCCAAAACCAACAACACCCCTGAAATATGTACAAACTGCCTTTCTTAAAAAATTCTCTTATCTTACAGAATCACAGAATGGTTTGGGTTGGAAGGAACTTTAAAGATCACCTCATTCCAACTCCCTGCCAAGGGCAGGGACACCTCCTACTAGACCAGGTTGGCCCAAGCCCAGTCCAACTTGGCCTTGAACACTTCCAGGTATGGGGCAGCCACTTGTCCTGCTTTCCAGAACAAAATGCCACTTCTGAGTTACCTGCTACTGACAATTAAGTAAACATTATATATATAAACCACAGTATTTCTTACCAAGACAGATACTGAAACAAACATCCTGCTAAACCAATAAAACACAAAACATACTAAGGTTTGTAGTATCAATAGGGAATGTTCTCTCAGAAATTAGGAGAGCTGAGCTGCCCCAGAAGGAATACTCTGTCTGCAGTGAGTTCTGAAAGCAAGTACAGCCCCCTGAATCACCTCTGCTTCTGTAGTTCTCAGGATGATTTAGTTAAGATTGACTGTAGCACAAATCCAGATTTTCTAAAGCAGAGCACACACCACAGAACTAATGCTATAATACAATCAAACCACAAAATAAATACCTTATCAATGGCTTTTCCAACTCGGGATACACTGCTGTGAATGTCCTTATGATCGGAGGCCAGTTTTTGGACTGTGTCTTTTATTCTTTTACAACACTGAGTCATAACAAGTGAAATCGTCCCTGACAAGTCTCCATCTTGATCTAGACAAAAGAGAGGAAAATTACTCACTTTGCTACAGACAAATGGTAACATCCAATCTCTCAATATGCCACATATAAAGACAAAAAGTGGTATTAAAAGAAAGAAATGCGATCCAGGGAGTATTTGCAAAGCAAGATCAGTGTAAAAGGAGGCAGAAAGACAGGAATTCACCTGTTGTGAAAACTCACCTGGGGAATTAGGAATCCAGCTGGGTGTACAGTAACAGTGAACGAGGGCAACAGTTTAAAAAATTCATGTAAAGTTCTCATGTGTCTCAGTCACAGTATACAAATAAACATCTCAAAGAAACACCCAATCCACAAATGTCTCAGGGAATAACAGAATAACAGAAAGCTGCTGAAGCTACTACAGGATCAGTTCTCTTTCAGACAGACCCTGAAGGTACATGAGAACATCACCTTTAACTACAACAAGGTGAAAGCAAAATGTGGATTAATCAGAGTCCAGTTAATTCCCACCCCACAAACCACCCACTTCTATTGGGCTCTGTGTTTGAGCTGTATCAAACT
Organism: Manacus vitellinus; assembly: GCF_001715985.3. Lineage (NCBI taxonomy): Eukaryota > Metazoa > Chordata > Aves > Passeriformes > Pipridae > Manacus > Manacus vitellinus. Next base: position 243,825 of record NW_021940910.1, on the reverse strand, counting down.
TCTGCTTCCTGACTCGTGGAAACACCTCTGGAAGTTCAGCCAACCAGCCTCCACTTCCCCTCTACAGATAAGAAGCAGCCCATGAAGGATCAGTGGACATTGTTATGAGATTTATTCTCTAGGAACTGTGACATTTTTAGCTGATGTCCAACAACCCATTCTGTGAACAAAATAATGAACAGGGAAGGTTTACAAGCCCCATTACAGCACTTCACAGTTTACACCCTCTGTGCCTTGCATCAAACATTGCTCAGGAGCTTTAGTCAGGGAAAAAAAAAATCATTTTTCAGTGCTTTACCCCAGTCCTTTCTTCCTGTTTTTGATTTAAAAATACAAAGAGAATTTTACCTCTGAAGGTCTCTCCTTCCACAAAGTTCATTCTAAATGAAGAGTTTTTTCCTTTAGCAACACAGACATTGCAGCCTTCAGCTGCAGGAAGGCTACTTTAAGTGGGAGAGAAGCCCAGAAATGCCTCCCCGGTATTCTGGGCCCAAAGCCCTCATGTGCAAAAACCAAAGTCATCGAAATATCTCTTTAGAAGGAGGATTTTATGGAAAATGTGTTCGCTTTCTAAGTTTGTTCGTTTTTGATTTCATATTTTAACACATTTTTTTGTTTCAGCAGTGCATTAAGAGCACAGTTTCTGGAGACAGCAAAGGAAACCCAGAAAAAACTGTGATCACAGATAATGATTCCACAGACACTTTTTCTAGATACCTTCCCCTCTGTTGTTGCACATTAAACTATCTCACCTCACCTCTAACCAAGCAAACAGCTCCTGTCCAGCCCCACAATCCCCAGCTGAGGAAGCTTCAGCAGCGTTTTTGCAACAGCCACAGCTTTTAAGAAAGAAAAAAGCTTTAACTCCCTCCAGTCCCATGAAACCAAGGATCACCTCCCAGGCAAATGGCTATTTTTTTTTCTAGTGGATGAGTGAGGAGTAATAAGGATTGAAACAGTCAATTCTGTGACTCTGTGCATCCTGAATTAAAAATGAAAAATTCACTCAACTATTACATGGAGTTCACCTTCTAAAATTATTTTAAGAATAATCCCTATTTCTCAGTTGCTGTTTAATTTTTATGACAGATATGTAAAATCACATGAAGGATCTTTAACTATCTCGTGGCTTTTGCCACCACAAAATGATCAGTCAGAGATTACACAACACGTAAAATGGAAACACTCATTCTGCAATGAACAGAGAGGCTAAAATACACTTCTGGAGTTTTTTGCAAGAAGAGCCATTAAGCTAAAACCCAAACAACTCACTGCTTTTACACCAAGAAAATAAGTGAATTTCTGGCCCCTGACACTTACTGCAGCAGAAACCAACTCCTGTAAATCAATGAAAATGTCTACACAGGAAAAGTCATCAGAGCTGTACAAGGTTTCCCCTCTGCACCCCTCTCTTCCAGCCTCAACCAAACTACGAGCTGCTTGTAAAAAATCAGCAGGAGAAAGCCTGGAACCAGCCCTCCTGGTATTTCGGGGTTCACAGGACACCACAGCCCTGCACGTACAGTCACAATTAAAAAAAGAAATAAATACACTGGCCAGCAGACACTGGGCACAAAGCAGAGTCCAAAGCCAAGTTTACTCAGCCAGACACATTTATACCATCCAGGAACGTGCAGCCCTGCCTTGGTGGCTCCAGAAAGACAGATGTATGAGGGGAAGGGAGAAGAAAAACAAACTTTGCCTTCCCACGCACAGGACTGAGCACAGATAGGGCTGGTCTGTCCTCAGGCTTTAACAAGAAAAAAGACATTTTAAGGGACTGGAGGGGGGAGGGAACCCCACAGTTTAGAGGTTAAAGCAGATTCTAATGGTTTCTTTGTCCCCACCCACTTCCTTTTTATATCCACTGCCTATTTAAGGTCTTTTCATGCATCTTTGCTCTCAGATCTTGTCCTACAGCATTAACTTCTTCTTCAGCAGTGAGGGTTTTCATTTCTCTTCCTTTTTTCCTTTAAAATTGCATACTAAAGCATATTTCTGCAGTCCATACCCCTAAATTAGAGCTCCACATTGAGATATCTGGCTGTTTTCAACACTACCAATTTTTAAAAATCCTCAGGACACAGTGTATAAAAGCTGCAAATACCTGTTCTTGTTAGAAAGTTATAAATAACATGTTAAAGGAAAAAAAAAAAACCAAGAAGAATTTTGCCACCTACGAAGCCAGCTCACCCTCAGATGCCAAAACTGAAGAGTCCCCAAATGTTTAAGGGTGCACTAATAACATATTGGCTTCATTCTACTAAAAGAAAGCTCAGTTTGCAATGTGCTCTCTGGGACAGCATCATCACTTGGTAAGTGCTGAAAGTATTTCCAGGGCCTTCACTGGACAGCCCCAAAAACTGCTAATCCAAGCCTGGATGGAAAACCCAACAAGGACCCGGAAGGAATCACACACTGGAACCTTTTAGTTTTATCACAACGTGAGTACAAGCTCTGGACCTGCAATGGGATTCTCCCAGACAAACCTTTACAGCCCAACAAAGGCCAATACAAGTGCAAGGGTCACACCATGAGCATTCCAGGCCAGGTCAGGTTGTGAAGACACACATTTTATTGACTGTCCTCAATGCCCAAGCCCAGACTGTTTCGAACAGCACAAACAACAGTTTGAAACACAGTTCAAAACAATGTCAGAAAGACCAAACTTTTTTTCATCCCAAACAAATGCCTTGGAATCAGAATTCCATGTTTGCTGTCCATAGAAACTGCTGTGTACACACAGAGCAGCTCCAGCACACTCCTACTGGAGTTCCTGGAATTATCCACACTCCTGACTGAGCTTTGCACCTGTATTTGCACAAGAACCACAGCAAACACGTTTCCTTTGAACCAAACAAAAGCAAAAAGCAGAGCACCAGCACATTTGCTCTCAAGTTTGGGCTCAGGAGCCTGTAAGTTCCTATGTTTAATCCTCGGCTTCCTGCGTGGTCCTGGGTAAATCACTTCAGCTGCCTCTCCACTCCCTCCCACTCCATCAACAAAACACGGCACTGCCTCCACCTCTGGGATTTCACAACCTTTATATGTCCTGTGTTTACAGCCCCAGCAAGTGCCCAACACCAGCTGACACACGGACAGGGCCGGTATTTACTCCCTGCTGTGTGCTGTGGTTTTACCCTAAACACCGCCAAACCCTCCCCCCCCCAGGCAAAGGAACACAACTTAGGGGACATAGGAAAACAGAAAGAAAAAAGAAAATAAAATAAATACGAGTGAGGAAAAAAAAAAAAAGCAAACAGGTCAGGCCGGCCCTGTGTTTCCCCCGGGGTGACCAACCCCTTTGTCACCCAACATCAAGGGTTATGAACACCCTCACTAGGGTCACGCCAGACCTGCTGACCCGGAACAAACGAACCTCTTGGGCAGCACAGACAAGGCAGGGAAGGCCTGGAAGGGCCGAGACCCATCACAGAATCACACAGAATATGCTGAGTTGGAAGGAACCCCCAAGAATCCTCGAGTCCAAGCCTTAGCCCTGCACAGGACCATCCCCAAGAGTCACACCGTGTGCCTGAGTGTAGCATGCCAATCCTTCTTCAACTCTGGCTGACTTGGTGCTGTGACCACTTCCCTGGGGAGCCTGTTCCAGCACCCAAACACCCTCTGGGGGAAGAACCTTTTCCCAATACCCAACCCAAACCTCCCCCACTCCCACTTTTTAACTTTTCCATGTCAGAAAAGCCTCAAATCTCCGTGGGGTGGTCCTGGCTCAGCCCCCGCAGCACAGAACCCTCGGGGCAGGGGCTCTCCCTGGAAGGGTCCCCACCCCACAGAGCCCGAAGTTTTGGGGCCACAAATCCCAAAATTTTGGGGGTTCCCCCCCGGGGAGGCGCAGGGGAGGGAAGGAGGGGTGCGGGGGAGGGGTCTCTCCACGTACTCTCTGTCTGCAGGATCTCCCTGCGCAGCCCTCCCGCGTACTGGATCAGCTCCTCCAGGCTGCGCTCGCAGAGCTGCCCGTATCCCGAGAACTTCTGCAGCACCTTCTCCAGCTCCCTCTCCACCGTCACGCACTGGTCCATCGCGTCCGGGCCGCGCTCCCGCTGCTGCTGATCCTGCTGTTCCTCCTCTCCTCTTCCTCTCTCCTGGTCGTGCTGCCGTCGCCGCCCCGGCCGGCCCGCCCCGGCCCCCACGCAGCGCCGGCCCCCCCTGGGCGCCCCGGCTTCCACACAGGCACAGCGCGGGCACGGACTCGCGCGCTCGCGAGGCAGCGCCGCGACACCCGCCCCGGAACTCCCCAACCTCGGAGGTTGTTGTGTCTTTTTTTTCAGTCAGGCGGCGCCGCGGGCAGCCCCGCTCGTGCCCGCGCTGCTCCCGGTGTCCCAGTGGGATCGAGAAGCGCTTCCTCGGCGCGGCGCGTGGGGAGTTAACCGGGGAGCGGGGGATGGCGGGGTGTGGTGGGTCAGGCAGCGCGGCGGGCAGCCCGGCGCGGGGGCCTCAGGGGCGGGTTTGCATGGCGACGAAAGGCCTGAGGGGGCGCCGGGCTGGGGAGGCCTCGGCGGCTCCTTCGGGGTTCTGCGATCGGGCTGGGCCACCCCGGGGCCTGGGAGCGGCCCCTCCGGGTCTGTCACGGCCGGGGAGCGGCTCAGGGCCGTGCGGTGGGTGCAGTGTCAGCGCTGAGGTGACCCCCCCGGGGTACACAGGGTTCGCTCCCAGCCAGGCTGCGAGGAGCGCGTCTCCCCTCAGACATCGCACAAGTGACACCGAGCAGCGGCTCTAAACAACGCCAGGAAACGCGCCGTGCCGGAAGCGAAGCGTTTAGCCCTTCGTCGGGTTGTTAATTGGTCGGTAAACTTCCGGGCGGTAAAGTTTTTGTGTTGAGTTAAAGGCTGAAGTGGCTTATTGGACTGGCGGCGTCTTGTGAAAAAATGTGCTCAAGGAGATGTCTGAGCTTGGACTCCACCTGGTGAACGCCAACTCCAGAGGATGCCACCAAGTTGATCGGAAGGATAGAGCACCTCTCCTGTGGGGAAAGGCTGAGGGAACTGGGATTGTCCAGCCTGGAAACGAGAAGGCTCTGGGGAAAAATTTCACCCTTCCAGCACCTGAAGGGAGCTTACAGCAAAGATGGGGAAAGACTATTTACAAGGGCATGTAATGACAGGACAGGGAGCAATGGCTTCAAACTGAAAGGAGGTTTAGATTAGATATTAGGAAGAAATTCTTCCCTGTGAGGGTGGTGAGGCCCTGGCACAGGCTGCCCAGAGAAGCTGTGGCTGCCCCATCCCTGGAAGTGTTGGTTAGAAGGCCAGGTTGGATGGAGCTTTGAGCAACCTGGGATAGTGGAAGGTGTCACTGCCCATGGCAGGGGGTTGGAACTGGATGGGTTTTAATCACAAATTATGTTTAAACACATCACACGTCTTCTGGTTTCATAGGTCAGCACAGTGGTTTAGTTTGTGAAGTTCTGTGGGCTTCTTGTTCATCTCAGCACACTCAAGCAAGGTCTCCTTGTTTATTTATTTGTTAACATTAAACAGAGCTTTATCTTCTCCAGGGGGCAACAAATCGTTTTTCCCTGTTACAAAAACAGAAAATTTGAACTGCCTAGGGAAAAAAATTGTCTTTATTTGAAGCTTTAATTAATCTATTCTGCTCCTGAAAGTTGTTTTGTCCTCGAATGGTGTCCGTTTCTGTGCAGTTAATCACTCCGTGTTTATGGGCAAATCAAATTGCCACAAGGGGCGACCACGAGGTGCAGCTGCGACTGTAAAAAGCCCCTGAGCACCTGCTGGGGTGTCGCAGCTGACCCTGAGCGGGGGGGGGTTGAGCTTCAGAACCTCCCCGAATTCCTGCGTGAAGCACCGCCAGGTCACCGAGATCGCCTCACCCGAATGGGAGGGGGTGGGACTGGGTGGGTGGGCGTTAAGGTCCCGCCCAACCCAAACCGCTCCATGATTGAACTTCCAGCGCCTTGGCTGAGGTGTCGGTGCTGGTCACTGTGTCACAGAGTCACCCTCTGTGTTAAATCTTTGGCCACTTGTACCTAGTAGGAAACATCTGATTTAAAATTCCTCTGCCTACAACACAGTAGTGTCTGAGCTGCTGCTGTCTTGCTTGGAGACTCACATAGGCTTGTTGGTTTATTTAATACCAGGCAATGACAGGGAGTCACAGTTTCATAGCACACATAAAAACGTGTTAGGATGTGCCCGTGTTGATCAAGAGGCACCTCAAGAGATTGTGTCAGTGAGCTCCTAAAAATTCATAGAATCAGGATATCCTGAGTTGGAAGGGACCCACCAGGATCATCGAGGTCCAAACCCTATCATTGAAGTAAATTGTATTTACAAAGTTGGCTCTTAGGAAAACTGGGTTTCAGGTCGTTTAAATGTTAGTTTGCTGAACTACATCTTGATAAACTCAAAAAAATTAAGACAAAAAAGGTATAATATTTTAATGTGGTAAAGGATTAAATTAAGATTTTAAATCCTTGGTTTTACTGACTTTGAAATGTTCCCTGTGGGGTCTGGAAAGTAGATTATTGTCTGAATTCCCAGGCTGCACAGTCAGCAACTGCTCCTAGGAGAGGGTGGGGGAGGAGAGGGAATCCTTGCCATTTATCAAGGGGCAGCAGATAAAAAGACTACAGGTTTGGCTGTCTGACAAGGGAAGGTGGCTGTCCCAGTTCTCAGGATTTGGGCTCGTTTGCTTGTAATCATAGTAAAAATACTTTTGCTGCCAAAAATATTTAAAACCAGATCCCTGGTTTGGGTTTTTGTTTAAAGGTGGAATTTATGTTCTCCATTAGCTTCACATTTGTAACATTTGCTCTGTGATCATAGAATTGACTGAGTGATGACTGTTTACTGCTGTTAATTAGTAGTGTTAACCTTGGGGTCTTTAAAAATGTCACTGTGTGTCATCTTTGTGTTCAACCCAAATGAATTTTAAGTCACTGTTAAAATATTTAGATTTTCCAGATAATTAAAACTCCCTGAAAGATCGTTTGCAGGTGACACGTCAAAGACATTCTGAGTTGTAACTGGAAACCAAATATCTAGAAAACAGCACATTTTCTGGTAGGGTCAGCTTAGAGCATCAGGGATGGAAAGGTGAGGAGGGAAAGGAGCACCAGAGAGCCTGGGAGAGGCACCGGATCCGTTTGGCTTTGCTCTGCCACGCCTTTGGTGAACTCATCACCTGCAATTCTTGCTCCTCCTTTGCAGCTCTGCCCTGGCCCATCCTGTCACCCAGGTGCTTCTCTGTTGGCAGCTGCTTTGTTTTGGGTTGTTCGGGGGGGGGTTTCGAGTAGAGGCCTGAAACATTATTTTTACTTTCCTAAAACGACTCCGAGGTTTTGAGTTCTGGCAGATGATTGGCTTGGTCTCTGCGGGGGCCTCGTCAGCAGTTACCACTGGGGAATGTTGCTGATGGATTTAGCTCAGCCCGTGAGCGCTGGGAAGTGACACACCGGTGACAGCCTCCCCAGCAGGCGGTGCTGCAAATAGTTCAGCTGTAATTGCTGTGAGGTACCTTCCTGGTGCCTTCCTGCCGAGGGAAGCGAGAGCATCCCCGAAGGAGTTACAGGGGAGAGAAACACGGATCGGGTGGAGACGGGTCTGTGGGGCTCTTGAGAAACAAACCAACAAACAATGTTTTCTAACTAAAATATACAAAGTTCCTTTTCAAATATGCAACTCCCACCCATCATTCACACTGGTGGGAGCCACTTTGCCGCTCACTTGAAACAAAAGGTAGAGAAATCAGGCAACGTCTTGAAGGTGTGACCAAAGCAATGGGCCTTCACAAAGCTTTTGAAAAAGAACCGTGTTCCTGGAGCAGCTCAAGGCTCAGAGCCTGCCTGGGGCCCTCTAAGTGTGTGTTTTATTGACTGTGCCCCGGCTCCACGAGCTGCAGGGACAAAGCCACTCCCTTGTATTTTGCCACGAGAGAAGGATTCATCTTATTGATGCTTTGCCACCTGCTCATCAGGGAATGGGCCCTGGCTTTTGCAGGGAGAGCTTCTCAAGCTGCAGTGGCTGTGGAGGAGAGAGCAGCACCTCACCTGGACTTGCCTCCAGTACCTTCCCTCCCAGCTGGACCTGCCACTTGAGGCTCGCTGCAACCCCAGCAGAGCTGCTGAAATCCCTTTGCATTTGCTTGAGCAGTGCCAGCAGGGACAGGGTTTGCAGCCCACTTTTATCTTTTCCACACAAAAAGGCTGAACAATAAAGTCGTATGTGACTCCCGGTGTGAGGCACAGCATTTACCAGCCCATAAGGGCTGTTTGTGAGGAACTATGTCTGCAATCCTTCCACTCTTCCCCTTTCAGGAGCCAAAATGAGCCCATTCCTGAAGAACATACAGTCGTGATTTTTCTTCTTGAAGAGGCTGTGGTGGCTCCCTGACAAAACAGGCTAAACCTTGGTTGTTTTTTTTTTCCTTTTTAAATCACATCAGCACACTGAGAACCCTGTAAATGTGTTTTAAAGGCTCTGAGGGGCACAGCGGTTTAAATGCTTTTTCCAGATCAATATTAGCGTGCCTTTCTGAAAATTGATAGTACAGAATTACAGCGCGTACGCTCTGGAGGGTTTGTCAGTATTTTTAAAATTAAGCTGTGCTATTTCTGTGCTCATCTCTATGAGCTGCCAATTTTCATGCAAATTATGGATTCTTAAAATAACTAAACATACAAAAGCAATGTTGAGTTTCCTTCAGAGGAGAGCCTTCATGTCAACGCAGCAGCTTGATTTTAGCATGCTTTTTGTAGCAGGCTAAATTGTATCTTTGCAGCCCAACGCTCCGTGTACAGCCTGGGATGGTTCTTTCTGGATCCACTTAAACGGGGATCCAGACTGTGCCCAAAACGCTTCCCATGTGAGCACAGACCCAACTTAGAGTCGTGTCAGAAGTCGCAGTGGTGCTCGCAGGTTGCATCGGGCTTTGGCACAAGTTCCCAGCGCCAATGCAAAGCTGCGGAGTCCGAGTTCCGACCCGTGCAGATGGAGCTCGCTGTGGAATTTGGTTTCGCGCCAGCCAAGGGCTGGGAGCAGGGTTGGGAGCAAGCCTAGCCTGCGGGAATGAGGAGTGGAGGGATCATCCCTACACCCAGCAGCCCGAATCCAAATAAACTGTGTCCACTAAGCTGTCCTAAAACTGCCCGAACAAATCGTCCCCGTTCTGGCTCCGTAAATATTTTTCTTCTCGTGAGCCGCGTGGGTCGGGGTCGGATCCTGCCCCCTCCCTCCCCGATATTCGAGGTATTTCTATATTATTTTCCTCGCAGGAGGCGCAGCCGCAGGGTCCAAAGTTGCCGCGGGGGGCAGGGACGCTGCCGCCCCCCGAGCGCGGCGATGCGGGGTCGCGCCGCGGTGCTGAATCACGGCGGGGGGGAGGAAGGGGAAGGGGAAAAGGGAAGAAGAAGAAGAAGGGAGGGGGGAAAAAGGGGAAAGGGGAAGAGGGAAGGGGGCGGGTGCCGGCCGCTCACGTCATTGTTATGTCTCCGCGGCTCCGCCGGCGGGGGGACAGCGCAAGCGCGCGGGCTGAGGGGGGGGGCCTGGGCCCCCGCTCCCCTGACAGCCCCCGCTCCCCTCCCTCCCTCCCTGCCCGGCCCGGCCTCCGGCTCGGCGCTCCCGGGAAGATGTGGGTGAAGCTGTGCTGTTTGCTGCTCTACTTCCTGGCGCTCTTCGTGCTCGCCCGGGTGTTCGAGGCCGTGGCGTGGTACGAGAGCGGCTTCCTCGCCACGCAGCTGGTGGACCCGGTGGCGCTGAGCTTCAGGAAGCTGCGGACCATCCTGGAGTGCCGCGGTCTGGGGCACTCGGGGCTGCCCGAGAAGAAGGATGTGCGGGAGCTGGTGGAGAAGTCAGGTACGCGGGGCTCCCCCGTGACCCGGAGGGACGGACGGAGGTCGGTCCCCGGCCACCCCGCGGGGCTCGGGCGCCCTTGGGATGGAGACCCGGGCGCTGCTTTCCCTTCGCAGGGCGGGTGTGGGGGAGCGGCTGGACCCCCCCAGCTCGGGGATTTAGTGAGGGAGGCCGGGGAGCTCGGGGGGACGGTCCAGACCCCGGCGGCGTTGTTTGAGCCCGGGCAGGCTGAGCGCCCGAGGGAAAGGCCTTGCCGCGGACGGGCACCAGCAGTGGCCCTTCCCTTTTCCTTCCCTTCCCTTCCCTTCCCTTCCCTTCCCTTCCCTTCCCTTCCCTTCCCTTCCCTTCCCTTCGGGTTCCGCTGCGGGCGGTCGGGTCACCCAGGGTGGCACAGATGGGAGCGAATGTCGCCTGCCGTGAAAAACAGAGGAAAGAACCCCAATAGCTGCAGTGGATCACTGTTTACAGCTGGGGCCAGGTCCCTTCCCTGTATTCCTGCCCGCTTCCCGGGGTTATTACAGGTACGGCTGTCAAGATGGGCCCCGAGGAAAGCGGTGGTTTCATAGATGAGGAGCAGAAGGGTTGGGTACCCAGGGATGAGGTGTTTTTATACAGGGGGAGCAGAACTAGATCTTGCATATAAAAAATAGCCTGGAAAAAAAAAAGCAGGGAGGCGTTTCGGGAAGAAGGGAAAACCAGGTGAAGGAGGTGGACTTCTGGGGGGAGTGATGAACAGCGGAGGGTGAAGAGCAGTGGAGATGCAAGGAATGGCAGAAGTGTCCTGAAAGTAAGGGTGCTGCCTGGAGCAGGGGGGAGCTGGCCCCGAGGACTGGGAGATGGGGCTGATGTAATAGCTGTAGTGCCAGCCAAGCAGGAAAATGTGAGTAGCTGCTTTTAAATCAATGATCGAAGGGCTGCTGATCCAGAAGAGAGAGAAATCCCAGCAATCAGGATAGGCAGTGAGGGTCTCTTAATGTCTGGACAGAAAGGGAGAAGGATTTGGATGGATAACAGTGAGTTCCATTTAACTTTAAAAATGCTAGTTTAAATAATTGATATTAATCCTGGGCATTTAAGTCCAATTTGCTGTTATTGTTCATTGTTTATTTATGTTTTTATGTTGTTTACTAGCTTTGCTGCTACAACAGTAAAAAGCAAAAGTAAAAAAAAGCGGTAGGTGTTTCCAATCCCTTTCACTCCTTGGCTGTCAGGTACTTTCATGATGTCATGATGTTTGGGTTGCATATGCTGCAGGGAAGTGTTTAACTCCAAATAAATTGTATTAACCAACTTCTTCAAATGTCATGGAAACACTTCTCATACCAGCAGGCTTTGCAGCATTTTTCCGTGTTTTTTTTTTTTTTTTCCTTTCCTCTTTTGGAAGCCCCTCAAGGGTTTCAGCTGTTACACTTATTTTTATATTTTGAAAGAAACAGCATTTTTGGACGAGACTTCATTTCTTAAAGCTTAATAGGTTAGTTACTAGAATGCTGGTTGTCATTAACAGCGTTTGTAATGATTGTGAAACGAGACATGAGAAGGAAATGAGATTATGAAGGAAACATTATCGGATAATTTTACTGTGAGCTCTTTAGGTCGCTGCAATTGGAGTTCATGGGAACTTTTCCCAACTGTGCAAACAGAAGCCAACAGCTAAATTATTCTGCCTGAGATTCTTAATTGCAATAGGATGAGCAACACTGAGTTTTGGTACAAAATTATTGATTAAAATTTTGGAAGTCTGAACTATCAGTGTAGCTTGCTGCAAAACTGCTATCCAGTGAAACGAAAGCAAAGATGCATCAAACTGAATTGCTCTCAGCCACTGAACGTTGTTATGTGCAGAGAACAAGGCTTAGAAAATGTTCTTCTATTCCTTTGTGTGCTCAGTTGCATGTGTGGTACCTCTGTGTAATCAGAAGCAGAGCATTCATGTCTTCTGTGGTCTGACAGATGAAGTCAGGTTGTTCATAGTCATATCACTAGAGATGGAATTATAATAACTTTAAAGTTTAGCTACCTTTGCACTGAAAAGGCTCTCTGAGCAACCACGCAAATACAGTTAGTTAAACTGTTACTAGAATTTATAAAGTGATCTTTCTCGAGTGCCATTTTAACTGAATTTCTCCAATTGTCTCTTTTTCAGGAGACCTCATGGAAGGAGAGCTTTATTCAGCTCTCAAGGAGGAAGAGGCCTCTGAATCGGTTTCCAGTACAAACTTTAGTGGTGAAATGCACTTCTATGAGCTTGTAGAAGACACAAAAGATGGGATCTGGCTGGTACAGGTATAGAAATTCAATCGTTCCTTTTTATATATTTATCACACTCCAAATGTGTTTCAAAGGAGGAGTTTATGAGGGTAGTTAACTAGCTGTAAAAATATATAACAGAGAGATCTGGTGACAAAGATAAATTATATCCGGGAGATAAGGAATAGAGGAATAAATCTGTTAAAAAAAAAAACGCAGGAGAGGCTGGAAGTGCCAGAATTCCTATACAATCAGGAAGAAAAATAAAACCTGTTATTCTGTGGATTGCTTTTTGAAAAGCAGGCACTTTAGAACCAGAAAACAAGCAAAGCAGCACACACTTAAGTACACAGAGTATGCAAGTCCTTGGCCCTGGTATTCTGAGAGCCTGTGTGATGTGAAGTAGGTGCATTAGCACAGATGCTCCCAGCTGGCACAGGAGAGGTGCTTCTGGTGCTGCTCTTCCTTTTGGCTGCCTTACAGGCTCAGACCCAACCGATTTAAGTTTCTGTTTATCTAAGTGGCTTAGAGCACTTGTAAAATCTCTGTTGGCTTTTCACAAAGGCAAGAGCTCAGTGTGCTGCTTCCCAGGCTTAGCAGGCTGCTTCTACAACACACTCTTGGGGCTTAAAGTTAACCTTCTCCCAAACCTGTTGGGCCCACCAGTTATGGAGTGTGCTCCCCCAGGGCTGCATGAGAATAAGAGATCAATTAGTAAAAGAAAGAAAGACTTTTTCAGATTGGATTCTGAAACAATTCATCATCACTCCTGAGAACATAAGTAAACCAGACCAAAACGTAGAATTATTTTCTGCGTCAACTTTTCTGTTAGTAAGAGGTTGTTTTTTTTTTTTTTAAGGCATAAGTTTCCTGCTAACAGTCACATCAGGCAATCAGAATTCCCCACCAGGCAATTAATTGTTCAGTTGATAGCTCCCACCTGGTTTTTCTGGTCTCGCTTCATGTTTTCTATGTAACAGGAAGTCATTAAATCTTGATAATCCATTTATTAGACCTGCACTGTCACCACATCACATCTCACCCCCAAATAGACAGTGAGAGAACAGATTACCTTCAGACTAGAAATGGCAGTTGTGTTTTGGAAAAGATGTATTTGCAGTTTATTGAATCCAAGCTTGAGGTTTAAATCATGCAGAAGAGCATTCTTGAAGCAGAGTGCTGAAAGGAAGTTTACATGTCTCCAAGCTAGTTGATAAGTACAAGCATGAATATGCTATGAAAAACCTTCCCTTCTCCCCATGCAGCTCAAAAGAGTAAAATATGGTAGTTCTCTGTTGTCTGTTGCTTGCAGAATTTTACTTGTAATATATTTTCCACTGGCTTCCTAATAGCAGATCAGATAGGCTGTGCTTTGATATCTCTAGTGTGATGAATGTTGTCATCATTCTGGGAATATTTGCACAGCTATTCAGTTGGTCACAATAGCTGTGGAAAAAAAATTAGTGGAATTTACTGAATAATTTACTGAACGCTATTTGTCTGTTTCTCTACAATAAAAACCACAAGACATGTCAAATTCCTATTTTTCATTCTTGCTTCTCGAGTTTTCATCACTTCTGAGTTTTCATTTGCTCCATTCCCCACTGTAACTCCTGTGCTGGGTTTCTTCATGTCCTTCCACAGGTTTTTCCTTGTTTTTTCTTAGGCCTTGTCCCTGCAGAGCCAGTTTTTACCATCTCTTCCCTGTTCTAACCCTTGCCCATCCTCCTTTACCGTTAGGCATCCTGTGGAAAGTTCACAGCTAATTAACCAGCTCGATGATTTAGGCAGGGAACAGTGGAGAGTGAGGATGTCTCGTGGATGGGCTTGGGAGCACAGGCAAGGTCAGAGATTCCCCTGCTTTGTTGCTACTGACTGGGAAGCAGAAGGGATCTCCAGATCCTTTTCAGGAGCAGAAGGAGAGGAGCAGTTCTGGCTCAGCTGGCGCAGTGGCTGTTGGTTGAGTTGGTTTTGAACACTTCATAACTCTGTATGGGAAGACTGGGACTCTGAAGATGATTTTTATTTTGTAAATGAAATGTCTGGTGTGGCACAGGCTGGCAGTGTGATAGCCGTCACTGTCTGCAGAGAATCAAAGGGAAAAGAGGAAACAATTTCTACTTCTTGATGTGTTTGACACAAATTGAGATGTGAATTTGTCATCCAGAGTCAGCGAGATGAATTCCTTGAAGAAAGTCCAAGTCAGTACACAAGGAATCAGTGTTTGTGGGTTTGTTTCTTTATTTTCTGGAAATCCACATGCAAAGCATCCCTGTTCAGTGGTAATTTGTTTACCAGTGTAGCTGTTCACAGCTCCTGTGTGGCGCTTCCGTAGAGCCACAGACAGCAGCATGTTCTTTCTCCTATTAGCTCATGATCTCATCACCTTTCCCTTTATGCCGTTCTTCTTGCTTGCCAGCTGCTGCTGTGCACTGCTCTGGCTGGCAGGGAGGGTGAGTGGTAGTTTGTGGAGCTGCTTCTCTTGTTGGTAGAGGAGTAACACGGAGTGTTCTTACTTTTCCAGACTCTGGTATGGCTCATGCTCTCTCGTTAGTCTCTAGAAACCTGTAACATCCAACAGTATCATAGCCATTGTGACTTTTTAAAAACCTGCAGTAAGTGAGCTGCAAATAAAAATCCTCTTTGAATGAAGTTAAAATCTAAGTTAATGTATATTTTTATTTTAAAAGTCCCTACTGTAACGTAGTGGTAGAGAGAAGTAAAGGGAACTTTCTTCTTGGCATTGAATTACGGGAACAAACATTTTGATTGTGTCTAGTAGAAGTGAAAAGACCATTATTATGGATGTAAAATGCTGCAGGCTATTCTGCATCTCAGCTCCTAGTTCAGGTGGTGTAGTCACAGTGCAAGGGATGTGCCTACAACACTTTGGTGGTGGTGGTCTGTTCGTTCTTTCTTTTGCTTGCAATTGCTATATTTGCCTTTTGGATTTTGCCAGGTGATTAGCTGTTCTTGCTAAAAGGAAATGAAGTAGAAACACTCTATTCATTTCAAAATACATCATTCAGTATTTCTGTCTTTTCCAATAGACCTTCAGGATCATTTACCACAGGATACCTGATTTTTAGCTTTCAGTTTCCTTCTTGAGAGGCTTCACATCCAGCCATGGGTGCAGAATACCATCAGCTGGAATGTAATAGTTCTCATGCTGCCTGTGAATTGGTGTTAATTCATTACAGAGGCTCATTTACTCTCAACCTCTGACTTAACTGACAGCTTAACTGAGCTGTTCAGATCAGGTGCATAGATCACCCCACCTCCCTTGAGAAACTCCACGTAATTTTGAGGTGGTTAATTGTTGTGTGCTGTGATGGATGTCATCCTTTGCCTATTTTGATCTGATTTCTCAAAATCTCTTTTCTCAGAAAAGCAAGAGATCTCCAGATATCTCCAGTCCATATGGGTGGATTCTGAACCAGTTGTGAGTTCTTAGGAAAGAGCAACTATGCAGAAATTCAGTTCCATCAGCACAATGAAAGATAATAAACAAGAGAGTGAGATGTCTCAGAGTTAATAAAAGTGCAGACAGTCATGTAGAAACTCATTGACATTCTCTGGAATAAGTGAGCTTTTTTCCAAGCTTTTTATAAGTAACTCACCAGTCCATTTATAATTAATTGTATTCCGAATGAGAATTTTCCAAGAACTTTTACTTCTCTTTTATCTACGGGAGCACAGTTGGCAACATAGCTGTTGATTAGAAAGGGCTCTATGAAAAGCACGTAAGAATTAATTAATTAATAGAGTTTTTGAATCTCTGTGGAGCCCTAAAAATCTTCCAGTGTGTGCATGGACTCTGTACAGTAATATTGGGCTTTCTCTGCTCGTTTACCCTCCGCAGGCACGAGGAGTTTGTGGGTATCTCAAACTGGAAACTGCTGAGCCAGACTGACAGTTCTCACATACATACAACCTTACCTGTTCATTAAATCAGTTAGAAATCAGTTTTGACTTTGGCAAAGCCATAGTTTTTTTCCAATTCGAATGTCTGTATTGCTTCGTGCAGAGAGTGACTTGCTGGGGCTGGGTGAGGACTCACTGCATCTGGGAGAACCCTCTGTATGTGTGTGTGTGTGTGTATGCAACAGGGAATAGTGTCTCTCACTTCATAGGTTTTGTTCTTCCTGAAAGTTTAAAGCCTGTCACAGTGCCCTAGTGCCCAGAGTTGAGGAGCACTTTGTGGCTAAGCTGTAAACCCACATTTTGGCTGTTCATGTGTATTGAAAATTGTGTGCTCTTGGTGTGAGCAGGTGTTTCTGACACCTGGAATCTCAGCTAGAATTGGTTAAAATAATGAGAGCTGGAATACCATGAAGAGCCTGTTCTACATTTGCCCCTCTCTGACTCATTCTCATGCTTTGTGATATTTTAACATTTTTAGTTGTGAGGGAGGTTCAAAACTTACTGAGACCAAATCTTGTTACTGTGACCTGTTTTGAGTTCTCTACATACCTGCCTGAAAGAGATTGAACAAGATCTGATTTAAATGCACAGAAAGCAGCAGAATGCTCAAGTGAGGTCACTATCATGTCATGCTGAAGTCCTTCAGGGGTACCTGAAGAGGAGTCTGTCTTTGCATTTTGCATTGTTATAGCAAACTCTTAACGTAAGCTCTGTTTCCTTGAGCCAATTTCAATTTTTACTTTTATTTTAACAATGTATGTTTGATAAAATAATCTTTAAAAATGCTTAATGATAACTGCAAATTAAGGAGCAGCTGGATTGATGATGGTTCTAAAGTAGCTGTTGCAATACCGACGCACCTACACAATACACTTTGGTTTTAGATTAGGCAAGAGAGGCAGAGTGCCTTGCTGACTTTGTCCTATTTTTCCAAGTGTTTGTATTTTTCTATGTCTGGGGTAGTTGCTCTTCAAGTCTGTTTGCTTCTTTAAGGTCATAACTGTGACTGCTTTAACATATAGATCAAAACGATTCTATTCATTACTTAATTAATCTCTTTTGGGATAATTCTGTGTAATTGAATGTCAGGAGAACTCTTCCAGTGCAAAAGCTCCCTATTCAAATGTTGGTTGAAATCAGGATTTCAGCAATTGCAGTATTGTGTGTCCCTAGTCAAATTCTATTTGCATTTTGTTTTCCTGGAAGCCACCTTCTTTGGGATTTGTGGAAGCTAAACAAGAAATCTCAATCAGAACATGTAGCAATAAAGGAGATTTCCAAACCCCCACCTTTCCATTTTTACTTTGCACATCTTAGTGGCATAACTTATCCTGCAGAATTTCATAGTCATTGGTTGAGAATCTCCCAAGCTCTTGGGATATGGTGTGGTCCTCCCAAATTCACAGATGGAGTATGAAGAAACTCGTGGTTGAGACTTCAGAGGAAGTTTGTGGGTGGATGCTCAGTGAGAGCCCGTCCTTCTCTCCAGCATCTTCTCCTACTAAAGAAGTGAATAATTCAAATACAGAGATGTGAGTTCAAACCCTGCAGTCAGAGCCAGTCCTCTGGCCTGTTTTAGGTGTAGTTTCGGGAGCAGATATGTTCTGTGATGTCAGGTTGTTAAATGGCAGGGTTACTGTGATCCTGTTGGATTCTCTTAGCCCATTAAGATGATTAATGGATTAATTGAGTTACCCTCATTGTCTTACCTGTCACTCTGACATGTGATACGTTACAGATTGTGAACATAGCTAATAATAAGAAAAGCTGGAAGGGTTTGTGTTTGTGTTCCTCCAGAGGTGGTGTTTGTTTCTCAGCTGTGCCAGCCTGCTCTTGTGAGCTCGGGCTTTATTTCTATAACATTAAATAGTGTGTCCCTCTTACATTGTAAATTGTCCAAATACTCCTGTCGACTGTTCTCTTCCTGGGAATGTGTGTCTGACTTCTGGCTTGGGTGTATTCATGGCTAATTTGTTCCTATCCGGCATAAATTGACATTGCCCTTTAGTTTCACTGACTCCTGATGTCAGCCCCACTCCTCCCAGTATGTGCAGTCAGTCAACCAGTGTGTTTTGTCGGGTATAATATATCCTGGGCTTTGCTTATTTTGCAGCCAGTTAATATTGATGGCTCATGTTTTCTTGTGGAGCAACTGATAGCCCCAGGCTTTTCCTCCCATTGCTGTTCCTGAGTGATGAACTCCCCGAGTGTCCTGTTCATTACTGAACTCAATTTCATGTGTGACACTCTGCATTACAAGATTTGTGCAGCTCTTCCTGCATGGTGTTATAATCCTCTTTCCTACACAGATGTGCCTTCCCAGTTTTATGTCGTTTACAAATGGCTTTGGGAGACTTCAGGCTCCCGCAGGAAGGGCATTAGTAGGAATATCTGCTGAACTGAGCTCTAAGGTAAATCTGTTAAGAAGCCTGTTAGCACCTTGCTGGCATTTTGATGTCTTCTTGCCATAGCCAATTTCTTACTCACTTTAAAGCTTTTTTTTTTTTTTACTCAATGTAGAAGTTTATCTCTAGTTCTCATGTAAATTTTCCATGTGGCATAATTCATGATACTCTACCAAACTACAAACGGGGTACTGCATTTTCTTACACTTGAAATGCGGTTCTTCTTCTCCAGGAAAAGAGGGATGTTTAGCTCTCAGTCAGGAATGATACATCTTCAGTAATTGCATGCTGGAATGGGGTGGAAAATGCAACCATCTCTGCAACTTTAAAATTTGTTCTGTAGTTTTGCATCCTACTTAGATCAAACTGGTGGGATTTTTTTTTTTTTCATTTGTTCTTAAATATAGCTACTAACTTGTTGTTCTGCTGTCAAAATGTGAATTAGCCTGACGGGGTTATAAGAAATCTTCACAGGTTCTCCTGTGATTTCGTGTGCTTGTGTTACAGTCCTGGGATGGAGGTTTCCTGCTTACTCTGGTGTGTGTTATTTGAGTTTTGTTTCCATCTTCGGGTGATAGTCTCTTCCCATGAAGTTGCTAACTGGTCCATGGCCAGCCATCTCCTCTTCATTGAAAGCTGAGTCATAGCAATAATTTAACTTTAAAAAGAAAATTATCTTACATTTCTATCCTGTCTTCATTGTATGGTGATCCTGCTGCTTTTCCCCCAGTTCTGTTCCTATTCATATGACTGAAGAACCTTTTGGTACAGCTTGTAATAGTCTTTGTACAGTCTAACTTGAATTGCTCATTTCTCCTTACTCTTTTTTTCTTGCATATCTTGCTTTGATAGCTCTTCCTTTTGACCTTTTCTTTAAATCCTTGTAGATTGTCAAACTACTTCTAACATCTCTTTGGAAGTGATTGCTAGGAAGAGGTACAGGACTTGACAACCCTTCTTTTTTTCCCCTTATTTAAAATCCTCATAGCTTTAACATTATGGACTTGAAGAATTTTCCAGGCCTCTTCCACATTCAAATTCCCGGACTCCTCAGTCACAGGTTTTTAAGCTACGTTTCTTTCTTATCAAAATTCACACTTCTTAAATAAAATCTGTTACAAGTGTTTGCAGGTTATTTTTAATTTAAACTGAATTGCATTGTGATTGCTTAACCTGCAGTATTTTCTTGGACTCCCTCATCCACAGAGGTGATGACTGCTTTCCAAAATTCCAAACCCTTGCCTCCATGTGGTGAACTCCCAGTGCTGTAAGTGGGTGTTGCCTGCGAGGAGCAGCTGCAGTGGATATGTTTATTTGGATTTTTTTTCCATAATGATATAAAAAAGCATGAGCCCAAGGAATTTTACAGAGCTTCAGTGTGCAAAACCACAGTAGGGTTCCTCTGTGTAGTTACAAAATACAGACTGCTGGTTCTGTCATTGTCCTTCAGCATAAATAACTTTCTCCAGAAGGAAAGACTTTTTCTTAGGAAGGGAATTAAACTGGTGCCAAAAAATTCACCAGTACAAACAGCCAGATGACAGTAAAACATAGCGATGACTCTTATTTGCAATAAATCTCCTTCTCTTGACACTTTAAGTGAATATTTTAGTGTCAGACAGAAGAAACAGTGAGCAGGATCTGTCTTCCTGTACATAACATTAAAATGCTCTCAGTAGTAGCTCTGAGGATATTCTGGCTTTAAGGTGTCTATGAATTTGTTCTCTTTTAATTGAAGTGTATGAAAGGAAGAAGTTTAAAATATACGAAGTAATTGCTTCAGTTACATTGGGTGATGTAAAGAAGCCTCAGTAATACAACAGATTTCCCAGTTGGTCGTCTTGGTGCTTGAAGGTTACATTTAGCTAATCAAAAAGGCTTTTCTATGTGATACATGTGTTTTGAGAATAACTTGAAGGATTCTTACCTAGATGTTCACCTCTGGTTTTATTTAAACATTCTAGGCTCAGTGGAATGGGAGTGTAATCTGTGACTTCAGTTTGTTTCCCTTTGTAGAGCGTTCTGCTTGGTGAATTATTTTAAGTTTCTGAGAGGATGTTACTTACCACAAAGCAGATAATATTTCTGAGTCTCAAAGGCCAGGCACACTTTCCAGGTCTGTACATAGAGAACTGTTAATCATGGTGACAGACGAACTTCCTGGGGCAAGCTGACATTTGAGGTTATTAAGTCAGAAGACGACTGGGATAAGTTTAATGGCGGGTAAACAAATATCTAACAAATGGAACTTTCAAAATTTAATTTAAAAATATATTTTAAGTGGTTGCCATTAAGCCTGCAGAGGCATGTGAGGCGCTTCTAAAATAGATAACTCGACGGCCGATGGAATAGTGCGTGATCAGTCATGTCATTCAAAATTACCTGCCAACTGCAGGCACAGGCAGGGTTTTCTTTTCCTTGTGGGATTTTTTTTCCCTTCCCTGTACAGTTATAGGTCGGAGGATGAGTGCTGCTTCTTTATCATCTGTGTCAGCAGAAGCTCACGGCGAGGTAACCTGAAGTACGACTTTAATATACTGGGTTAGAACAAATTAAACCTTGGGATATATCACGGCGAATTATCATCATGAAATGGCCAGATGGGGCATTGGAGTTGGTGGAACAGTCATATAAAGTTACAGAGTGAGTCACTGGCAAAGCTTGAAGGAGTCAAGATTTTTAGGCATTATCTGGGAGTTTAATCACTGTTTTCCACCACTCAGGAGTGGCTGTTGGCAGTTTAATCTGGTACCAGGTACGTGCATTATCCAACTCATTTAGTTGCTCCGAGACAACATTTCTTTGGCATGTTGTAACTTTTGATGGAGAATTATAATAAAATTATGGTCTTTTTTATTGCACAGAAGAGGAACCTGCTGCACCCTCTTCCTTTCTCCCCTACTATGAACTGGTTAATGATAGTTTTGTTATTTTCACAAGGGTTTTAGTAACTACCGCTCCTTTTAGGTACTTAATATTTTGATGCACTTCTGTCTTTCTGCAGAAACTGTATTTGTGTCTTAGAGCTTCACTCTCCTAAGACATTTAGGGTGATTCCCAGTTGTACACATCTATTCTATGTCCTGAGAGAAGGGGAAAGCAGTATCGAGTGTGACTAGCTCTCTGTTTTCATTGAATTTCCTTTTTATTTCAGGAAGCAAACTGACTGTGATACTAAACTAATATTTCCTTTTGGCAACAGGTCATAGCAAATGACAGAAGCCCACTGGTGGGTAAAGTCCATTGGGAGAAAATGGTGAAGAAAGTGTCAAGATTCGGAATACGTACCGGCACTTTTAACTGTTCCAGTGACCCCAGGTATATCCTTAAAGGATTATCTGAATCCCAAGAATATCTTAAGGCTCAGTTGTGTTCCCTTGTTGTTACAGCAAGGGCTCGCTGTGTTATAAAAGTAACTGTGACAGAAGGTGACTTTATTCATGTTTTTATCTCTACTAAAGTCTGCTCACAGTTCTCCATTACATTATTTATCAGCCTCATAAACACAGTTCTGCAGCTTCTTAAAGCATTGTGTGGGAAATGCATGATTAGACCATGGAGAGCATGACACAACAATGGAAAAGAATGAACAGGAGAGTTTGGCCTTACAGTCCAGGCATTCAGGGACTGGAACTATGCTTGCTCAGGACAAAGGCGAATATATCAGTTGTAGAGTTGTTGTATCACCATCTGGAAAGGGGAGACCAGGTTAGCATGAACCTTGGAAACAGTGCCTGCTTCCTGGAGTTACTGACAAATCCTGTTCCCTGACAAATGTATGTTTATATGTAAACTGGCACACACCCTTGGACAACATGCAGTGTGCTGTGCAGGAGTCACTGTGTTTGCATATGATTTCAAACAAGGAAGAAGAGGAAAGCCAGGGAAGCTATTAATAAATCTCTGCTGCTGTAAAAATAGGCTTTTTTTGAACATTTTGCTGGAGGCATTTGCTTTACATGACTGGAGACTTTGTCTAGAATTCCAGCAGCATGTATGGATACGCACATCTTACACAGCTTAAGTCCTAAATGCTTACAGAAATCTCAAAGTTAATTGTAAGAGGAAATTCTTAGGCTTTGTAGTGCTTATGCAAAATAATCTTGTCTTATTAAAACGCTGGTATTTGAACATCTTAAAAAATTGGCAGTGTTTCTCTTTGCACAGCTTGTAAGTAGTCTTAATGTTCTGATCAAATACTATGTTTTAAATGAATTAGATTTTTTTTAATACAAGAAATGTTTTGCTGAGTAAACCCTCGTGAATAGTTTTATTCAGATTGGAGCTGAAATTCAGCAGAACACTGCACCCTGCAGTAGTCAGGATACCTTCATTAGCAGGGTAATATCTTACAGCTCTTTCTAAAAATGTTACATTCAGATTCCTGAGGTGAGGAGTTGTCATTGTCTAAACACATGTTGACAGATCAAAACCAGAGAGAGTGTAGGTAAGATGGATGGTGAATGAGGCTGGTGGTTCCTATTTTCATATGCAGAGTTCTCGGAACAGTCTGGGTGCCTGTTGACTCTGTCATGCTTTGATTGTTGAAACTTGCCAGGCATTTCCTAAAAGGAGGACTACATAAATTGGGTGTAGTGATCCTGGTAAGAGAGAAGGGATCTTCTGAGTAATCAGGTTCATCTCATAGTTAGGGAGGTCTGGACCATGACTTGGGGTTCAGCCGTGAAGATCCTCTTCTTTTAGGTGTGGATTTGGGGTTCATCCATCTGCCTTCCAGACAGTGTGGATATTCTTTTAGGCCAAATAATCCAGCAGAATGTGTCTGCTTCCTGCTGTGCTGGTTTTGTGGCGAGCTCCCTCACCTCACCCTTTAGCCTGTCTGCATCCTGCCAAAATGCCCCAGTAGGAAGTGGACACGTGTCAGCTTCATTAAAGCAACTGCAAACAGACCAGGTGCTCAGCATGTCTCATTTTTGGGCTCAGAACGCAGATTCAAGGACTCAGCTCCGGGCCTGTGAAACTCTGTGGTCTAACCTGCCGTTTTCTTTGTAGATACTGCAAGAGGAGGGGTTGGCTGAAATCCACCCTCATCATGTCGGTTCCACAAACCAGTACCTCCAAGGGAAAAGTCATGATTAAGGAGTACAGCGGGCACAGGATCGAAGTGGAGCACATTTTCAAGTGGATCACAGCCCATGCCGCTTCTCGGATCAAAACCATCTACAACTCCGAGCACTTGAAAGAAGAATGGAACAGAAGTGACCAGTACCGGGTGAAAATATACCTGTTTGCCAACCTGGACCAGCCCCCGGCGTTCTTCTCTGCACTAAGTGTAAAGTTTACTGGGAGAGTAGAGTTTATTTTTGTGAACGTGGAAAACTGGGACAACAAAAGCTACATGGCAGAAATTGGTGTCTACAAGACGCCATCGTACATACTTAGGACTCCTGAGGGGATTTACAGGTATGGAAATAACACTGGTGAATTTATATCACTACGTGCCATGGATTCCTTTTTGCGCTCGCTACAACCAGAAGTTAACGATTTATTTGTTTTAAGCTTAGTTTTGGTTAATCTGATGGCTTGGATGGACCTGTTTATTACCCAAGGAGCCACTATAAAGCGTTTTGTGGTTCTCATAAGCACTTTAGGGACGTATAATTCATTGTTAATTATTTCCTGGCTACCAGTGTTAGGTTTTTTGCAACTACCCTACCTAGACAGCTTTTATGAGTACAGCTTAAAACTCTTCAGGTACTCTAACACAACTACTTTGGCTTCTTGGGTGAGAGCCGATTGGATGTTCTACTCCTCACATCCAGCCCTCTTCCTCAGCACGTACCTTGGTCATGGTTTACTAATCGATTACTTTGAGAAGAAGAGAAGACGCAATAACAACACCGATGAAGTAAATGCTAATAATCTGGAGTGGCTGTCGAGCCTGTGGGACTGGTACACCAGCTACTTGTTTCATCCTATTGCTTCTTTTCAACACTTCCCTTTCGACTCGGATTGGGATGAAGACCCGGATTTGTTCTTGGAGCGGTTGGCTTTCCCCGATCTCTGGCTTCACCCTCTGATACCAACCGATTACATAAAAAACTTACCCATGTGGAGGTTTAAATGCCTCGGCACCCATTCCGATGAGGAGATGCTGGAAACCTTTCCGGACAGCGAGAGTGACTCTGACAGTGAAAACAAAGAGGTCTTCAGCAGCGACAGGGAGGCCTCAGAGGACGATGAGCTGAGCACGTTTCACAGGTGCAGCGGAGCAGAGCATCGGTGCGGCGCCGGGCCCTGCCCGTGTGCCAACAAATATTGTCATCCCGAGCCATGCGGACGGAAAGCGAGGTCCTACGGCTCGTGCAGCTCCGCAGGCGACATGGAGCCAGACTGGTCGGCCTGGCCCCCCGAGATGTTGCACTGTACAGAGTGTGTGGTGTGTCTGGAGAATTTCGCGAGCGGCTGCCTGCTCATGGGCCTGCCGTGCGGCCACGTGTTCCACCAGAATTGCATCGTGATGTGGCTGGCGGGGGGGCGGCACTGCTGCCCCGTCTGCAGGTGGGCTTCCTACAAGAAAAAGCAGCCATACACACACCCTCAGCCTTTGTCGAGCGACCCGCCATCTTAGCTGTGTGTCCTGCGTAAGCTTTCGGGGTATTACTGCTTGCCTTTTAAATGTTAGTCACTTAAGAGATTATGTGGTTTGAAGTTTTTAGTTTAAATGTTAGTGCAGTGAACTAAAATATACATGATGCTAACGTTAACGACAGAATCATTTGGTTGCCTTGTATGTTGAACTGAATGCAAACTTGCCGTACAATAACTTGTTCTTTTCAACATCTGGAAACTTGATGCTGTTTTTTTGTAAGCACAAAAAAAAAAATCAAGCCTACAACAGAAGTGTATTCCAGCAAACGTTTACAAGTTAGGATGTAGGTGAAATCAAAATTCTAATCGGAGACAATTGCTTAATTTAAGTGTTTCTTATTTTAGAGTCTGTTCAGCACATCTTTGTTGAATAATGTATGTTGTAAGACAGTACCATTTAAAAAAGAAATCAGTGAAATAAATTATTTTAAAAGGAGATTTGTAATGTTAATTGTTTTGATAAATATTTTGTGTGTATGGTTACGGATGTCTTGCTGGCCTGATTTATCTGTGAAGATAATAAAAATATAACACAACTTTTGTGACTAATAAATCATCTCCTAGTGATACAGGAATTCATTGCTCCAGGGTTATCCACTGGCCAAGCAGAAGGCAATGGTGTTTCACTGGGAACTACTTCCTTCATAAGTCTGCTGCATTGAGGTGCTTCTCTGCTTGACCAGTGGTTTTCCAGTTGATTACAAACTGCTTTTCCACATGGAAACCTCTTCTACCAGCTGTCTCTGCAGCAGCCTCATTTGCAGATATGTAGGAAGCCTTTAGGGCAGCTCCTCTACAGCCTCAAAGTAGACTGTCGTGGGGGAGCAGAATATTGGCATACAGTGAGAAAAGTGGCTTGTAAAGGTAAAAATTTCCAGGTTCCTACTGTGCTGGTATTTTGAAGTGATTTATGATTTCTTTGATAGTTCTTCAATGCCATAAAAAATTGACTCTGTTATTTTCTTTATACTTCAGCATGAAACTGTGGGTTTGATTGTACCTTTCAGAAATCATCTGGCTGAAAATAACAGAGGAAATGTTGGTTGGAAAGAAAAAGTTGTGGAGGGGAAGAGCAGATGATGATGTAAGCAGAGGAAAAGGCCAAACTAGAAAGGTGTTTTTTCAGTTGTTTCATTGTTTATTCCTTTCCTAGATCTTGCCCATGTGGTATCAAAGGAGGATAATGAAATAAAGATGATAATAGGAAATAAAAGCACAGGTTCCTCTTGCAGTTACAACGCATCTCTCTGTGCCTTTATAGAGTTGGGAGGCTGTTCACAGAGCTCTGGCACTGTTTTATCTGTCCAGGGTACCTGGGCATTCTTGTTTTTATTAACAGATGTTTCATGGCTCCTGTCACCAGGTGTATTCCCAAGAGGATATCCATGTAATGATCAGAAGAGCTGTTTTTAATTGTGAGTCCTTTTTCCTCTTCTTGTTTCCTTTTTCCCCGTGGCAGCACTGAAGGAGGGAGGTGGAAGGGGCATAATATCAGCAACTCTCCTGTGGTCCAGAAAGTCATTTTTATTCCGCTTGAGGGCTGCCAGTACATGCCCTGTCTCTGTCATTACAGCCTCGGCAGAGCAGCGGAGAGGCATAATGAGGGCAAAGATCATTTCTGCTTCCAGTCTGTGCAGCAGTTTGGCGTATGTGCCTGTCAGGAGTAGCTGAAATCCACCTCGTTTCAGGACTGCTCTGAAACCTGCACTGAAATGAGGCCTTGCCAGGGGAAAGGGGGAGAAGTTCTGTGAGTATAAATAAGGCTGTAGCCGAGGTGCTGACGAGCCTCTGTGTTACAGCCCCGCTGTAGCGTTTTGCCGGTATCTCGGCAATTTGCCCAACGCTGTGAGTGCAAGGCTGTGTCCTCGGGGCACTGGGTGCTTGTGGAGCTCAGCTCTGCTGCTGAAGGCTCACCTCCTCACCCTCACACGCAGCCCCAGCAGCTCCACTCCTCTGCACAGGCTCAGCCTTGTTCGCAAACCTTCGTGCACACCTGCTTTTAGCTGAAGGCTTGTTTTAATGACCTCCGTTGCTTTACTCGCAAATTCTTTTGATGGATGACCCAACCTGCTGTTTAATTAGCAGGAGAGCCACTGAGGGCACATCCGTAGGAGCAGGTAATTATGACCATAGGTAGCTTTCGGTCCCCTCGTGTCTGGGTTATATAAATTGTTGTGATCCAGTTCCTGGCGATGCATCTGTTTCAGAATCTACAGCAGCTGGTGTAGTGTATTGGGAGTCCCAGCAGGAAAGAAAAAGCAGTTGGATGTGTTTATTTTACGAAATGCTCATGTCAGTAGCAGCAGAAGCATCCAAGTAAGATTGTTTTCTACCGAGTTCAGGATCTCAGACGCCCTTCCCCAACACGTTGACAGTTTCACATAAGGAGAAGGAAGCAAAGACTGTGCCTGTAACAAGGTCAGCACTTTCCCTGCTCGCCTGTTTTGCCTCGCAGGGCTGGGTTGTGCTGGTACTTGTGAAGAATCTTAGAACTGAGATGCTAAACATTCCTGAAGTGGTGTTTTGTTCCCTGATGTCTCGTGCCTGGAAGCTGGAGACCAATTATAAACAGAAAATTTCAGATGACTGAGGTTGAGGTTACCTATTTCAGAAGGTTTAATGAGGCTGATGGATGCTTTTGTACTGCTGTTAAAGAGGGTGGATTTAAATCATCTCTGAAGGTCTTTGCCAGTCTCAATTTCAGCTATTCCCGTTTTGTTAACACTGGCTTTCCCACTGATGGTGCCCAGCCCAAAACGAGAGCTCCCCTTTACAAAGCTTGTTTAGATCTTTGTTCTGCGTTAGACTTTTGGAAGGAAAAAAGACAAAGGTGAGCTGTGCATTTTTGTAACTGTCATTAAAATATCTTTCTCTGGTAATTAAATGATGAGGGTAAGTATAATTGTGAGGTATCGAGAGTTATGTTTAAGCTAATAGCACCTTTTTCTTCCTCAGCTTTTCCACTCAGTCTGTGCATCAGTGATTTATTTCTAGTCCTCTCTGCCTCAGCTTGTGCACCGGGGCGTGATTAGATGGAATGACTCGCTGGAGCTCCAGCGGGGCGGCTCCAAGCTGTCCCTTCATTTCGGCCAGGTGACCCTGCGGAGTGGAGGGTGGAGATGAGCCAGGCCTGGCCGGTGGGATATCTCGGAAAGAGCAGCTGGGGGCGAGGTGGGCACCGGCTTCTGTGAGCTTTCCCATCTGATCTCCCGTGGGACTGGAGCGTGGTGTGAGTGAGCCCTTGGACGAACAGGAGGTCACTGAGGTGCTGGAGCGAGTCCAGAGAGGGGCCACGGAGCTGGGGAGGGGTCTGGAGCCCATGTGCTATCATGAGTGGCTGAGGGAGCTGGGGGTGTTTAGTCTGGAGAAAAGGAGGTTCAGGGGAGACCTCGCTCTCTGCAGCTCCCTGACAGGAGGTTGCGGCCAGGTGGGGGTCGGGCTCTGATCTCAGACAACCAGCGACAGGACGAGAGGACACAGCCTCAAAGCTGTGCCAAGGGAGGTTTAGATTAGTCTTAAACTGCGCCAGGGGAGGTTCAGGTTGGACATTAAGGAGGCATTTCTTCACAGAAAGGGTGATTAGACATTGGAATGGGCTGCCCGGGGAGGTGGTGGAGTCAGCGTCCCCGGAGGTGTTTAAGGAAAGACTGGACGTGGTGGTGTTGGGTCATAGGTTGGACTCGGTGATCTCAGAGGTCTTTTCCAACCGCACTGGTTCTGTGAATACGTTACAAATACCCTCAGCCTGCGAGGTGCCAAGCGACCCTCGCCCCGCCCCCTCCCTCAGCCCGTTCCCGCCCCTCACGCGCGGGGCGGGCGCGGGCACGCGCCCCCGTGATTGGGAGCCGAAGGGCACGCGGGCAGTGGGCGGAGCGATGGTCTCGCCAGGGCCGCCTGCCCGCGCGCGGTAAAGGCGGGGGCCTGCTGTGGCAAGCGCGCAGGCCGCAGTGCGGGGGCCCCCGCCGTCCAACAGGGAACCCCGGACCGCGCCGGGCGGGGCGGCCGCCTGGGCTGGTGCGGAAGACCCCGCGAGAAGCCGCCCAAGGAAGACTGGTGAGGGACCGCCCGCCCCGGGGGGATCGGAGGGGGTGGGGAGGTTGCCTGGGCGGTGAGGCTTCGTGGCGGAGGCTGGGTGTGTGGCGTTGCCATGGCGGCGGGCGGGGGTGAAGAGGGGCCGGGCCCGGCCTAGGCTTGGGTACGCCCGGGGAGGCGGCGGGGGGAGACCGCACAGCACCGTCCAGTGTGTGAGGGGGCTCCAGGGCAGCCGGAGAGGGACTGTTCGTCGGGAACTGTAGTGACAGGACAAGGGGGAATGGGTGCAAATTGAAATAGGGGAAATTTAGGTTCGATATTAGGAAGAAATTCTTCCATGTGAGGGTGGTGAGGCTCTGGAACGGGTTATGCAGGGAAGCTGTGGCTGCCCCATCCCTGGAAGTGTTCGAAGCCAAGTTGGACAAGGCCTTGAGCTGCCTGGTCTGGTGGAAGGTGTCCCTGCCCATGGCAGGGGGTTGGAACTGGATGGCCTTTAAGGTCACTTCCAACTTCTTAACATCCCATGATTCTGTAATTTTAGCTCCCCTTGCAGACACAATTAAGAACAACTGCAATATTGGGACTTGGAGGGGGAAGGTGAGTCTGCAGACAAACTGAGTGAGCCTTGTTTCTGCCAACAACTTTCTCATGTCACGGTGAGATGAAATAGTCAAGCCACGGATGGATTTCATTGTTGCCTTTCATAAATCACTACTAATATGTTAATTTTAAAAAAAAACAGTGTGTTAATAAAAAATGTCTGCCATATGGTGAAGGGAAGATCAAATACATTAGAGATGCTGGAAAAGCAGCAGGATGGCAGGCACACGAGTTGAGGGCTCAGAAAAGCTGCAGTGTCACAGATCTTCCCTCATCTCATTTCCCAGATCTCCCTGCTTTGCAGCAGCCAAGTCCCAGGAGAGCAGGTTGTGGTTGTTGCTTGTTGGGTGACAGAACTGGATGAGGAATGTTCCTTTGGGAATGTCTTTTCCCTTCCTCCTCTGCCTGTGTTGGAGCACCACATGGGCTGGTCATAGTCTCCTCTGTTCCCAAGTGGTGGTACAAGATCCCACAGAGGGAGCTGGGATTGGAGACTGATGTAACACATTACACAGCCGAGCAGCCCACACCACGTGGTGGTGCTGCACTGATGAGTTCTTAGCTCATGTCTGATGGCCACTCTTTTGCCCTTCCTGACTGATGAGCTTCTCTGGTGTTTCCCAGCAGCACAGCATGTCTGTGGGTCACCTTGGAGCTCTTGGAGGATGGTGCCAAACTCTTCTCAGTGGTGCCCAGTGACAGGATGAGGATTAGTGGCCATAAACTAAAGCACGAGAAGTTCCACCTCAACATGAGGAAGAACTTCTTTACACTGAGAGTGGGAGAGCACTGGAACAGCTGCCCACGGAGGTCCTGGAGTTTCTCTCTATGGAGACATTCCAAACCCACCTAGATGTGTTCCTGTGTCACCTGCTCTGGGTGACCCTGCCTTGGCAGAGGGCTTGGACTGGGTAATCTCCAGAGGTCCCTTCCAACCCTGACAATTCTGGGATTCTTTGCAGAAAACCCTGCAAAGGCACTGTGGGACAGGTGTAGGGAGAGGTGACGTGGGTCCTCTGGCTGTCCTGAGCACTCCCTTGGGGTGAAGGCTGTGAGCACTTCACAGGCCCTGAGAGTGAGAGACCCATTAATAAGAAATGCCTTTCCTCCTGTGTGTAACAGCAGCTTTAGAAGGAAGCAGAAGTAGTTGTTTCTGCTCCCTAGCTGGTGGGGGAACAGCACCACTTACCTTGTGTCTGACTGCACAAGATGCAGTCCCAGGGTAGGGCTGGAGAGAGTGATTTGAGCACTGTAGGAGCTGGATGATGATGGGGAGGGGCTGAGATTTTTGGAGTGGCAGTGATTTGCCCTGGGTTCATTTGTGTGCCCACTCTGTTGATGGGAGATAATTCGTTCATGAATGATACAAGGCAAATGTCTTCATTCCTTGTGAGGGGCTGGTGCATTCTGGCCTGCCTAAAGCTGGGGATCTGCTATACATTTAATGCCACGTTGGGACTGTTTGAGTTTAAAAAGTGGTTTTCCCTCCACTGTAGTCCAAGTTGGCTCTTTCCAGCCGAGTGTTCTGTTGGCTGACTCTGGTGTGGTGCAGTGCTGTGAGAACGATGGTTTTGTTTAGATCAGGAGTGGAAGCAGAACAGTGTCATCAGTGTGGAGTTGTGCTCTGGGCCCCTGTGTCCTGGGTGAGATGGGCAGTAATGGCTTTTTTACAGCTCAGCAAATTGCTGTGTCTGATGTAACTGGAAGCATGGAGTAGCCTGGGTGAGAGACAATGGGATTTCCTCCTCCTCTTGCACACAAAACAGGAGATGAGTGTTGGGAGCACCAGGGAAGGCAGAAGCACCCAGCTCTGCCTTTAGGACAGTCCTGCCAAGCAGCTGATTGCTGGGCAGGGCTAGGGATGAGCTGTCCAAGAGGTTTCTGCTGTCAGAGTCAGCAGGGATTGGTGACAGCACAGAGCCAGTTGTGGTTTAATGGTGTCTTTGTGCTGGGTTGTACATCCCAGAGACAGAGGCTGCAAGTCCTGCTGTGGTTCATGTGACACTTGCTGATTGTGCTCCTGCAGGAAGGCCTAATATGTGTTGGTTTGTTCTAGAATAAAAGTTGTAGAGCAAATCTCTGTTTTACCTCAGTCTCTTCCCCTTGCTTTTTTCCTCCCTCACATAGCCCATACTCAAAAGAAGGACCTTCTTAGCTTCCTGTCAGGGTGAGGAATGACTCAACATGACATTTTCTCCTCTGTTCTGAAGAACAGGAGAGGAGGCTGCAGTTGGTCCTGCAAGGGTTGGGTATTTTACCCCTATAAAACCACAATTTAACTAAAGACTCAGGAGCTTTCTGAAACCCTTGGAAGCTTCTGCACTTCTGTATATGCACAGATCTCTACAGGGCTTTGGGTTTGTTGAGTTTTTTTCAGAAGATTTTGTGCTTGGGCACCTCAGCTGGTGGTTGTTGTTCTGCAGTCAAAACATGGTCTTGTTCATTGTGACCAAGAGCATTTCTGAGACCGGTAGAAGTCTAAATCTGTTGCCCTGCTGGGCTCATGCACTGGAGAGAACTTGTTTTACAGTTCTTTTGTACAGCTTATTAAGTTAGACAAAGCTTTTCATTTGAATTGAAAAAAAATAATCACATAAACATCGAGGTGGTTTTCATAGGAAACTACTTGTGCAGCCAACTAGACTCGTTGAGTGGCCTGGGCACGGGCAGGAACAGTGTGCCAGTGGGTCCATCAACTAGAGATCATTTAATACTTAGGGGTTTGTTTAGATAATGGGGCAAAATCTCTGCTGCAAAGAATAAAAGTAGCACCAAAGCTTGTACTCTAAAGGTCTAAAGCCTCTCAGTGCCTCCAGTGGGGTTGTAGTCAAGACAGAGAAGGTACTTCTGAGGTGTGCCCAGTGACAGGAGAGGGGCTACAACCACAGGGGGCCAGAGGAGAATTTTGAATCAGATGTGAGGGAAGGTCTTCACTACAGGTGAGATTCAGTGCTGGAACAGGTGCCCAGAGTGGCTGTGAAGTCTCTGCTCTCAAACAGTATCAAAACTCAGTGGAGGAGGCCCCAGACAACCTTTCTGAACTCTGAACTTGATTGTGCTTTGAGGAGAGGGCTGGCTTGGAGACCTCCTGTGGATCCTCCTGACTGAAATAGGGAGTAGCACTCTTGGTGCTGTCATCCTGCGCCAAAGTCTCTCTCTACCTTATGCTGAAATCCCCTGTGGCAAGTTCCCTCTGCACAGTGGCATGGGTGTGATGTGAGAAGTTTGCTCAGCAGGGAGTGTCTGATTCACAAATCACCTCATAGAATCATAGAAGCATTTCATTTGGAAGGGATCTATAAAGGGCCTTCTTAACTCCTTGTCTGAATGTTCAGAGCAGTGCAGTAGCTGGTGGTATCTCTGCAATGTTTTGGGGTTTTTTTATTTGAATAATGAAATCACTTAAAGCTTGGGCATTTTGAAGTTCTGCTTTTGATACCGAATGTTTAGGTTACATGAAAGTATAAAAGCATAGTTTTAAAGCTGGAATTTCAAGTAACTCTCACTTTCTCTTTTTAAGGTCAATGAATGGTCCTTGAAGATAAGGAAAGAAATGAGAGTGATTGATAGACAGATCAGAGGTTTGTACTTGTGTCTCATTTTTTGGTTTTCCTCTCCTTGTCTGTCTCCAAGGTTTTGGGTTTTTTTTGCTTTAATTGGGGCAGGCTATGAAATAGAGTACCTGCTGTACTCTCTCATGTCTGGAATAAAGATGAATGTGTTGGTCTGTGTTACAAAATGGTGTCGCTGTGAGGTTCTCCAGGTAAAATTTTCAAAATAACCTGAAACTGTATGCTCCCATTAAGACATAATGCTGTTAAATCCCTTTGGATAACATGAATCAGACCTATTGTCCAGAATTTCACCCATCTTGATTTAATGAGTAGTATCAGTGTGGTATGTAATTCCACAGGTAGAAAGTTCCACTGGTATGTGCTGCTGTGAAGTGCACATGCCAAACAAAAGTAGCTTGCTGGCAACTTGGGAAAATTACAAACAGAAGTGAGGGAGGGAAAAAAAGAGTATTTTCTCAGTGGGTGGGTGTTTTGCTCTTAAATTATGAGCATTGCACTGCTGAAGGTGTCCTGAAAAGCAGAGGAGTTGCTTAGTATTACACTGCTGTTTGTTCAAAATTTGTTCTCCCTTCTGCCTGCCTTCCCTGAACCTGAAAATGGGTTTGGGGCTAGGTTTTGTTTTCCCCTTTTTGTCTTCGACCCTGCCTTCAGGCTTTGTCCATAGGATGTGCTGGTAAAGGATATTTTGTGTCAGCATCTGGTTACCAGGAACATGCCTGCTTTGAGTGACTCCTCAAGGAGTACGTTCTCTCTTCCTAGTTTATCCCCAGCCAATGCCTCTGCAGTAGCCTGGCAGGGTTTGTGTCTTCCCCCACTTGTGGATTTATATGAATTGGTTGGAGAAAGATGCTTGTGGAGTACAGAGTCTGTCTTTTTCGTTATCTGTAAAATGAGGAGCAGAGTTTATGCCTTTTCCAGGAAAACTGATGTACAGGGATGTTCGTTATGCTTGTGAATTGTTTTGCATTCTCCAGGGCACTTTGTGTGGCTGTACCAGGCACAGAAGAACTGCAGTGTGACTGATCTTATTAGCAAAATATGTTTCAGAAGTCACATCTTTCAAAGGAGCAAACTACCCACGTGTTCACTATTGATGTTTTATGAAATTTTGTTTTCTCTTAACTTTATCCATGCCATAATACTTGTAATGGCTCATATAGGTATTGAGTTATGGGGTAATCTGATATTTTGGCGTGGATGTAAATGTGGTTATTGTAACAGCTTTAAACATGTCTGTATTTCAGAGTCTTACACTCAAAGAAATACAGTTCAGCACCAATCACCTGCTATTCTGATAATTCCCATTAAAGTACAGAACAGCTTCATGCCAGGATTTCACGTCTTACCAAGTGTCAGCTATAGAAGTTTGTGGTTCTGCTGGACACTTCCCAGGCTAGCAGGCTGCTCCTGAAGGGTGACAGGCACGTGCCACTGGAGGTTTTCTCAAAAATCACCTGCTGTAGTTGGATTCTGCTGTGCTTTGTCCTTTCAGCTGAGCCTTACACAGGAAATCCCTGCGGTCTTTGACTAAGGATGCTCAGCTGAGGCCTGTCTTAGTTTCCTTGGGGAAGGCTGTGCAAGATGTGTTTGGATATGGCAAAACTAGATCCACCTGGGATGAACTGAGTGGGCTTGGATCACTGGAACACTTGGCTCGCCCAGTCAGCGCAGTTACTAAAATAGCAACACACTGCTTGGAACCATCTGTTGTTGGACTCCTGTGTGTAGGCTGCTTTGGAGGGCTTAGAAGGTTTGGAGAAATGAAAGGTGTCCTTGTTACTTCAGAATGGAATTTTTTGAGTTGATGCAGTTGGAGTAATGCAGGAACTTTGTGCTTTGCTGGGCTTGCAAGCCCCTCTGGCAGGTGCTTTGAGCTGCTTTGTCCCTCTGTGCTGCAGAGGGACTGGGGTGGTGACTTTGGCTCACTTGAGGGGCGTAGCTGGCATTGACCTTCAAAGATGGAGCTGATTGTTCTTGCCTTCTTGTGCCTCTAATCTCATATTCAGCTGTTGGTCATGCCAGGGAAAGCACTCGAGTCTGGATGTAGTAACACAATACTTGTGGTCGTTCTCAGCCTGACAGAGTGAATGTTGTAATTCCCCAGTACTGCTGGGGTTCTTCTGGTGCTTTCTGCTTCCTGCTGGGCCACTTCAGCTCTTTCCTACCTACTTGGCTCAGTCCCGTGTCTGACATACAAATGTCATCAAGCTTGTGACATTACTGCAAATATTAGTGAGGAAGAAGCAAGGGTATGTTTTTCTAATTATGATCCTACAGTTTTCTGCCAGTCCTTCAGGATAAAGGCCCCCTTGATATTGAGAGAATGACTGGTCTTGAGTACAGGGTTCATTAACTCCAGCATGAAAAGCTGCATCAAAGTCTCCAGGTCAGCCTGTGCCAAAAAGTGTGTGTCAATGCCTTTGTTTTTATAAAAGGGCAACTTCTGGTTCTTACCAACGTGTAACTTGTCAGGCATAAACCAAGAAGACTCAAAACTAAATCTGAGCTGAGCCTTTTCTAGAAATAATTGTTCTTGTGGTCATTTCCATCAACTCTTTGCAGGAAGGTGAGCCTAACCCTTACTGTCTCAATTCTTTATTTACTCTGGGCTTTTTGGGGTACCTGGCTCCTGCTGTTCTCAGCCAGTGTTACCTGACAGGGCAGAATTGTGAACAGCCACATCAAATGTGCCTGAGAAACTGATGGTATTTAAGGAAGCCTATTTAGGGTCTAATAGTTCAAACCCACCTCTTTGGTGCTCATGCTTAGTTTAGTAGTCCTGCTCCAGCTCTCTCTTAAAAAAAGCTATTGAACAAAGCTGGATGCCAGGAGAGTTTGAACAGGCTGTTTTGAATCAAATCTAATGATTCTCCAGCCAGACTAGTTTTTCCTGATAAATTATCCATAGCTTCAGCCCTGGCCAGCCTGTGATATGAGTGTGCCAGTTTAGAGGAACACCTAATGCATGTGGGTTTAAAGTATGAGCAGTAGAAACTCAGGACCTTGACTCCTTAAGTGCAGGTGTACTGGCTGAGAGTTCAGTTGAGGCTCAATAAGTTAGACCTGACAGGGGAATAATTAAGTTTACCTGCAGGGATTAAGGCTTTTTTGGCAGTAATTAGCAAATCTGTGGTTCTAAGTAACTCCTGAATTTGTGGATACACCCTTATAAATTCACTATACAAGTGGTTATGCCTTATTTTTTTTTAAAGCAGTGTATATGTAAAACTTTCTAGAGATCAGCCTCCTACAATCTTACTGAACGTGTGTTTTTTCAGAAAAACACGATTCAGGGATTTAGGAAAGTGTCAACAGTTTTGCCTACAACAGCCCTCAAATTCACTTGAAGGTGGGCATGTGGGTGTAGGATTTGAATGTGGTCTGACATTTTTGCTAGTAAAATGCCTGTCTGTCTGCTGAGACTGATAGTTTGAACTCCTTGTGACATCTTTGTTCCTTCCTGGTGAAGTGGGTTTATCTGGTGAGGGACAGAGAAGAGGAAATCTTGTGAGCAGAAAATCAGTCCAGTAGTCTTAAACTGTGCATGTATATATTACATATGTGTGCATTTGTTTTTATATATTTATATCAGACCAGTTTAATAATCAGCAGGAAGTTATTTTGTAAGTCAAGTAGTCATCTCAGAGTGCTTTGTTCTTGCTGGACCTTTTTTGCTTCTTAAGAATTCCTTTTAGTCAGCTAAGCGTCATGCAGTAATATTCCCAGACAGTCCTTTAGGAAATTACAGAGCTGGATGTTCAGTAATGAGAATTTTCCTATTAATATTTAGTTGAATTCACCAGCTAACATGCAAATCAGCCTAGAACAAGGTCGTGGAGTAACAGAGAGAATCTGAAATCAAGCAGAAACAATTCTTTGTGGCACTGAAAACACACCCCAACAAATGACTGATCTCTCTTCCAAATCCTTAGCAGTTTGTCAGTACATGCTGTGTTTTTCTGTGCTCCAGATATCCAGAGGGAAGAGGAGAAGGTGAAGAGGTCAGTAAAGGATGCTGCCAAGAAGGGTCAGAAGGATGTGTGTGTGATCTTGGCGAAGGAGCTGATCCGCTCCCGGAAGGCCGTAAGCAAACTCTATGCATCCAAAGCCCACATGAACTCTGTTCTCATGGGGATGAAGAACCAGCTGGGTAAGAACAAATTCTGAGCCCAAGCACAATGACTGTTTCAGTGTTAGGGGTGAGGTCTGAGGTTTCTGTGTTCAGAACTGAGGTCAAATGCAGGCAGAGGTAGTTCCCCTAAAGTTCAGTCACGCTCCTGTAATCCCCTTAAAATATCCATAATAAGTTTTTCCTGAGTCCAAACATGCTCTTTTCCTTTGCATCCCATGATGAGTGGTATATTCCCGTAGGCAATAACCCCTGTCAGTTTGCAGGATATTCTGGAGGCTGTTTCCCCACTCCCCTGCCTGGATAGGTGTCCCACTCTGAGCTCTGAAGTAGTCAGGGAGCTCCCAGTTCTAGTTTCCTGGGGTTCCTGCCCCTTGTTTTTCCCTAGATCCTTGCTGGCTCCCCATTTCCTCTGATTAGCTGCTCAGCAGATCATCTCACACCTCTCCTCAGAGCCTGAGGGTTGCAGTGATGTGAGAATTGCGTGTGCTGAAACTGAACTCCCTTGCAAGAATTTGGGGCACATTTTTAGTGTGCATTCCCAAACAGTGTGAATGCATTCCTAATATTCCTTTATCCTTGTGGAGCCTGTGTTACTGATTTTGACAGAATCTGTAACAGGAGGTTAATTTCCTTCCACAGAATTCCCTTTGTCTTGTAGATGATTGTTTCTCTAGCAAGAGTCTGGGGACACTTAACAAGTGTTAAGTGGAGATGGGTGAACAGTGTTTGATTTTCTTGGTGTGGATGAATCCATTTGCCCCTTGCCTTAATACCTGTTCTCTGTAAACCCTCCTTGGTCCTCTGTGCACCTCCAGAACCACTGTATTTCCCTCATTCCTTACCCACATCAGAAATCTGTTGTAATAAGACTTCTTGCAGTGTTTTCCATAGCTGAAAACATTCCAGCCTGTAACAAGCAGAGCAGAAAGCTTTAAAGAGAGGGAAAGACTTGGTGGAGGTTAACATACAACTGAAATGTCTAAGTATTCTCCCACCCCAGCATTCTCAAAGTAGATTTTAACACTGGATGAGTGGTAAATCAGGAGCTGTAGCATGAACCTTCAGTGTAATCTTACAATAGGTGAGATGTGGCTCCCCATGTATTTCACTCAGGAAAGGGAAGCAGGACCATCTTTGCAGCTTTGAGGTGTCCCTTAAAGGGAAAAAACTCAAAGCACCCTCCTCCTTGTAACAACTGCCAGAATCTTTATCTTCCTGGAAATGTTGTGATACGCTTAGAGAGGAAATAGGAAGGAATCTAGAATTCAGTCTGGGATTTGTATTACCTTGGGAAATGACCACTCAAGGCAAGGTTTCTGTCAGTTTGTTAACATTACAAGTGTGAGGCTCTTAAAGACATTATTAAAATGAAAAATAATATATGCTGTACCTTCATTTTGCTTCGTTGAGGAGTGACCATTTTATATACAAACAGGTAAGTTCTCCATATCTAGGAAGCTACAAAGTTAGATGGCAGAATTCAAAAACCTCAAAGTTCCCTTAATTATTGCTTTTTGATCTTGGTGTATCGACACATATGAGGAGATCCTATAAATTACATTATGAGAATAGCCTCTGGAAAGAGTATTGTTAAATTCAGTTTGAACTGCTTCAGTATTAATTTTCTAGCTTACTCCTTGCTGTGGAACTATTGCAGTAGAACTTCTGCCAGAATTAGTTTCCAGTACCCAGTGTTGGGCAGGAGGTCCCAGCAGTCAAATGTGGGGCTGGACTGCAGCTCCACTGGTGAAACCCTCAGCAAGGCCTCTGGCTGCTGAGGGGCCTGGGCAGGAGCAGCTTGGGGTTCTCTGTTTGATGAACTGGTGGGTTGAAATCTCTCTGCAGGTCATCTGGGTTGCTCCAGATAATCATACAGGACCAGTAGATTTGCTGTAAATGTGGCTTTTCCAATGTGGGTACAAGCTGGGCTTTTCCAGGAAGATAGTGAAAAATGAAGAAGTGGGATGCCTGTTTCTTTTTTAAATGAAATTGGCTGAATGTAAACAAATTTCCATGCAGGGAGGATGTAATTTCTCTGCTTTCAGCAGTGCACAGATTGTTTAAACTTTTTTTCTATGCCTCTCCTTCACAGCTGTCCTCAGAGTAGCAGGTTCATTGCAGAAGAGCACAGAAGTCATGAAAGCTATGCAAAATCTAGTGAAAATCCCTGAAATCCAAGCAACTATGAGGGAGTTGTCCAAAGAGATGATGAAGGTAAGATCTAGCACACAAATCAGGCTTAGGGGAACAAGAGGTGGTCCCTTTTGGGTGGCCCCTTTGACAGAGGGCTTGTGTGAGCTCAGGGCATTCTGTGATTCTATGGCCAGTCTGATACTGGGTTTAAAACATCTACACATCAGTGTCTCCATGTGATGAAAGTGCTCCCATTTGAAAGGATACCAAGCCTCTGACATGACTGTTACATTTTCAATTACCAAAATTGTTTTGCTTTTTCCCCTCTTACCACTACAGACTGTTTAGTTCAAATCAGTTTATTTCCAAATAATTTCACCATTGTGCACCAGGCAGTTTGGCCAGCTCTAGGTTGCAGGCCCTGCAAAGGAATGTCTTCAAACGCAGATAGAGAAAAGGGCAAGCTGTGTCAAACAGCACTTTCACAGTGTGTTACACAGCTCATGCTGCATGACTGAGGTTTGCAGTTGTATTTCATATGCTTGGAGAAAGCTGGTTGGTGGTGTTTGGATGTGCAATGACAATGAGTAACAGCTTGAGGGTTTCAAAGTGAGAACACATGTATTTAATCCTCAGTTTTCTTCCTGCTTTTCCTGTGCAGCAGTTGTAGAGATATGTGCTTACACTGAGGTGTGTTGGCCACCCTCCTGCAACAGGACAGCCTTGATTCAAAAAGCTGGAGGAGTGACCAGGGGGTTATGAAATGCCTGGATAGGTGTAACTTGATCTCCAAAGCAGGAAGTGTGTCCTCTTACTCTGATGTTTCCAAGGGCATCACATACTGCCATGTTGTTTTCTGCTAGGCTGGAATTATAGAGGAAATGCTGGAGGACACCTTTGAAGGCCTGGAGGATCAGGAGGAGATGGAAGAGGAAGCTGAGATGGAAATCGACAAAATCCTTTTTGAAATTACAGCTGGTGAGTTTGTGGGTGTTGCTGAGAGCAGAGCCCCTGCTCTGTTCAGTAAGACACAGCAATTTCAATCTTCATCTGTTCTGCTCTCTCATCTCTGCCTTTGGTAATGGGCAGAGAGCTCTGACAAACTGGTTTCTCAGGGAATACTGGCTGAGGTGCCCAGTAGGGCTCAGTAAACCAGAACTAATATCCATCAGCTGCTGTCTGTGGTGTTCTGTAATTGAGGCTCTTAACAGATCAGTGTTGGTTTGTGCAGTGAATCTTCTTAACAAGGTGAAACTTATATGATTGACTAGATACTGTTATTAATGAAGCCAGGAAATAAACTCAGCTGCACTGCCTTCAGCTGTAGGCTGTGGGGTGAGTCCTGGCACTAAAATGCTGCATCTTGAGTTGTTGGGGGAGAAAAAACAACAAAACAAACACACAAAAAACCCTCCCAAAACCACATCTTCTGCCTTCCAGCTCATGAAGTAATGATCTGCTGGTTTAGTTATTTGACTCAGCTAATGCTTAGAATGCTGCTTATCCAAATTTCCTGTGACAAGCACAGGGCTGTGTTCAGCTGTACCACAGTGAAGACGCAGCTCTCTGGCTCTTGCCCTGCTGGCACCTCCTGCCCAGGGCCTGGCACGCTGCCCTCTCTTGTTTCTTGCATCCTAGTTTGCTTTTCCCACCCTGTTTCCTGGCTGGAGCAGCTCCCCTCCTGCCTGGCAGGCAGTGGATGCTCCCAGGCAAGCAGTGGGGCTGTGGGGGGAGCTGGGAGTGTCCTCCCAGCAGTTGTGGGAGCACAGAGGCTCCGAGGGCCTGGCAGGTCAGTGCTGCTGCTGTCCCTGAAAGCTGCTAATCATTAAATGAAGGTGTAGCACAACTAACAAGCCTGTTTGTTGTTGCAGGGGCCTTGGGTAAAGCACCCAGTAAAGTCACAGATGCTCTCCCAGAGCCTGAGCCCATGGGAGCAGCCGCTGCTGTGGATGAGGAGGAAGATATCGAAGCGATGCAGTCCCGGCTGGCCACACTCCGGAGTTAGGGACAGGAGGGATGTGTACAGCTGGCTTTGCCTGATTCTGTCCTACCCTCAAAATGCAAAACTTATGTGAGAATACTTTATGTAATATATATATTATTTTTTTTTCTTTCTGGGGATTGTATTCTCCAAGAAACTACTGTAATATACTTCTTGGGGAGTGCAGTCTGTGAGATTTGCTTCCCATTTTCTGTTCAGCCCGTGTTCCTGGGAGGGGCTGTGGTGACATGGCACTGGTGGTGTGATGTTGCATATTTTTAGATATAAAGTCCTGAAATATATTCTCAGCTTCAAGCAGCATCTCTTCCTAAAAGGCACTTTGGCTTAATCTGTTACCAAAACCCTTCAGTGGTGTAAGATCTTTGTTTTCCTGAATCACTATAGATTTTATTAAAGCTGCTTCTAACGGTCACTGCCATGCATCAGTTTAGTTTGCATCACTTCAGACTCTTAACAAGCAATACCTACTTCCTACACCCCCCTTTTGGTTTTATAAGACCCTTCTTTTGTTTCTTTTAACACATTTAGGCCTTTCACTGCATAGGAAAAGAGAAGCTTTCAGTCAGAGCAGCTGTTACAGAGCTGCTCCGTTCCAGCTCTGTATGATCAGAGGGGAGCCTGTCTGAGTCAAGGCAGTGTCACAGTGAGGGCAGGGCAGCTGGCATTGCTGGGAAGGTTTCTCCAGACCCTGGGGCCATGGCCAGCCCTCTCTGCTGCTTAAATGACACATTTTCGAGTCAGAGAAGAGGTGTGTCTTCCCAAGGGAAAGCTTCAGGAAAAATGGATGTTGTGGCTCACAAAAGGCAGTTTGCAAAGCCAACCATGCCTTTCACCTGAATTTGTCACTGCCCCAGGCCCCTCCCAGGCAAAGGACAGAGTTTCTAATTTTAAGGAAGAATTAACGAAAACTAAGTCTATAAATAATTGTATCACAACAACAAGGGTGGAGAAACAGATGAGGCAGAGATTCTCACATGGTGTCCAACTGCTCCCAGTTGCAGCCATAAAAAGCACCTTTGTGCCAGGGGGTGGCAAAATATCCCCACTGCTTCAGGGCTGTGCAACCCAGGTGCTCCATCTCCACCCCCAATGCAACAAGAACAGGCAAGTGGGACAGTTTACTTCCTGTGATCTTGAAAAATCCAGAAGGGACATATCAGAAACAAAAGCAGTTGAAGAGTGGGGTGGGTAAGAGCTGCAATAAAACTCGACTGAACCAGCGCCTTGGTAAGAGCTCAAAATCCAGCTTCAACAAGGAGTCTTTTAACAGACATGCACACAGGGTGTGATGTATCCTTCCTGATGTGACTCATCTCACTCTCCGGGCAGTACCTGTACTGCAGCTGCCCACAAAGCTCCAGCTGGCTCCAAGGAAAGCAATTAGCCTGCTTTATTTCATTTACTTCAACTTGGTACTGCAAGAGAACGTCCAGCTGAAGTGTTGCCTTTAAGGATACTCAACCAGTTCAAGCATGAAATGCCAAATCAAGCCAGCTGAAGGGACTAGGACAAGGTATTTACTGTCAGAGGCCTCAGCACATGGATGTGGGGGGAAGCTCCACTAAGCACAGTGAGGAGGTGTTGCTGCAGACAAACCTCCTTCAAGTCCACTTCAGTTATCCCCTTTAAGAGATTCCTACTCCTTGTGTGTCAGTGGAGCCTGTCCCCATTTCAGAGGGACAGAGCAGAGGAAGTTTCTCTGAAAAAGAATCCTGTCACCTGAGACAGACTGAGATCAGTTAATGCTGATGATAATCAGCAGGTGAAGTACTACAGAGTTCATCAATTTGTTGCATGAAACTCAGAAAAGGGACTTTTGGCTATCTAGGAGGAGGTTTCCTCTCCTGCCTGGCTCTTCCCAACAGCCATCCAGCACATTTCAGTGCCAGGAAGGAACTGAAGAAGAGAAAGGTTTGTTTTGTCTCAGGGTTGTCTTGGCAGATGAGAAATGCACTTTTCCACTCTTGTCCCCTGTGCCTGTTTTAAGTTTTGTGATGTTTTCAGTCTTTCTCCAAGTAATTCTAGAGTTCTGTCTGTGCCATTTCACACTGAAACTCATTTGACACAGACCACACAGCACTGGCAGCAGCTGAGAAGCAGCAGTCAGTCATCCAAGTCAATCTTGGGTTAACCAAAAGTAGCTATAAACAGATCTGTCACTAAATTCAGTACCCTAAGCCTTCAAATACTTTAGAACACAGTGTGAACAGTTTATGATACACCATTTTCTTTTGCGTTTCAAAGCACTGCATCAAATTAATTACACTTTAAAGAGTCAACTGAAAAGGGCAGGCAAGGAACAGTATCTGAAATAGAAGAATTTTTATGTAGACCATTCAGTGTTAAAAACCAGAGAATCAAACAGTTCAAATTAAAGAGCAGTTTCGAACAGAAGACATTTGATCAAAAACTTCTTTTAACATTTAGAAATTTAAATACATTTACCTAAAGATGGTTAACCCCCATCTCTATGTTACTATACAATAGCTTAAAGCTACTTTTAAATGCTAGTTCTATGTTAATGTGAAATTCCAGAACTGCATTCTTACTCTTTATGTAAATTGGTTATTGAATTCAGTGATTCCATTACTTCCTCCCACCCCAAAATAAATTTTGAAAATTGAAGCTTTACAATGCCTTGAGTAATATTTTTCAAACGAGTAATTTGGAATAGTTCCCAACAGTTCTATAGGAGGTATTTTGTACAGTTTGGA
This sequence comes from Manacus vitellinus, assembly GCF_001715985.3. Taxonomy (NCBI): domain Eukaryota; kingdom Metazoa; phylum Chordata; class Aves; order Passeriformes; family Pipridae; genus Manacus; species Manacus vitellinus. The sequence continues at coordinate 199,616 of NW_021940910.1, read as the reverse complement.
GAGCAACTCCATATAAAGTTCTATCGCAACTGAGCATTCACAGTATGCCACAGTCCATACATATTACTACATATACATATCAGGTTTGTAAACATTGGAAGAATACACAGAACATAGTACCACAACCCTCTGGTACTGCTGAAAGGAAGATGAGGTAACATTCATATAATCTCAAAGTCCACAGAGGTCCTGACTGAGTAGGTAAAACAGCTGCCAACGCTTCTGTTTCATAGTGTGTGTGGTTAAGGCGCTCTACGTCACGGTCTGCTAAGGCTGGATTCGTTAGCTCTCAGTATCCCAACTGCATCTTTAACAGCGTGGTATATGACATTCTTCACCTGGCAGGAAAGTAAGAGGTCTTTGGTTATACAAGCAAACAGCACAGGTCACTCCCCACCCCCTGTGCCACTCAGTTCAGACACAGCCTTCGCATAAATCACCAGCCTGTGAAAACAAGGTTCAAATTTTAACAGGACATCAAGTGAGCCCTGTGGGCCGAGGAGAGTGCTGCAAGCTCAGCTGGGGGGGTAAACAAGAAGTGACAGAAGGAAATAATTCAAAACAAGCTCAGGAGAAGCTTCAGATGGCTTCCTCAAAACTACTAAAAAAGCCAACAGTTCAAAAACTATAGAAACTCCTCTCCGAGGTCCAATGTGTTACAGCTGATCTGAACACAAAAGCATTTGGGTTGTGTGGCCACAGCCCTTCTGGGTTTGGTAGGGGCTTGTCTGTTGGGTTTTGGTGGAGGTTTTTTTTAAAGGGTCAAGGGGGACAGGGTTTTGTTGAGCACTAGGAAGTTACCTGCAGTTTATCTTCATGGTTCGTATGCGTATGCGACAGATACCTAAATTCCTGAGTGAGCCAGAAGCAGTGTTTGACATGCTCTGGGGATACAAAGTCTTCTGCAACTTTAATACAACTGTACAAATTATGAACCTAGAGAGAACAAACAAGCATTAGAGAGAACAAACGAGCATTAGCCACATGCTCAAAGGGCTGCCCAAGCAGTCAGGCCATAAATGTCCTTGGTCCTTGCCTGGTGTGGAGCTCCTGCTGGGATGAAAACTACGTCTCCTAGAAACTGTACAATAGCCCAGCCTTGAACTCCGTACTCCTGGTGAAGGCGTTTCCTCAGCGGTCGGTCCAGGTACCAGCTCTGGTCATGAATGGGATCGTGATCCACGGGGTTTTCTTGGCCTTGTTCTTCTGCAACCTGGAGAGTCACAAGACAATGGGCATTTTACCACACCAGTCTGACTGCACAGTCCAGCTGCATTCCACACACACATGTGCCAGAGTGACTTGCACCGTGTGTTCAAGTAGGAGAGTTACACAGTGGAAGTGTGGATTCTTTGTTTGTCCAGGTTTCTACATTTGTCAGGTCCCTCTGGCTTCACAGAGACATTGCAAATGTGGATACAGGACATACAGGTAATCCCAATTGATATTAGAAAGGAACAGAAGGGTTAAGGAACTGGTGTGTTCACAGTGGGAACAACTATCACACATGGGACTAATGTTCTGATGCTACTAAAGCTGCAGAGGAACTGTTTCCAAGGGCATGGAATGACAGGACAAGGGGGGGGGGGAGGGCTTTAAAACCAAAGAAGCACAGATTTAGATTAAAGTATTAGGAAAAAAATTAGTGGTGAGACACTGGACCAAGTTTCCCAGAGCTGTGGCTGCCCTATCCTTGGGAGTGTTCAAAGTCAGGTTGGATGGGGCTTGGAGCAACCTAGTCCACTGCAAGGTGTCCCTGCCTGTGGCAGGGGGGTTGGAACTGGATGATCTTGAAGCTTCTAACCCAAACCATCCTGATTCTATAGCCTGTAACTGGAAGAAACTCCCAAGTGTGGAATTCAGCAGGTGTCTGCCCTGGAGGCCACAATCAGTCAGTGTGCTCACTGACCCACATGATACAAACCAGATTTTCAGGAGATACAAGGCTGGGAGGTACAAGGCAGAAATTTTAGGGCTTTAGGGAGAAAGTTTCTGCACAAAATTCCTGTATAAATCCAACCTGGTGCAGCAGTCATTTACACCCAGGAGCATAGCCCAAAAACTCATTTGGGAGGAGATTACCAGCTTGGTTCTAACTCCATGACAAGATACTGAGAGCCTCACACCTGCCACTGAGTGAGCTACAAGGGACTGAGGTGTGAGACAGATGTCAAAACTCCAAGTGCTAATGCTTATCAAACTGATTATCCTGTTTTATCAACTCTAAGATTTGTTCATTTGTTAATACTAAACAGATCTGCTGCAGCCTCTCCAAGCTTCCACTAAGACAGCAGTCAGGCTGACCACGCCAACAGTTGTTAAGATCATCCCATTTATCCTTTTAAACTCAACATATTGTCCCTTTCCACTTCAGAGCACCAAAGAAGTTTCAGAATTAAGACCACAGAGAACTCTGGACTGTTGTGGTGAATTTAAACACTGAAACAAGCCCTTTGGATGTAGTAGCACATCTCTATTAAACCCTTAACTCCCATGAAAACATCACCCAAAATACCTCATTTTTCCTTTAACCCAAACCTTATAAAGGTATGGAGGAAAAAAAAGGTAGGAAGAGGGATGGAATAAGGAAGAACTTTATGCAGCATATATTGCTCTGACATTTCTCAAGAACATCTCACAGGCTGTTAAGGAGGGTCTACTTTAAAATTTAACTATGGTTTTGTTTTAAAGAAAACAGTTCTTTATCATTACAGAACATCATTAACCATGATGTAAGAAGTGTGGGTAAAAGGAGTATATCTACATACAAGGTGACTTTAAGCTTCAACTCCTCACCCTCCTCAGACCCTACAAGACTCATGGCACACAAGTTTTGTCTTGGATACAACTCGAGCATATTTGTTTCCAGAACTGCTGGCATAGGAAGGGGGAAAGCCCAAGGATATAAATACTTGCAGGGCCACACAGAAGGTCAGTCTCTAAGATGTAACAACTTACCTTTTTAAGGAATTCCCGGATCTTCTCTGTATCTTTAGCAGCATAAATGTGCCACAGAGCTCCGGGCTTTTCTCGGCTTTCAGTAAAACGTTTAATTGTCAGTTCATCAGAGTCACCATCTTGTATGGTTTTGAGCACTTCTGTTGAGAGTCAACATGAGCAGTTACACTAAAGGACCTTCCCTCCAACCACAGAAATACCCCCCTCAGAACACAGCAAAGACTTCACCTTCTTCCTGATCAGCCTGGCCTTTGGGGATCCCCACGTAAACCATGACATTGGCGGCATCAGACACATCCAAATGGAGGTTTGTTGTGCCATATTTTCTGTCCTCTGGTGTTATCAAGCCTGGGAGGGGGGAAAAAACAAAGAAAGAGAAGCAGATCCATTAGTAAGACAGAGATAAACATTATACCACTCTCAGCAGCACTCTCTGAAGAGATCAGAGAGCTTTTACTTCTACCAACAAATGCTTCCAGAACAGCAATATAGTTTCTGTCCAGGACCTTGCCCCATCTTGTGTCTTCCCAAGTGATCTGCTGACAAGCTGACACCATTGATCTGGATCTATATCTAGCCTGTATGATATATGGAAGTCATATTTAAGTCCTGCTAGAAAAGGGTTTCTGTAGCAGTTTAGAATAAAGCAGCCTCTTTCACTCTAAAAGGCAGCTGCTGCAGTATTTATCAGCCACAATCTCTATACTGGCCATGATGATTAGTTTCAAATGTCTTTCAAGTGACAGCAAAGGAACCAGCCATGGAAAACATTGCTGAAGAAGAGATTAAAAAGGAAATGACACAGCTCAAAAAGGAGAGTAACAAAAGCTATACAGCCAGAAGTAGAGAAACAGCAAATACATGTGGCCAGCTACAGGAAAGAGAGGCTGTGGAGCAAGTTGATTGGAAGACTGGGAATAACTGCTATTGGGCTTGAAACCAAGTGGACAAAAAGACACTTAATAAAATAAATCATATCATGCTCTGGATATCACTAATACCTATAGGTGAGCTAAAGTTAGGTTTTCAGATCCATGGGATTAATCAAATTACCTACAACAGCATGGATTCACACAATTTACAGTAAACTTCAATTTGAAATGTGTGGCCAACATGACCTTTAGAAAGATTCCTTACCATAAGCATTGTACATCTTGGGACCCAAATCCGGTCGCACAAAATAGTTGGGAAGTCGAGAGGCAAGGTTGAGCTTCCCACCTCTCCTGGTGTATTCTGGCAATGGAATATTCTTCATCAAATCATCAAACCTAATGTAATACAACAAAATATAACATTAGGAACTGATAAAAAAGAGTGCAACAAAAGCTTTCTCCAGTCAAGAGACTGTACTCCTTCCCTCAGGGAGTTTACTGGACGTCATGAAAAGGAACAAAAAAAGGCATAGCAGTATAGCAGATAAACAACTTTAACCTCTCTGGACTAATGCTATTTTCCTTATGTAATCATCTCAACTAATTCCACTCAGACTAAGTCAAAATACTTAAAAATGTTTGGAAAAAAAAATAAGCTCCAACTGAACTCTGGACTTCAAAATGATCCAGGCTTTTAGGAAGCTTCCAAAACTTAACCTCTCCTTAGCAATTTTAGGTGCTCACTTTACTTGGCAGTAAATACAACCAACTACATAAACTTTCAGGATGAAACTTTTTTAGGATTTCCATTTATGGCAGGCATCTCAGAAACAAAATGTGGCACACATGGCCAACTGCTGCTCAAAGTTGAAGCAGGTTTCTAAATGTGACAGTATTCCTACATTCCATTATTTTGGGGGTATACCACACAATGAACAGTTCCTTTGGGAATTCATACCGAGAAGGCATCATATCTCTGAAGTCTTCTCCTGGAGGCCAGTCTTTGAGCTTCAACACCATCGGCTCTCCCTCTTCTGTTCTCAGGCGACCTAATTTGAAATATTAGTAAGTCTTAGTTTTTAATACTTGTACTACTCAAATTCCAAAGATTCAAGACAAAGAAACTCTCATCTTAGTTTAAAATCATGTTCTTCCCACAATTATTAATCCAGAACCAAAGACACAGAAGTTTGTCACAACACTGATAACAAACTCTGGTGTCACATGAACTTGCCTTCTTGGCTCTTCTGCTTCACTCAACTAGGGAAAAAGCTGACCAGATGAACCTACTTGCTAGGAAGATTCCAGACTTTCTCAGAATGCCTCCCCAAAAGACTAAAGGCAGCCAAACATACTCCTGAAGGAGAGTCCTCCATGGGAACAACAGTTTCTATCCAGTCCACAATCCCACAAGCATAAATTGTGAGAATACATTGCAGACACTGTCCAAGGTGAAGAGGAAGCCTGGAACATCTTTTATGCTGCTTAAGGGTCACAAATCTGTCCTAGGGCAACATTATTGCCGCTGAATATTTTACCTATTGGAATGATGATTCATGGTACTTACTTGAAATATCTTCAAATCCATCCCAGAAGTCCCCCACAGTAGCTCCAGTGATGATTTCATTGGTCCTGCAGTTAACCAGATCTACTTCCTGTTGGCCAAACTCCTTCCTGAAGGACTCTGGTCTCCAGAGGTCTGCATTTAATTTGTGGTGTACTCCTGACACCATTACAGGCTAGGAAGAAAAAGAACATATTCTGAAGAATTATTAAATGCCCAAAATTCTAACTACAACAGCGTAATGCATAAAATACACTGAACTGAATGCTGGCACTTTGAAAACATATTTTCCAAACTAAGTGCTCAGCCTGCCTTAACCAGAATTCTGCCATGCATCTGATCATTCTTTATTTCAAACAATGAGGCAGCTTTTTATATAGAGCCATAATTTCACCAATATGTTTAGAAACTGATTTAAATAGTAAACCACACACCCTTTTATCAAAGGCTCTACCAGTGCTCATGTTGTACTTTGATGAAGGCTTAGTGTTGCTTATCATCACAGCAAGCTGGTACCTGTGCTTCAATCACAGAGCAAAGCACACTAACCACAAATGGAAAAACACAAAGCTTAAAGTACCTGTCCCTGCTTCCAGCACTCCCTGAAGACATTCCAATTACTTTCGTTGTTGGGATCTTGAAGACACAGCAAGCGGTTATCACACAACCAGTAGTGAGGGGTGTCAAAGCCCATTATCGTGGGCTTTATAGTCAGTCCTTGAGGCTTCTTAGGCAGGTCTGTAATGGCTCTATTTTGCACCAGGGAAGCAAAAATGTCATCAAGGATTTTGGGTGTACTCTTGAGTCCATTGTCTGTCTGATAAAAAAAAGGGAAAAGAGAAAGAACAACAAAAAAAAAAGTTGGTGCACTTTTCTTTTGCCTTGTCCTTCAGGCATTTAAGAAGGTATTTGCCACTTCCAAAATTTTAGCCTAAGGAAATTAATTTGCTTCATCACTTGGTTCCCAATTCCTTATCAAGCAAGACTTGCTGATAGTACCACTAAGCCACTACTCTGGAAAGCACTGACAGGAGCACTGAGACACAGAAACTGAACTAGTCCTTTTTCCCAAACAAAGACAGAATTTCACCTACTGTGACAAGTGCCTGTGGCAGTTGCTCACAAGTTTAGAACACCTCCCTAAGCCTGGAATGAACTCAAACCTGTAGAACAAATTTTTTCCTGTACCTTTCCTCCAGAAGAGTTCAACAGATTCCGCAAGAAGCCTGTGTTGTTGTTGCTCACGGGGGTCAGTATTGCACTGTTGAATGTCTGCAGGGCTGCAGTTGGCTTGGCTAAGCTGGGGAGTGTCTGCAGAGGTTTGTTTTCATTCTTTGAAATTGGTACGAGGAGTTTCTCTGAAGTGAAGGAAAGAAGACAACTGACAATGAAGCAAGGCTTAATCCTCTGAAGGATGAAAAGTATATACTTTGGATTTTTGCCCCTTTTTTTTAAAGACAAGATATTCCTATATGCATAAACAGATATGTATGCACATATATATAAATCTCCTGTCAATACATACAGATGAAATACTCCTTTCACTTAACTTTCTTCAATACTTCAAAGTTTTTAAAATCACACATTTAAAATAAATACATTTTCAAACTGAATTTTCAAGAATACTTGCATCAATGGGATTTTAATCCAGTTTTCAGAACAAAATATGATAACCCTGGTAGGTTTTACTCCCAGCCATTGCCATGGCCAGTTCTGCAGCACAGGCACTGAACATCCATCCCAGCAGGCAGATGACATCATTCTCAGCACAAGATGCTGCTGGGTCTGACCTATATTCTTCTGACAAACAGCCACAGAGGGTTTACTCTTCACATGGTTCTGCACATACCTTTGTTTTCTTTATTCACATTTCCACTTGTTAGATTTGAAAACCAGTTAAATGAAGGAGGAGAATTTACTGAAGCAGTTTGTTTGCTTCCAAGTGCTGATTTGAGAGGAGGATCATGCGTAGTGACTTGTGGGCTCAGGACAAAACTGTTATGTTGAAGGCTGGGCCTGTCTCCAGATGCCAAGTGCTGAAAAAAACCAAAGTGAGAACTTGATCAGACACAGACACGCTCTACTCAGAAAGGGAAAGCAGCAATAACATGTCCAAATACATTCTTTAAAAAAACAAACTAACATGGTTTGGCCTTTCAAAAAAATCTGATCTCCACAAGAGGTCAGCATTGCAGCTCAGTGTCACCCAGGGATGACAGTTCAGCAGGATTTGGGATCTCCCAACTTCAGGAGCAGCCAAGAAGGCACAGAATGCTGAGTTTCCCAACTGCATTTTCTGGGACTGCTTTGGGAACCAAATGCATTTTTAACAGCAGTACTTTCACAATTCTAGTGGTATTTGATGCTCACCCAGGGCTAAGCTGGAGCTCTAGTTCAGTGGACTAAAACAGATACTTAGCTCTCATAAACTTTTATCTTAAGGTGGCAGTAGAAGCCCACTCACCTGCCAGGTCTGAACTCCACCTGCATGAGCATAGCACCAGCCTGGCCAGCAAATTCCAAGCACAGGATTGTACATCCCCTTTGCAGTTGATTTATGTGCTTGTTTGGAGATTCTGGGTAACAGACTAACCAGAGCTACTGCTTTGCCCTGAGATTCCTGTGTGACTGGTGATGTTTCTTCTCTCTACTCAAAAGCTTTCAAGTCAAGAAATTATTCTGCTCCTTTGTCTGCTTATTGCTATGTTCTATATTTCATCTCTTATTGACTGCTGATGCTCAGTAAGAACCCCAAACATGACATAATAGGAAATGTTTCACACTTTAATGAGCTTATCCTCACACAACAAGAGCAGTACCTAATTCTACAGAGACAGCAATAAATTCCAATACAGCTGTTTGCCCAGTCACAGGAAATCTCAATGCAGAAGACTGAAGCCAAGTCAGTCACAGGTTAACTTTTGAATCATGTAACCATCTCCCTCACTTTTAACACTTCACAGTATTTTTCATCTCTTCTCTTCATTACTAACACCAAAATCAAGTTTAGCCACTTCTTAGACTTAAGATAATACATTTCTTTTCAAAATAAGTTTAAAAATAAGTATATGAGCATTTGTCAAGGACAGGTCACTACCAAGGCATCAGTGTGTCAAAGGCACAAAACGAGACGTTCCCCAAAACTTAAGGAAGGACTTAAAGACCCAGAAAGATGAACAGTGAATACAAACTGTCCCTACATGATGGGGTTATCACAGAGGTCAGGGTTGGCACACCCACAAAGACAAATCAGCAGTGGCTTCAAGCCTATGCAGTAGACTGACACAAACATATACTGCACAGACATGGTGAGAGGCAGTAACAATACCTGTTTTGAATCCTCCTTTAGAGTTGGCTTTGATAGTGCTTTGAATTGCTTATTTGCACAAGGACAATTTGCTTTTATTCCCCATTTTGTTCTCACTGAGTGAACGATATCACCAACATCATAGAGAGCTGCAGGAAGAGAGTCATTAGTGAGCTCACATGTAACCAGAACATCCAGCATTCACTGAGTTTTTAAGAAATTGTGTGTGCTGTGCAAGTAAACAATAGCATGTGAATACAGTTCATCATTAAAACAAGAAGTTCTGCTATTTCTTGGTAAAGATCAAAGATAATAAAATAGTGCCAAACACATCAGGCTGTTCCAGTCTTCAGATAATAAATACTAAGCTTTTATTAACATTATTACTAAAATAAAACCTCACTCAGTACAACATCAACAACGTACAAAAGACAGCAAAGCCTACAGAATGTTTCTATCCCAACCAATTACTCCAAATACCTTTTCCGGGAATTATTTGTGTAGGCATCAGATTCTCCGGTTCATGTGCCTGCCCCTTCACACATTTAAACCAGGAGAAAGTATCCGAGTCATCATCTGTAAAACAAACCGTTACACTGTTATTAGTGCACCCTGCTCTGGAAAGCCCCATATTTTACTGTTATTGATATATCAAACCACAGGTCTACAACACGCTCTTTTTGTTGGGAAGGCTTTTTGTCTTGTTTAAAGTTGTTACTGACTTCCAAGTTCAAAACACAGATTTTCCTTTCCCCTCCTCTCTCTTTGTCTACAGTAGCAATAAGCATTCCTACCTTCATGTGAGTTTTTTTTCCTCATCCTGTAGCAATCCACACAGACCCCAAAGCCACACTTGGAGCAGACCCAGTGGAGGTTGAAGATCGTGGTGTCACAGACGTCGCACATCTCTCGGACGCCGCGGACCGCGCGCTTCCAGGCCACCTGCCCTGTGGTCAGAGACACCTCAGTCACTGTCAGCTCAAACAAAACTCAGTATTTGCATGTTAAACACAGTTACTTAAAAACTACAGATATGACTCAGGCTTTTTTTTGCACTGGAACTCCGAAACAAAGCCTTTGCCCTTACAGACTCACAAAAGCAAGTCCGGGACAGAGTCTAAACAATCAAATCCACTTTGCTTCCTCCTGTGCAGAACCAACCACATCTCTTTCCTGACATGTATTTGCCCGAGTTAACAAGTCATCTGCTACCACCTTCCTAAGTGGAAATTCCACAGCTACTCTAGGAAATAAATTAAGGTACTGCAGCAAGCTAAGCTTAGTGTCTAGCTTGCCACAACCAACTTGTCCTTGTTCTCTATTCAGCAGCACAGTGGGCAGGTAATTCTCTTCCTTCTAGGAGGTTTTCTGTGTTTATAGGTGTATATTTGACTGTGTCAGAATGGTGAATTTTCCTCCCCAAAGCACTGAGCACTGCTGTTCAGGTTTCCTATTATACCCATTATATTCCACTTTCCTCACTCCAAGTCACTTTTTCAGCTCACTCCAAACATGGACAGTATCCTCCAAAAAAACCACATGGCAATACAGGGCTGTATTATTTTTTTCTGTGATTATATACAGATTTTAGCTTGATCTCCATTTCATTATGTTGCCAGGCAGAAAAACAGACTAGACAAAAAGCACACACCTGCCTCCTCCTACCACCTTCCACACTTGCAATTTCTCTGAAACTTTCCTGCCCACAACATTTCTTAATTTTAAAAGAAAGTTATGAGAGACCATGTCCTAATGTATGCTAAAAAAAAACACACCAGGATCCAAGACATCTGTTGCTTTTCTTCTGAATAATGCCTATTAACTATGTATGGAACAACACTGGAATAGCTTGGCACAATTTGTTCTTAAGTAGGAGGTAAAAATTGTTTGACTACTTGCTTCAAAATTCTTTCAGGAGACACAAGTCTAAATACCACCAGCTCCATTCTTCTCTGCCTTCTGAAACCATAGAGGATATTTACCATTTTAGAGGTCAACCCTCCAATTTCCCCAAAACAGGATGAAGTAATTTGTTATCTTTTGAATGTCACTTCATATTTCAGCTCTTGGAACCTCGTCCCTTTCTACTCCTCCTGTTTCTTTTGGTTTTCCTCTGTAGTTTGATCCTGTCCCTCCTTTTGGCACTTGGTGGCCAAGGAGCAGTGTGACCTAACAAGCTGTTCCTTCTACACTGGTCAATGTTTTACTGCACAGGGATAATTTCACTCCTGCTTTACTACCAATCCTTTAAAGGAACTCTCTTTAAGGAAGCTCTCCCAAAGAATTTTCTCCCTCATACTTGCTTTGTCTTGTGGCTTTACCTACCACTCACTGGTGTTTAAAAAATTGTCCCTTGTAATTCTATCTGGTAAAACAGAGAAGGGCTGGACTTGATATACACTGTGAAGTGCAAAAATATTCAAACAAATGATTCCCTTAAAGTAGCTGAACAAAATATTGTCACATTTTTTAAAAGGTCAGTTTGTCAAAGAGAGAATTCTTAAGAAAACGTATTATTTCAAGTGAATTCTACCAAGAAAAATTTATCATAACTTCAAACCACACTGGCAGAAAAATCTCCCTTTTCCCTGTGCTGAGTGAGCACTTTTTCACTGAACTGTTCAAAGAACAACACATCTAGACTGTAAATTATTTCTTTCCTACGCAGGGCATTAAAAATAACCTCCATTTTAATGAAACTGAGTTTCCTTACTCTCACCAGCCAGGGCAATAAACAATCAAAAAGGAATTAATGAGATTTTGCTCCTTTCACACCAACACCAGAACTCACATGTGATTGTTTTAAAGAAGAGGATGTTTCTGGTAGCTGTGCTAACAGGTGCATCTTCTGCTATTAAGAGACCCCTCCCCATTGTTGCATGAATTCCACCCAAAAATTCACCCTTCTGAAAGTGTTCCAGTATTCCAGTCTGCACCTCTCACTCTATCACTGGATACTTGGGCTCCACAGGCCAGAGTATCCTCCAGTTCAAGGGAAGAGCAGAGTTCACAGATTCCAAGTAGCCCAGGATCAGACCCCACAGCAAGCATTTCTGGAATATCTCAAGTCTTCTCTCCCCTTCTGAAGGGCATTTAAGCCTGTTCAGCTTTTCTCCTCTTCTATTCAGGGCTGAGGAGTGACTGCCAAACTCATACAGTCTTTATCTAATGTCAACAGCACCCAAACACAGTAGACAGTGGGCAGACAGTCTCCTAAACTGCACTGCAACTCAGTTGTGCACTTATAATCCAGAACACAAATATGGTTTTAAGAGTCATCCTACTTTGAGAAGTGATTATGCAAGATCACAGACTTCCCCCTTTGCCTGCTCACATTTGCTACAGAAAAGTTTCGATGTGGCCAAACCCAGTGTTTGGGGATGCCAGGTTTGCCCTGTCTGCACTAATGAAGTTGCAAGTCAGTCACCCCATCACCAGCCCCTGTCTGGTCTGTGCCCAGTAGGACTGGATATGATCACTCCTAACAGTGCCACTGGAAACTTGAAGGTGGAAGAAAAATATCTCTTTGTTGTCCTGACAGGCAGCATTAGGTCCATGATGCATTACCAAAATAGGACCAAAGCAACTTAACAAAACCTGGTCAAAGTCAAAGCTGTATTTCATTTACATGCTAAGAACAAGTTTTATTGTCAGCTACCTCCTGGTTTCCTTAAATTCTGGGGTTTCTTTACACTTTGTTTCATAACAGAATTACACTCTCTTTAACAGGAAAAGTAATTTGAGATATTGAGAAATGTCTTCTGACAAAGGGTAAAGTTACCTTTCCCCTTCCCTCTGCCTGCAAGCAAAGACTTGTTGACACAAGTTCACAGTGGCTCTCACCACTCCCGGTCTCTAAGAAGGAAACACTCAAATCTTATATGACAAATACATGTAATGTATTTTCACACAAGTCAGAAGCTTAAAGCTTCACATAAAGCTGTGAAAACACCCATTATTTCAACACAAACTGATCTTACTGTGTGGTTCAATCGTTGCCATAACTTCCTTTTCAGATATCACCAGCTGACAGAAGTGGTCTCCAATGTTGGCAAGGATGTACTTGGCTGTGTCAAGATCCAGACCCACAACATTTTTGGATAAAGGCAGCCACAAGCTAATAGCCTCAGGGTCATACTTATTTGGAGTTAAGAAGCCTTCCTCACGCAGTATTCCATGCTTATTAAACTGCAACCTGAGGAAAGAGGGGGAGAAGGAGAAAAACTCATAATCTGAAACGTTTTATTGGTTTAAATTCATTCCAATCAGTCAATGCTTGAACTGCAAACGTGTGTACTGTATGCCAATGAGTTTACTCAGTGGTTACAACAGACATGGGTAAACATACTGGTCACTAGGATGAGGCATGTTTAATGTACTGCTTGTTTTAAATAAAAAAGACTGAAAATATCTAGGTTTTGTAGTAAGGTAGATTTCCTAACTAAAATGTTTGGGTTTTTTTTTTTTTTATTCACATAAAACCAAATCAGGTTAACAATTTTTAAAATGCACTGGCATTAAGATCACATCTAGGAGGAGGCAACAGCAAGAGTTTAATCTAGAACTATGTACAACACAAGAGAAGTGAGAATGCTTTAAATATAGAATATATTTCACTAACAATTCACTTGGAAGTAGCTGTCAAAAAGCACCAAGCAAAATTTGAGTAAGAGATTCTTGAGTGATTCTGAGTAGGTGGAAAGAATGAGATCTGTACTCTTAGTAGTGTCTTAAATTAAAACATGAAAAAGTTCTGCTCAGGACTTCAGGAACCTTTTTACTAAATGCTGTAGAGGAAACTTGATTCTGATGACAACACGTGCTCACTTAGAGTGTTAAGTGTGGCATGAGAACATGTGCTGGCAACTGCCATCATCAGACAAATGCCATCTCCAGACTTGGGAGATTTCACATTCAATAAAAAGGGACAGTTCCACCAGCTTCAAGGTCTAAACTGAAGGATTCAACTGCTTTGAACTGCACTGCAAGTCTGGATTGTTACCCTGAGAAGATGAATTAGCACAGACTGTTGTTACTCTGGTCTCACACATCAGGTTATCCCAAGACTTAATATGGCACAATCTCTAATCTGAGGTTAAATAACAGATTATTAATACATCTTCAATTTTTTAAACTTTTAGCAACAAAACCTGGAAGGGAACAGTGTTGCAGTGATAAAATAAACCTCAATAAACAAATGAAAGAGTGGAAGAGTATTTTTTCATGATCTTTGTAATCTTTCTGCTTTCAATCTTTTCTCTTCAGAAGGTCTACAGGCCTACAGTGTTTTATTCTACCCAGAGACCCAAAAGAAAGGAATTCCTCTGAAAAAATATGATAATAAGTAAGGTTCCCATCTCCCTTGAGATCACTAGTATTTTTGGTATTTGAAAACAAAGGAAGAACATGTTAAAAACCAGTCAGGCACTGCAGTTTGACAACAACCACCCTGGGCTTACACGTGGGTTTCAAGTCACAATTTAACACCTTTCTGAAACTGTTCCTCATGGTGTCTTAAGAACTAAAGAGTTCAAACATCAAAAGATGGACTGTTAACTCAAGAATCAGGCCTGGAGGAGGGTTGGGGTGTAGGTGGGGAGGGTGTAAGGAAGTAGGTGGGGGAGTAAACGAGTGAAGTTGCAGATTAGGTTTGGAAAAGCAACCACCATTTATCACTCACTGTTTTCCCTGATGTTATCTCCTCCCCATCTGCCCTCCTGAAATCTAGTGAGTGCTGTGATGAAATGTTTCTGTGGCAAGCTTAAATGCAGTTCAGACTCCAGCTGAGAAGACCCAGCCACTTACTGCAACTCTTCCATAGCTGTGGATACATGGGTAACATTTTGTGTCCAACCAGTAAACTTCAGGAGACAGAATACTTCAGGGTAGATGCACAGAATCTACCCTCTTACTAGTATCTCCAAACTAAACTCACATTATCCCGCTGGCACTCAGCCCAGAACTGCAAAATAAAGAGCTTAAAGTCCTGCCAAAATACTTTCTACTCAAATTAAGCAGTTGTAACATTTCTAAGGGCTAAAAAAACCACGGGCAACCGCTCATTAGTTGGGTATATTGGCCTCATAGCTTCACACCATATCGAGCAGCTTTGAACCACAGACCTACAGGAGACCATTCTGTCCAAATAACTGGAGTTTTAGTCTGTCCTGGAAGATTAGATCCATGTCATCCCTAACACTGAGCACTCAACAGCCCCCCTTTCAGGAAAGGTCAGATGTCCAGCTCAGACACAGGCACGTTTTTCACACTTAAGGAGTATCCAAATTGTTCTTACCTTCTAAAGTGAAAGAATCTGCAGAAGACAGTGGAGTCTCTCTGGTCCTTGTTCTTCCTGTAGCTGTCCAGGCGGCACTCCCTGCACTTGTGCAGGTGAGGGGCGATGTTATTGCAGGAACCATCCTGCACAAAAGCCTCCCCACTCTGCTGCAGCTTCTTCACTTTGGCAGCATCGGATAAGATGGATTTGCGTGCAATTACTGTGGGGAAGAGCACAGATTAGAAAAGCTTCAGCTTCTCACACACAGGTGCCAGCAAATGTTATTTTAGCGACAGATCCACATAAACTTTTCACATTACATTGAAACAAAGTTATGCTAAAAATATTTGCAGTCGGCAGAAGCCTCTTCTCCAGTCCCCACAGCCTCAAGTTGTAGCTCCACTGGAGTCACACAGTCTGTGGACCCAAGTTTCACAGCTTCTTTTAGTCTTCCACAGAGGCGTACTTTGAAAGACCATCTGCTTTTAAAGGAAGTTCCTCAGCCATTAGAGCTGGAGGCCTGAGCAGATCAGAGCACACAGCAACATTTCACAAGAAATGAGGACAGAAGTAAAACCTGGTTGTTTCTCAGTCCTGTTTTCACCCTTCATGATGCAACAGCTTTCAGTATCTTTCTGTAACATGCCAAACATCTCCCTTCCTCCCACACTCCAGTGAGGCCTCACAGGGCACAACAGTGCCTGCCTGGCTGGCTATGTACATGTACTAATTATAGAACAGGACACAGTAATCCAAGACCAAGCAACATAAGATTGGAAAGAAAGGGAGATTTCCCAGAATCCTGAAGGATCAGCTACACCACCTGATACCCAGCAGGACACAGGACAGCAGGAGTGCGGCTCCTTAAACAACAACAGCCTTTCCCATTCTGTCCCATATGAAAAACTGAAGAGTTCACCAAGTGGAAAAGAGAAACAAGGTGGGTTGTTTTGGGGCGGGGCTTGATTTTTGATGGTGGTTACTGGGTTTTTGTTTGTTTTGCTTTCAGGACAGTTTTTTTTAAATGAAAGCTCCTCTTGAACAGAGCTTTGAAAAAAACTTCCATCTCTCACCATGCTTGTAAAACTTAGGACTGCTGCTAAGAAAAGGCAGTCTCATTATGCCATCACCATTTTATTGCAAACAGAACCTTGATTTTGTAACCTCTTTTGCCATTCTGTCCCTGCACACATTTTGTAACAACTTATTTCTAAGAAACTAATGATCAGTCCTTTTCCTTTATCAGAAAGGGACATTTTTCTCAAGTTTATTGCATTCTCTTTGTAAAAGAATGCACAAAATGACTTACATTCCTGATTCACTCAAACAATTTAAAGTACTGATTTTGCATATGCAACAAAGGACCCATCTGTACGTAGCTAGACAGAAAACACAAGGGTTTTCAAGTGACAGGAAATTTTAAAAAATAACTTACTATTATCCTGGACCTTGGCACTTCCAGTCCAAAAGCTTTCGCTTTCATTTCTGTCATAGAGAATCTCATTTGAATTTCTTCTAATAAAAAACTCCATGTCTGCAAGTTCATCGATCTTGTTTCCTTTGTGGCTGTTCTGGCCACTGCAGGGGCTCTGTGATTTAGCTCCAGACTCATTAAAGGAGAGAAGATGAGCATCTGAGGTCGAGGGTCTGCAGTCTAAAGTCCGCTGCAATTCAACAGTGCCACTGCTTCTGGGTATTGCTATGGAAGAGTTGGGATTCTGCAACTGTTTCACAGAAATGCATTCCTTGGGGAAGTTCGCTGTGGGCTTCAGGAGAGGTTCGTTTGCGTTTTTCAGGTTGGTTCCTTTTTCATTGGTTGGATCAGTCAAAGGTGAGGATCTTGAGGTTTTCAGAGAGGTGTATTTACCATTTTTACCATTAGGATTTTGCATTTGTTCCTTAGACACAAACCCCACTTTAGGAAAGGCCGTCAGATCTCCCTTCAGTGGTTTAATTCCAGTACTAAGACAGGAAGGATGAGTTTCCGGTAAGCTCCGTCTACATGTGCTGAAACACACGACAGGCAGAGAAAAAGGTGTCAAACAAATCAGGGCATCAGCTGCTCAATCGAGTCATGCTTAAAGCTTGAAAGAGTAAATTTAGTTATTTAATTCTAGTTACTTAGTTATTGAATTCTGATGTTTCAAGACTTTAAATTTTGTGTGAGGCCAAATAGGTTTGTGTTTTTGAGGTGGGTTTTTTGGGGTTGATTTTTTTTTCCAGAGTTAGACAGAATGATAAATCTCTACGCCTGTGTAGGCACACACAAACTTGGGTGCTGCACCTACTCCGCTACCTTTTCTCACAATTAAATAGTTGCTTTCTCGTTTTCCCCATGCAACTGCTGAATAACCAAATGCATTTAATTTGCATGTCTGTGTGAAAAGATTCTCAAGGAACTTCTGGTTGGCACCACAAGTCTATATCAGACACAGCAACACCTCTCAAACAAAAAGCTAAAAAGAAGAAAAATCATGTTTTCCACATTTAGCATGTGAGACAAGACACAAAACTAGTAGAACCAACCCTAAAGCACTTCAAATTTGAGTTCTCCTGTCACGCTATTTCTACCATTATGTCCATTTTGTGACAGAACTGGGGGTAACAGTTCAAAGCCACTGGTGTTCAGCAGAAATACAGCTGAGTAGGAGTACTTGATCTGCAAGGAGGTAGACACCTGCCTGAATGTGTTCTGGTTTTCTGGCAGGGGAGGAATGCATTTGACAAGCAGGGACCACACTTGTGCATCCATGTATGGATGGGTACAATGAGGCACTGACATTGGCCTGGGACACTGAAAGGGCCATTACCTCCAAGATAAAGATGAACATGGCATCAGAAAGTAAATTATTTATCCAGGGCAACTAAGTCTAACACTTTTCTACATCAATTTTACAGAAGAGTAATCACTACAGCTATTTAAAATGACCTCTGAGTTTGTTGTGCTAAGAATTGGGAGTTACTTCTGAAGGCAAAAACAGCTGCATAAGCACAAAGTCATTGCTTACCCCTGAGGAGTTTCTGCACCAAGGTTGGGTGGTGAGTTTGCTGGCAGGGGCAGCCCTGGGTGCCTTTGGTCTTTATTTGCAGGAGTACATCCCAGCAATGCTTCACCCAGCACAGTTGGTACTGACTGCACATGTCCCTGGCTGGGAGAAACCTGCAAGGGAGACATGGACAGTTAGGAAAAGGTCAGGATAACAGAAATACTGTTTTGCAGGGTTCAGCTTAAAAAGAAAAATATATTAATGGTCTTCCTACTATATTTAATAAAGCAAATTAAAGACTCAGTTCATAAGACGGAAGGACTTTAGAGTGTCCTTTTAGACCTCATAGGTTCCATGAAAGACTGTTCATGTCAATTCATTTTCCCCCAATAAACAACAAACTTTTTTGGGGGAAAGGAAGTATATTAAGCAAGTAGACAGGAAGGCAGAAAGCTCTGCTCTTGGTAACTGCCAGTGCAACAATGTTTCTAAAGTAATTGCAGTAGCTGGAATTCAGAAATAGATTTCTGAGCTCCTCTGAAAACCCCAAAGAAAATGAAAACTCTGAAGTTAGTCTGACAGCATTACCAAAAATCTAGATGTGAACTTCCTTGTAGCAAAAAGATCTTTGTACCAGGATTCTAGAAAGTGTTAAGCAAAGAAATCCTGTCTTGATTAAATCACCAGCCTCACAAATCTATAATCAATTTAGGAACACAACAGGCCCACCAAGTTAGCAAGTGTCTTGAAAACAGCAGTTTTCTGTGGGGGTCCTTCCTCAGCTCCAATGTCCATATTTTACTCCCACATGCTCAACTTACTGCTGGAAGTTACACTACAGGCTTGTTAGAATCAACTCCAAAATATTTCCTCTCTGCTCTGGTATTACACAGCTGTCAAGCATCAAGTCAAGCTCTCAAAAACAAATGCTGGAGATAATTAACTCCACATCAGAAATCCCAGTACTATCACATTCCAAGTAAAACAAAACAACATTACTTCAGCTTATCACTCCCATATATTCACACCCATCAAAACAAGAGAAACCAACACAGCTCATGCTTTCCTTTCTAGAAAGTACACTCACTTGTAATCCTTTTGAGAAAACAGTTGCAAAACATTTCCCAAAGAGTACAAAAGTGATAAGGGTTCTAGTCCTTCAAAGGAATGCAGACTGGAAAATTCAATGTAACTAACTTTACTACTTTAAGGAAAAATTATGTTGAAACAAGCTCTGAACGGAGATCATGGCAAATCTTCTGCAGGGGACTTGCAATGTGAAATAAAGACCAGCTTTGTGTGTATCAAGCAGGCTGCTCAATGGCTGGATGTGCAGAAAGCTGAAGAAAGGCAAACTGAACACCCCAAAGCTGCTAAAGGTGCTCAAGCACGAGCTGTAGAAACACAAGCAGACTATGACTGCAATGCACTGCTACTCCATTCTGACTTGCTGGTGGTAAATACAGGACAGGACACTCTCTTCATTGAGAAATCTTCTCCTGTACTTGCTGCCTCATGCTGTATCTTTGTGAAGCCACGGAAGATTGCTAATAATTATATCCACTGATAAATGAAATACACAGAGCTGAGTCTGCACAGAAGCAGAGAAACACAACCCTCCCACACCCCCACCATTCCAGAGCTTTCAGAAGTCTGGCTACTCCTGCCTGAAGTGCAGGTTTTAGCCTGAAACACTGGGTCAAAATAAGAGGGTAAGTCTGATGCACTGTTCTTCAGCCAAGCCATCATTTTTCATTTGCATTTCTACACTTAGCAACATTGTCTTTTGACCTTTGAGAGTTTATTTACCTCAGTGATACCTGGCAGGTCACTCACAAAAGAAATGAGAGTAGATATGGAAGTACCAGAAAAGCAGCCACACTCCCTTTCTGTACTGAAAAAACCTTCTTCTACACTGCTGCTTATGTAGCTTGAATCCCCAAAGGATGCAAGTGTAGCTGAAGATTTTGGGTTCAAGTACAAAACAGTTTAAGAAGGAACATGAAAAGCAAAGGTTATAGACTTGAGAACTGCTCTGTGTTTTCTCCCACTACAGAATACATGACCAGGCAGGCCAACTCCTAAGCAGAAAGAGGGGGTAAAAAGTGAAAAAAAAAAAAATAAACCAAACAAACAAAACCAACACACCACCAACCTTCAAGGC
Organism: Manacus vitellinus; assembly: GCF_001715985.3. Lineage (NCBI taxonomy): Eukaryota > Metazoa > Chordata > Aves > Passeriformes > Pipridae > Manacus > Manacus vitellinus. Next base: position 179,487 of record NW_021940910.1, on the reverse strand, counting down.
TTAGTAACTTTTGCTTCTATTCTCACAAGGCAAGATGTTCTACTCATGCCCAGACAAGTCTGAAAGGACTCAACACACCCTCCAAGAGATTTATTATTCTACTTTCCAATCTAATCCTTATTTGTTTTGAGAAGTGACATAACCATTACATAACAGTCATATATAACACAGCAAGACATTACCTCAGGAGAAGATTTTGTGTGTTTAGCATCACCACTTCCACCATTCTCAGATGACTTCCTTTTCACACCCCCAATTCTTTTTGATTTATCTGGAAGAGAAGGTGATCAGGATCAGTCTATTTATCACAAATACCCTACTTGGTGTTTGAAGGACAAACAATAATAGGTCTTACCACACTTTCCATTGTTGTCATATATGATTTCAACATGAATTAACTCTGGATCAAGAGTTTTTAAAGCTGGAATCTTGGAACAAGAAACAGAAGCAGTCATTTAGAAGGTGAAAGTTACTATTTGAATATATTTATCTCAGATATTGTGGTATGGACTTAAGACACTTCTAGGATCTCTGAATACCAAGCTGAGTTTAACAATATGCCCTGTGACAGTGTCTCTGCAGGAAAACACACACAAACTGGTGTTTCAGGGCACTGTCTGCACAGCACAGAGAGCAAAGAAACCAGAGTCACATTTGCTTCACTCTTCAAATACAAATTCCAGGTCTCCCTCATTTTGCATAAAAGGACATTTGTTACTTAACAATCTACCAGCAGCACACAGAAACACTTTGGGTAATTCTGCACTACACCAATCCCTGTGTTTTAAGATTACAGTAAAGACAGAAATAAAAATGGTGTTGGTGGGGATATAAATACAAGTTCTTACCCATTCCCCATAGCTGTTTGTAAACCCACAGCAACTGATTCCTACCTCCTGGCAGTTGACTTCCAGAGTCCTGGTAGCTGGATTGCCATTGACAACAACTGCTGTGAACCACTGAGTAGATGGATCCAGGCTATAAATTCTAATTTTTGAACCAATGATATTTTTTCCACCTTAAAAATTGGGAAAAAAAAAAAAAAAAAAGCTTGAGACAAAGGAGTCATGAAGATCATCATAGTTATCAATATGAATTTGCCAACAGTATTGCATGCAAAATGCAAGAAAGCAAAACAAACTGAGAACCTTTAGACAACTTCCACATAATCTGGAAGAAAAATTATACAACTATGTTCCAGCTACCTCCATCCTGGAATAGTTCAGTGAAGTTGTGTGGAGGCTAAGACACACAGCAGAGGCCAGACTAACCTCCAGATTTCAGACTGTGAGGCAGATCAGTGGACACAGAAATGAAGATTCAATGACTAGATGTGAATTTTTCCTTCCTTTCCAGTATTGGAAATAGCAACTCTTAAGTTGCAATATTTGCCTTTCCATAAAAGCAAGACATTCCTTGTACATGCAAGCACATGACTACAAATATGCTCATATGAACCCAGCAATTAAGAATTGGAAGCTGGCAAACCTAAACCCAACAAATTTAATTTGATGAAAAAGGAAGTCTCTATTCAAAGCTTTGGAGGCTTTTATAAACAAGCAGCAAACAAAAAAAAAAAAAAAAATCAAGTTACTTGAAACAATAAACTACTCCAGCTAACTTCAGTTGAGAATTTCTACAAGTTTGGTTTCTCTTTCACAAGTAGCAGGCCTTCTGTGTGCACTTAAATTACACACTCACTCTTACAAGGGAAATATCTGAAACTTAAATCTCTACAATCCTTCACATTCTGCATTCACTGTCAAAGCAAAATTAGTATTATTAAAAAGCTTTTATCCCCTAGAACAGGTTACCAATGAATTAAACCATCACTGAAGAGATTTCCCTTTGGACTTGTTGTCAGTTTGCTGCTCCAGAGTCTGCTCATACCTTGGACCAAGCGTGTCTCATCCAGGTGTTTCTTAACCAAAGCCTGGATTTCTTCATTGACATGTTGATCATCCTTAAGAGAAAGCCTGGAACTGTCCACATCCTATTTAGGAAAAAAAGAACATAAGTTTGTATTAAGGATAATGCTTTTGACTAACAAAACCCCATAATATTTAGAAACAAGATGGAAGCAACTGATACAAGTCCAACAAGTTTCTCATTACTGTTACTTCAGCTCCAGGATGTCAGATTTGAAGCAGACACCACTTTCTTACCACTAATTTGCCTCAACCATCTGCAACCCAGACTGAACTGAGCTCTCCAAGTCCACTTTAACACTGTTCTGAAAACAACCCAGTTTTGTTTTAGTAGATTGCTAAGTTAAATTAAGAAGTAGATGGTTCAATGTAAGATTTTAAGTTCCCAGAAGTAGTAAATTATTTGTCCTGAGCAGATGCAAATATTTAAGTTTTATGTTTCTATTCATGACATTAATGTCAAGATCCAATCCATCTCAAGATACCATTATAAAATGTACATATGAATGAAAACAGAGTCAGCTACATCTAAATCATCCATAATTATTGGGCAATCATGTATTTATATTACAGTTGAGGGGTTTTTTTCCCTTCCTTGGTATGTAAAACAAGCTGCTTGTTGAATTCTTGAATTAGAATTGATTCTGAAATGGAAAGTTCAGAGCAAATTTCCACCCAAGGCTCAAAGAGTGCTGTTAAGAAAAGAGTTTAGGGTTTTTTGGGGTTGGTTGTTTGGGTATTTTTTTTGTCCCATGCACTGCTCTGGTATTTGTAAGAGACAAAAGACTGAAGGGCCAGAAGTCAATAAACTTATTCCAGACGCCAGCAAAGCAACCTTCTCCTCTGCAGTGTTGAGATAAGGCTTCTACATAAAGACACCTCCACCCTGCTTGTTGAGCCAACACAGGCAAGACAACCACATACAGCTCAAATTTAGCTTTTAGTGATTCTTTGGTTAGTTTCTCAAGAGAACTTGTGCATTTGCTGACTGCTTACAAGCCAAAGCAGAAACTAATGATGGCACTACTGGCAGTCTCAACCTGGGACATCTATTACTATTTTTATTTCAGCCTGTTTATAGGTCCTGAGAGTAGTTTCCTGAAAAGGCTAAATCCTTTATCCTTAGCAGATACTATTCTTGTAAACACCTGACCAGCCAGTCAAACAGGGCAATCTTTCAACCCATCTGTACCTAATTTTCACTAATAAACTGTCCTCATGGTGCTCAATGAAGGGACTGTAATTCAACCATCTCATTTGCATTCTGCCCAATTCCTCATTTGTTTAGGATTAGCAGTGATGTGCTTCTGTTAAATAGCAAGATTAATTCCTGACTCCTTTTATGGTAATGACAGTCCTGTTCACAAGAACAAAGGGAAACTATTCCAGGTTATCCCCAAGATCAACATGATGCAACTGCTGTCACCTGAGCTGAGTAACTGTCCCAGCACACTCCCTCATCCAGCTCTCCTCAGTGACCACGTCCTGGATCAGCTTCAGGAGGTTTTTAATCGACACATCACATTCAGAACAGATATTTATGAGTTATGGCAATAAACACCTACCTGGATGGGTGTCAAAAGGTCCTTAGACAGAAAAATACATCTCTCCTCGCCCAGATAGCGCACTGAAACCAGTGATCCCATACCAGCTTTGTCCACCAAGGACTTGTAAGTCTACAAAAGTGATAAACATGTTCTTAGAAACAGAGTTAAGAAGACCTCATCATTCACCATTTGCATTTAAAAGATTACTTTAGTTTTGCATCTATTTCGCTGTTAAGCTACTACATCTACATGCAACTCTTGAAAGCAAATTTCTAATAAAACTTCTAATACATGCCTAATGAAGGAGTTACTGGACTACACTTGAAATTAATTTCATCTATTAGAATGAGTTTGGAATTCAGTGCAGGTGGTTGTCATTAGCATTCATTCATCTCAACATGAACAATTTACTGATATAATAATTCTAATGGTGCATGTGTTATTAAAAGCCCTCCTTAGAGCAGACTGAGGGAATAACCAGCAAATCAATAAATGGTTTACAATGAAGGTCTCATAACTTGTACACTGGCAATATACTGAAATCTTAATTTAGGCAGGTGTGATGACTTGGAGAGCCTCATAGTTATACCATGCAGTGCAATGATGAAGCTGTGTTCAGGTATACCAGAGGCTTCAAGAGCAGACAAGGAAAAAAAATTTCCTTTAAAAGCTTCTGAACACTTCCTAATATGTTCAAAGTTAAATTTTGCCTAATCCTGCAGTAACAGCTCTGAGTGGGAAGGCATCAGGAGCCTGGAACAACAGAAGTGCCAAGAATAAGATATATTTGTGCTCCATTTAAAAGAAAAAAAGAGAATCATTCTGGTAGAACATATACTTGGGTTTTCTAAGGACTGATCAAAGAAAGACCTTCTTCCCCCTTCTTGTTTTCACCTCAGTTAGGTCAGCATTGGCAGAGGGGCAGGATCACCCCAGGAGGGACAAGAGTCTCTCCAGGAGCAATTGGGCATTACAAGAGTTCTACAGAGCTACTCCACTTGTCAGAACACAAACCCACACAACCTCTTTTATGACCTTTTCTTTCCTGCCCTGCATGGTGGTAAAGGGAGAAGAAGCCTTTTTTGGTAAGGCAAGCTCCAGAATTGGGAATCACTTTACCCTACAGAGTCCCTCTGCTAAATGAGCTTTGGAATATGCACCCTGCACGAACTGGCATGTCAAACACACCAGGAAGAAAACCTTATGCACAAATTCTCCACTAAGAACTTTTCAGACACTTGGAAATGGACAACAGCTAAGTTTAAATAAGCAGGTTTTCAGACCATCTTATCAGCAAAATCACCAGCAGAACTGCTGATATTAATCCACAGCTCAGGAAATAAAATTAAGGATTCCTATTTCCACTTCCTCCCTCATCCCACTTGGCCCTATTTCCAATAAATATTTGCTTAGATTAGCTTTGCATAAGAAAAATAAAATCAGCTAAAACACAGCACTATGAATTCTACTGCACAATTTACACCTAGCAAAAAGTATTAAAACATGAACTACAAATTCAGCATAATTCATGTTCAGCAAGTTCACATGTTTGCATCTTCATTTATCTCACGACTACTTTCCTGAGTAGCAATATCCAAAGTAGTCAAGTAGAACTATACTGGCTGAATACATTAAGAAACATTCCCTGTTCACCTCTCCTGGGTAATTTGCCTATCCAGCCATGCATAGCAGTTACAGGAAGCTTAGTTCTCTGCCTTATACAGTGTATATCACGTTTTTACAGGCAAAAAATCCAAATCTCCCAAGTCACCTGTGCCAGGCAGACATCACATAAGAACTGTTTGAATTATTTTTGTCTCAGGATCAAGAACCACTGTAGAATTAACACTACTTGAGGCAGAGCCAAACAAGAATTTTAAAGTAAAAATACAGGCTTATCCTTAAAAACCTATTATTTACCCTTTTTCTCTATTCTTATCTGCAATTTCATGCAAGAAGGAAAGAGCCACGAGACCAGAGGGAGAAGGAATTAACACTGTACAGAACAGTGGTTTGGGAGAGAAGCAAAGTCATAAAAATACATTCTTGTGTCCACAGGCAAAACACACCAACTTCAAGTGCTGACAAGCTCTGTCCAGCTCCAGCTGTACAGACATTTAGTCTCTCTTCCCACGGCACCTAAAAGTGAGGCTGTACTGGAGAAATCCACCCCTGTGACAGGACCATCCCCAGAAGGTGGAACTGCAGAACCAAAGTGAGTCGACCCAATGTGTACTTGCCATTGCAGGCCACTGGACAGCAGGCATGGACTGGGATTTTCTTTCAGCCAGCACCAGCTTTTGCTCCACCAGGAATGCTATCATTGTATGGCTGTAGACTTCTATCCATCTTCGTTTTTCCCATGGCTCATCATCAAATTCCACACAAATCTACAGAAAGGAAGCAAAGCAAAGGAGTGACTAACCATAAAATTCAGGCACAGTCAACATGGAAAAGGAGAAACAAACACCAATTTACTCAAAAAAAAAAGAAATCATTGCCAGTACTACAATACTACTTGTACAGTACTACTATACAAGCATGATTATTGCCTTTCTGTCAACACAATCAAGCAATTGCTAAAGCATCCCAAGACTGACCTGGTATTTTATAAGTGATAATCAATGTTAACTGGCTTATCATCATTACTGTCACATAAAACAGTAATATTCCCACTTCACTTTACAACTTCCCATCTCAGAAAGTCCAGTGCTGCCCAAGGACAGTTAAATGTGTTAACACTGTCACCACTGTTCACAAGCAGGGAAAAACACAACCATAAAAACTACTAAAACCAACAGAAGGGACACACAGATTTTCCACAAACTCTAGAGCAGTTGAATAAAAAAGTTGTTTTTTCCAGAAATATTTTAAGAATAACAGTCCCAAAGAATACCTTTAGCCAATTTACTGACAGCACAAATGACAGTAAACCAGTAAAGGTGACCAAATTGTATAATGGTTGCTTTTAACTGCTTTTTATCCTTACAAATCTCAGAAGCAACTATACAAACTTTCCAAGGGGAAAACAACTGTCACTTCATGGCAAAAACACGGTGGTTTAACAAATTTCTTTGGGATGGCATTACCCTTCTTTCATAGGCAACACAGAGAGATCAGCAAATGACTGGGAAAGACCACAAATAAAACTTTGCCTGAATACAGGAATCAGAACATGTGGGAGAGGACTCTACTCTGGGAAAAAAATAATCATTCCCTCTTTTCATAAAACATAACATTCCAGTCTAAATACATTTAAATAACAGCAGAGAAATCTCAATTGAGTGAATCTTAGAAACATTTCCTGGTGTTTACCTTCCCTCTCAGGGGAGAGGCAAGTGAAAACCTGCACACAAAACAGCACTACCACAGCCAGGAGTCATCGAACTAATGGGTGCAGAAATGAACTTAGTCATTTTGAGGTGCACAGAAACAATGAAAGAGATAAGCAAATAACAAGTAACAGAACCAGAAGGGCTTGTTTTGTCTACAGCATCAGCACTGCACAAACAGGAAAATACAGTTGAGTCAATAATTTCAACAGCAGTTGACAGTCCTTCTACACAAAACGTAAAGTTTGAGAAGTAAGTACTTCTACTCCTTTACAATACAAATATTTAATCCCCCCTCTCAATCCATTACTATTTTGGGTCTATCAATCATTCTTCCACAGAGCCAGGAGAGGAAACGAGATGGGACGTGTTTTGGTACAAAGCCCTCCACGCCTCCATTGTCCGCCCTGCAACTTCTTTTAACACTTGAACTGGAGAACTCATCAACTCAATCGCTTCTGGCAGAACCGTAACCAGTCACAAAGCTCACAATAGAGTCCCGAACAGCACCTGCTCCTTCTCCTTTCTGCAGAGAAAGTCCTTAAGGAGAGCTTTCTGCACCAACCTCCTCCTCGCTCCAGGCACGGCACAGGCACAGCCCCGCGCCCAAAGATGGACAAAGCTCCACCCCCGCCGCAGATCCACAACAAGAAGCTCACAACAAAGTTTGCGCTTTCGAGAAAGAGTTAGAAACACCCACGGCTTCTTTTTGTTTGACAAGGAAGAGGTGCTTTTGCAGCTACTCAGAGGTCACCAAGTTCCTCCCATTACAAAAAAGAGGGAAGGAAACAGTTTAAAATGGAAAGATGGTGCTGTTCTTGCTGTCACAGGACAGGCACGGAAGTCCCTTGGAGAAACCAGGACAATGTACAAGACGCCACTGCTACAATGGAGTCTTGTCCTTGGGGAGTAAGAACTCGATCTATACTCGCTGTATACCCAGACACGGCTGAATACTTTTACTGACTACAGTTGCCAAATAAAGCCTCTTAAGAACTTCACAGTCAAACTGTAAAACGTCCCTTGACTTCCACACAAAATACACCGCTAACAAGTTACACCACACTTGCAAACCACTAACTCCGTGTTCAAAACCCCCGTTGGTAATCATTAATAAGAAGTGGCCACCATGCAAGAGGAGTCCGAGAAACCTCCAACACCAGACACGAATTTGGCACGTCTTTCAAGACCTACGTGCTTGTCCATGACCAGCTACTCCAAAGAGCAGGACAGGAAAGTCACCAAGCCCAACAACACTGGAAGGTTTCACTTTCATCTCTGGGGGGAAAAGAAACCCGTTCCCAACTGGCAAGACCTTAAAACTACAGAAATAAAACCTAGGCACGGCGGGTGCGGCAAAAAAACCTGGTTTTCAGAACGCTGGCGGAAGAAAAGCACATTTATAATTAGTTTGAGGTAGTTGCTGGCATTAGCAGGAGCACACCGGGGAATCCCTCGGCAGAGGTGCACATGATTCCAAGCGCGATGGCCAAGCAGACCTTCCCCCCACCGGGAGCAGCGTGTGCTCACACGTGTACACACACACCCACGGGGTTCCCAGGGCGCAGGTAAGGCACTCTGGATTTAGCAGGTCGCCGTGAAAGTTCCCGGTTACCTTCAGGTCTGGTTTGGATATGTCCGTGTGTGACACTGCCCGGATCCTGCCCGACTTCCAGGGCCATTCCGAGATGCGGGTGGCGTCCCACGACCTGTCCTCCTCCTCCGACAGGCACAGGAACCTCTTCCCCACGAGCAGCGACCAGCTCCCCTCGAGCCTCAGCACCATTTTAACTCATCGGGAGGCCTTCGGGGAGGAAACCGAGGGGAGGAGGAGAGAAACACATAGAGCGGGGCGGTGAGCGCTTCCTCCTTCCCCTCCTGGCCCCTCCCGGTTCTCCGAGCGACTCTGGACGAGCCCCTGACACCCCCCTGCCCACCGTCCTGTTAACCACTGCCCGGCGGGGGTGGGTGGAAGGCAACACCAAGAACGTATTTCCAGAATGGCTGCAGCGCAGCTCCCGGCCATTCCCACCCCCGCCGCCTCTTTGTTCCTTCCTCCGAGCAGCCGGAGCGCCGGGCGGCAGCCCAAGGGGAGGAAGGCAGGCGACCGGGCCAAGCTCCTTCCGCCTCACGATACCCCGTCCTGCTTGCCGGGGCAGCCTCCAGCCTGTCCTTGCCCTCACCTGCTCCCCCGGCCCCACTGCCGGTGCACCCCGCGTCACTCCGGGCGAGGGTCCCGCCCCTCCGCCCCCCCGATCGCCGCCGCGGCCGAACGACACTGTCGGCGCGGAGCCGCGCACACGCCCCCTCACCCGTGCGCGCGCCCCCCGCGCTCCTATTGGCTGCGCCGCGCCGCGGGGCGGGGCCCGCGGCGAGCCTCCTGCGCGATTGGACCGGAGGGGCGGGGCCCGCGCGCCCGGCCACGCCCCGAAAACCGTTGCTCAGCAGATGGCGGATAAAAAAAAATAAAAAAAGACTGTAACCTTCCGCGGGAGCTTCGAGAGAAGGAGTCCCTCAGGAGGGCAGCCCGCGGGGCGCTCACAGCCCGGCCCCAAGGGAAGCACGAACGCGCTTCGGGCCGCGGTGCCTCTCCAGGTCCGCGTTCCTTCCTCGGGAGTGCCGACCCTTCAGCTGTAGGGTCGCTTTCGGGGACGGCGGAAGAATCCGAGGGAGGCCAGAGGGTGTGAGACAACCGCTTATACGTGCGGCTCGCGGCGTACTCAGATATAGCACAGGGGGCGGTGGCACCCGCGGGGCGCTGCCGCGCATGCGCGCGGGGGCGGGGCCGCCACCTGCGGGAGTGCCCCACAGGCCGCCATCTTGTTGGGCTGAGGGAAAATGGGTCCAGACGGGCCCTCCGTGCTCAGAGAACGGCATAAGGCGAAATAGGACAAAAATAAGGCGTGCCTGAGGTTCCTGGGCAGGATGGCAGGCTGTGGAGGCGCTCTGGTTGTGGTTGGTGCGGCTTGTGTGGTTGTATCTGCAGGCAAATGGCTGCCACCAACTCATGCCTTTTAACACTAGACCTGTATGTTCTTAAAAAAGACAAGCCAAGGCCACAAAATCACAGAATGGTTCGTGATGGAAGGGACCTTAAACACCATCCGGTTCCAACCCCTTGCCATGGGCGGGGACACCTTCCACTACGCCAGGCTGCTCCAAGCCCTGTGCAAGCTGACTTTAAACACTTCCAGGGATGGGGCAGTCACAGCATCTCTGGGCAACCTGTTCCAGAGCCTCACCACTGTCACAGCAAAGAATTTCTTCCTAATATCTAACCCTACTCTCTTTAAGCTATGAGAACCAAGTAGTTAGAATATGGCAGTGGCTGGCTGATAGTGTTTAGCAGTGACCTAGCAGGACCCACATACACCTCGTTACCACAAGACTTTCCCACCAGAACGTGTGAGAGGAAGAAGACCAAAAATGAAGAAAGTACCTAAGGCCAAGAAGCTGTTGACTCATCCAGTTTGCTGGAAACCCTCAGTGCTCAGCTTGTGCTTTCTCCATGGCTCCATCCATCATCAGAGATGTCTGAGCACCAGAAATCTCCATCAGACAGCAGTGGGATATTTGTGCCACGTTCTGGTCTCACACTCCATTTTCTCCAAGAATCGAGCCAAAAACTTGTGTTAAATTCATTTTTTAAGCCTTTCTCACCAATTTGTGTCAAGACTCTCCACTGACCACTTGTCTACTACGTTCAGACAAACACATTTACATATGAAATCAAAAGGCACTAAAGCTTCCCCATGTGCCATGATGAGAGAAATGCTGTTCTTGTTCAGGCAGCCCAATTTTCCTGATGACTGTAGGCAATCTTCAGTGATTTCTATCAGTTGGATGAACCTATTTGCAGTATTTTCTGCAGGGAAAAACAAGGATATAAAATAAATAATAGAAAATTAATAGATGAGCAACTGCTTGTAGCCTGAAGAACTACCCATTAGCAGGTACTGGAAGAAGAAACAGCTATGCTTGCTTCTCAGATTTAAATATTTACTGTGTAGACCAGACCTACAAAGTGGAATTTGTGATAAGGTATTTCACGAAGCAAGCTAGATTTGAAAACACCAAATTACTTGTTTAATTGTAGGCATCAGACTCTTGTAACAGCAGCTGTACAACATAAACATCACACAATATTGGTGTTGCATAACCTCCTTATTTAAAACCCTTGGGTTTTATGCATACAGAACTCTTTGCCTCAAAAAGGAGCTGATTAATACACGCAGGGAGAGGGATGTCAGGCAATAAGGAAGCAACATTAGTCAACCCAATAAATCAAGCTGTTGGTAGCACTCCAGTTGCCTCATTAGGCATTCCATTGAACTTTTTTCCCATTAGCACCAGAAAAAAGGAAACCTTTAAGGAGAGATTTCAATGACAACGACGTGAATTTTGTGAATGAGCAGCTCCCACGTGCGAAGAGGAGCATGAAGGTTGGTCAAACTTGTTTTAAAATTTAATGGTTTGGGTAGGTACTGACCTAAAAGGCTGAGAGTAAGTGAGCAAGCATGGGATGACATAGTCCATGAATGCCCTTGAAAATGAACTTACACTTGGAGATCATGCAGTCAAAATGCAACATTCTGAATGTACATAAAGTAAAACAAATTGGCAGACACCAGAAGAGAAGATGGTGAAGCAGACAGAGCACAAGTTGACAGAAGCCTGGACAAAACTCAAGCATCCAGAGTAGAAACAAGTTTTCAGTCCTGAAAGAGTAGAGGTATTCAAAACCTAAGGGTAGAAGCCACATAATGTAAGATTTTTTTTCTTATGAAGCAGGGAAGATAATCAGCTACGTGCTTCACTTCCCTAGGATTCCTTATTCCTTGAAATTAGATCAGGACCAAATATCCTTTTTTAATATCTGGCTTCTTTAAAAGTTATACATTTAAGATAACCAGTAAAGTCCTGGGTCAAAAGGCAAAATATATAAAATTTAAAATTATGACTAAAGTCTCTGAACTTGTTGCATAGTTTATTTTTCCCAGGATTACAAACATACCATACTGAAAAATAAGTACCACTGTTTTTCTTACCTGGTTATTTTATCACCACTCACAGTAGTCTCCACAAAAAACTAATGTCTACTGGGAATATTTTGTGTGCATATGCCCACCCTCACTCTCACAGCGTGTCGATAGAAACATCAGCATGTTCAGAAATGACTTTCAAACCCACACTGTGGTAACGGCACAGCTGCATTTACCTCTGCAGAACACAATGTCTGTCGAGGTGCCTGCAAAACAAAGCAGTGCTGTAAATATGCAGAACTGATTAAACCTCAAAGCAGGAGATTTCAACCCTTTCTTCTGCCTGCAAGGAGAAGCCTTGAGCATATTTTTACCAGCTGGCTCTACCCGCTGGGTTGAACTGGTAATAGGTAAGCCTTTAGCACCTACATGGGAGAGGAGTAATCTCTGCAAACAGATGCTCTTTAAACAGTAACTTCAGAACACACTTGAATAAATTCGTCCTTTCAGCCACCAGTAAGTAACAGAACATTTCTCTTGTGCTGTGTGCCACTAGGAAAAAGCAGAAGAGGCTTTGAGTTTTGAATTTAATTCTTTGAATTTAACAATTCAGTTTAAATTTGAATTCAGCAGTAAAAGTCTATAGCCAATTTTATGCCTAAATAATTGCACGTTCAGGCATTTACGCCTACCTCTCTGCATATAAAATCTGAGTGTGCTATTCAAATATTTGTGCTTTAAAATTGGCCTCTCACTATCCAAAGTGTTTGATATCACCAATCACAGGCACTTGGCAAGAAATGGACATTTCAGTTGGAGTAGGGCCCACAGGTAAGTTAACTGTCATGGCATTATGTCCTCAGAAGTTGTTTTCCATGATAGGAGGGAGCAGATTGTTTTTCAGGGCTCTCCTGCATTTCCAGGATAAACCTCTTAAGTTTTTGTGCAGCTACAGCAAACAATGATCAGGGCACTGGCTTTTAAAATCTCTACTGTAGCAACATTTTAAAGGTCTCCACTCTCAATCAAAGGCCCTTTGGACAGGAGGCTGTACAAGCAGAGAGGGAGAATATGGAGTCCTTTATCTTCTATGATTGGTGATGGAGGTGTAAGGACGTGTAATTAAAGTTGGAAGTGCCTATGGTCAGGCTACAAAAATACCAGCTGTGCTAACTAGGAACAGGGCTTTGGGAGATGCCCAACAGTTCATTTCTCTGGTATGTCTTGAGATGTGATGCTAAAGAATGACTGAAAACAGACCACCAGAAACTTTCCTATTCACTAGCACCAAACTGCTGGAGGTAAGTTACTCCTTACTAAAGTAGATCAGTTAGTACTCATATCCAGCCGAGCTCTAGTTACAGCATGAAAAGATAAAAGCTGTACAAGCTCTTTCCTCGGGTCCAGCTGTGTCACCTCAGCACACCCCACCTGGATCAGCTTTGCAGGACTGGCAGGACTAGTTCCGGGTCTTTTTCTTCCACAATTATCTCTTTACCGTAAGTTAAAATGAAATATTTTGTGTCTCACATTAGTTTTGTCTCCCTGTCTGAAGCTGAAGGAAGCATGTATTTTGACACCAAGTACGTTACAGTTTTATGCAATTAAGTTTACTTGCTGAAGGAAAAACTCCATAAGAAATGGTGAACTTTTACTCTTTTCCACTCCCATACATACTCTGCAGTGGGGACCAACTTTCTTTTGCTAGTGATGAGCTAGTAGGACATAGATTTGCTATCCCAGCTGTAGAAACAGGAAATCATGAGAGGACTCTTAGGATGATAAATCAGGATCAATTATTAAATTTTAATTGAATATTAATTTAACATTTAATGATTTAATTATTTAATTGGATGTTAAGTATTGTCTGGGGATTGGGATTGGATATTAAATTTTGCAGATTAATTCTAAAGTCAAACAGGTATTTATAGGCAGAGTAATGCAATAACCTTTACAGAATAAACATTAGACATAAGGTGTGGTGAGTAATTCCATGCTGATTTTGTTCTTCCTCGGCTGCTTCAGAGGAAGAAGGCCTGTTTTGGAAGAAAAAAACCCCTTCCCCTCAGGTGTTAATAATTCAAAGGGTTTGGGTTATCATTCTTTAATAAAAGAATGCAAATCTATATAATCTTGATGGGTATACCCGAATCAAGTCTTAGAAACCACCACCACAGGAACGTCTCTGTGATGTGCAAAAGGAGCCACTGAAAGTCAGGTAAAGTAACACAGTGAACTTTAAACAACATTGTTTAATGAGCTGTGGGAACCATTCTTTGTTAATTTGCTTTATTTCCAAAAGCCTCACAACAAAACTGAAAGCACAACATGTTGGTCATATTTTGGTACTTAATAACAACCAGGCTCTTTCATCATTGAAACAACATAACCTGGCTCAGGCAAAGACCAGTTAGCCTTTGTACCGTTCCCTGCCAGAGTGGATCTTAAAGCTTATTACAAGTGCATCCTGCTCTTCCTTTTAAACAAACCTGTCTTGTGATTGAGTGTCTTCCCTCCAGAGAAATCTTACACCTTTCTCTTTTGGATCTGGCAGGAGATTTCAGCAGCTCCTGGGCATGTGTAGGTGTCAGGCCAGCGAGTCCTAGACTAGGTGATAGGAATTGTTCCAGTGTTGAACTGGCCTGCTACCTACTTTTCTAAGATCATTTGGACGAAATTCGCAGTGCTGCTTTTGATTATTCAAAATCACGTGTTTTCTCTTGAAAGTTCTCTCAGCTTTGGTAATTTAATGTAGTTTTTGACTGAACATGGGGAGAAGTGGTGATTGCTGTGAGTTATGTGCCATTGTGAGTATGTGCCATTTGGATAAGAATCTTGACTGTTCTTGAATGTGTATTCACTTAAAAAGAAGGTTTTTTAAATTCTGTATATTGTACTGATATAATGTTAACAAAGCTGAAGTAATGTATCACTAAAGCTAAAAAAAAAAAAAAGTGAAATATTAAGATCCCAGATATTGGTGAATATAGAACTGGGAATATTTAAAAATTGTATGTTGCTAAATGTGACCTAGTTGGTATAACACGGAACTGGGAGCCAAATCTGGAATCTAACACTGTGTCATTAGGCAGATAATTTAATTCACCTCATTTCTCTGTAAGATGGAGATAACAATAATCATTCTTATGAATTGCTTTGTGTTATGCACCTGAAAGATGATGAGTATTATAGGTACTAATTAAACATTATTTTAATCTTCAAATTTCCTTTCCCCTTTAAACTTTTTAATAAGTGTTTATGCTCCCTTAATGCCAGAGAGGAAAAAAGCATGATTGTGAAGCAGCTGCTAAGAATTTTTCCCAGAAGATATTTAATATTAAATTGGGATTGAGTCATCAGTTTCAGATAAAGGGGCAATGCAAGAAACAATATGTGAGAGTTGAGATTTTGAGTAAAATACATTCAAAGCAGAATCAGAGCAGCTGACACACCTGTGCCATCAACCTGGCTCCCACCTTTCTTGTACTCTCAGTCCAGAAATTGGGAATGGGCACTGTAATTTCTCTTCAGCTTAGAGAAATGTAACAGCATTGCTTTTGAACTGGGCAGTTGTGAGGCTACTAGGATGGCAGCTGGACTGCAGGCTGAAGCCTGCACTACAGCTGTACTGGTAATTGTATCACTCACTGTATTTGTCCTTGCAAACCACTCAGTAATTTTCTGCTCTCTGTAAAGTTCCCCAAGTCAAGTACATGTCAGTGAAACTTAGGAGTGCCCTTTCCCTGCCCATTTCTCTTTGCAGCTGTCACAGACTAATGGCTGCTCTCCAAACCCCAGTAGAGGTTTGCCTAAAATTAAAACAGTGGTTCTGAAGCAGATTTCTGACTCCAGTGAAACTAGGAATTTCATCCACTGATTTTTTGAAGAGATCATATGTCAGCCTTGACTTCCTGTAGGAGAAAAATTGCAATTTGTACTGTCTCTCATTTCTTCTTAAAAGCATAAGAAGGCAAATTTGAACTTCTGCTTCCCAATATCTACTACCCTAAACAGCATAATTATCTAACTGCAGTTGTCCAAAAAATGGAAATTACATCTTCCAGTTTCCTTTGCAGAGGAACTTTTGCTGCAGCATAGGTTTCCAGTGCAGCTCCTTACTCTTATTTCCACATTATAACAGAATAAAATTTACAGCTGCAGTTTTCTAATGAGAATGTAAGAGACACAGCCAAGTTACTCCAGGCTGTCTCTGTTATCCAACAAACTTGGACTTATAAACCATGAAGAGCAGCTTAAAACCTGTACGACTACCTTGGGATGGCTGGAGATGGATTTGTTTTAAAAGCAAGCAGGAAAATATTTTAGGTAATTGAAATAATTGGCAAGGCTGAAAGGGATTTTGTAAATGCAGTGTTAGAGAAAAAAAGTGAGCAGCTCATTGGAGCTCATTGAATTTTAGCAGGCATGGGTTGCATGTCAGGTGTTTGGTTCCCTGACTCACCCCATGAGATGATTAGCATTGTGCCTCTGGTTGCAGCAGAGGTAGCATGGGCCTCACTTTGTATAACATGTAGGTCACAAACTGGCAGTACAGAAAATATGCATTTAATGAGCTTCATCCACCAGCAGGCATCTCGTTGTCTAGGCCTACTCTTCAGGGAGCAAAGAAAGGCATCTCCAGAAGGAGATTCATACTAAAATAGATGTCTAGAATAAGTGGGACAAATTATCCTTCAGAGATGTCTGATCTTCCTCATTTGCTGAAGAGGTCTCTGATTATTGCCTTTTGTTCCACACTTTCTGTAAGAGTAAATGCTGAACTAGATACAAACATAAAGTGGGATGGTACCTGTGCTTTTCTGGTTTACATGTTGTTACCCAAATTAGGTAGGCATTGAAGTTTTGGGGGTTTTTCTTTATTGAAAGCTACTGCAAGTGAATGCTGGTATGAGGCAGTAATGAGATAACAAGGAGTATAGTGTATGCTCAGGGCTCACAGGTGTCCTGTGGTACCTGTGACCTTCTGCTCATTAAAGTAATAATGTCTGTAGTCAGGAATCACAGGACTTGGTTGTGGGTGTAAAGGATCTTTTAAAGAGGGAGGAAAATGACAGCTTGTGCTGGTTTAAAAGTTAACCAGCAGAGGGAATGAACTCAACTCAAAGGAGAGATTATAAGTCAGAATAACAATTTATTAAAATAATACAGTAAGTACAATAATACAAACAAACAATTGGTCTCAACCCACAAAAACCCAAATGTATAACCCAGTACCCTGGGGCCTGAACAAAGTGGTGTTCCTTGGGCCCTGTTTGAGTCCAAAGTAAAGGGAGAGGGGAAGAACCTGCTGGTGGGAGAGCTGCTGCAGTCTGGCCAGAACTGGTGATCGCAGTCCAGTGGTGGTCTAAGTCTGGTTGAGAGCGATGAGATGCAGCCGTCCTCTGGATCCCACGAGTGGGTTGAAAAATGTTCCAAAACTCCAAGATTATATATCCTCCAGTTCAGGCAGGAATGCTTGGTACTCCCCTCAGGGTGGGGAGTTTCACAAAGGGTGTGAGGACAGAAACATCCTTCTATCTCACAGGCCTCTTAACACCTAGTTTATAGCCTGAGGAGTCAGGCTCTATGGGCAGAGGGTGCGAATAGTCTATTGACAACAATAGTCTAGTTTCTGGGAAATGACATGGAAGGCTATAGAATACAGTTTTGGGTTACACCCACCATGATGAACTGATCTCAGTTGTCCTAACTAGGACACAGCTTTATTCTTCAGGTTCATTATTTTATCAGATTCCTTTAAACACATCTGTTGTTTGTACACAAAGAATGCAAAATAATCACTTATGAGCACAGGCTAGAAAAGACCTCAGAGAAGTTCTCAATGGTTCAGAATGTTTACATTTGGCTGTTCCAAAGCAGTGTGTTAGACATGCTACAGTGCAAAGGAGAGAATGAGCCCTTTTCTAGGTTTACTACTGTAAACTATGTGCTTGCTCCCCAAAAATGTGTAGACTCTTACAAAGTTAGTAAAAAGCAAGTAGTGAAAACAGAGGTTTAACTGACAATAGAAATGTTGCATGAGAGAACAGGATGTGCTGTCATTGTTAGGACTTTATGAGCAGGTCATACCAAATGATGGCTCAAGAAATGCTGTGTTAAAGCACGTGCCTGGGAATAGTGCTACTGGTTCACTGTGTGCAACTGGTGTTACTACTTAACCTCTTTCCACTTACATTTTCCCCTCTGGGATTAACAAATATTTACCCACCTTTAAAAAGTACCTCCTGTTCTTCAGAGAAGTGCTGAATACATATAGGGTAGTATTACCCTCAACAGCAGGTAATCCTGTTAATCTGACATGCACCCTGTGTTTATGTTGAATATGTTCCATGCCACTTGATCATTGTAGTTAGATTAACAAAGGATATTACAGGGATTAACTCTTAAGCAGTGGCTGCAGCTGCCCACCATGTGTGTTTACTGTAGCCCAAAACCAGGGCTGGAAATCCTCTTGTCTTTAGTGAATAGAAGGAATGCACTTGACTTCTGCAGAACCAATTTTCCATCCACAAGAACAATGTCTTGACCTCAGAGGTTTGTAACACAACCTGTTGCACAGTGCTCTGATAGCTGCTCTGCTGCTGGCACCAGGGGAGACAACCTCAGTGCAAAGACAGCTTCAGGTCTCTGCCCACCACAGCAGCTCTGCAGAGTTGTTGTAAGGTTAAAACTATCCCATTTCCCACTGCACTTTAAGTGCCACAGCTCACAAAGTCATGTGTAGACTACTTTGTAAAATATTAGCTGGAGATGGGGTCCTCCCCACTGTAACGGCCCTGCTTTGAGCTGGAGGTTGGACCCAATGACCTCCATGGGCTACTTCCAACCTCCATTAGTTATTGTACAGTCAGGTGTAGCTTCAGCATCGTGGAGCTCGGCAGGAGTTGAAAATCACACCCTGGCTCCTGAGGACATTCCCGTGTAGCTGTCTCAGACTAAGCTCTGTGTTGCTACAGCAACACCTTTATCAGCGCCCTGACTGGTTTCAGGGTAGTTCTGGGAAGACCATATGATGTGCTGGCACACTTCCCATGGGATACAGATACACCTTCCCAGTCCTGCTGTTGGCAGTGCTATTCTGTGGCTGTATTTTGTCCATTTCATTTTGGTGGCATTTGGAGAGTCTCTGGGCTGTACCAGATGTTGGAAGTATTTTCAACAGAGGATGGCCGAGCTGGGGTCTGAGGGAGAAGAGAGCACAGAAGACATTCATACCATTCATCCATTACCTTCCTAGAGTGCAATTGAGAGTCTCTTACTGGGGTGTGTAGGGAGCACATGTGCTTGCAAATGCAAGTGCTTCTTTTAGCACCTCAAGAGGTTGGAATTTGCAGTTTTCTGGATGGAGACTAATATAGAAAATAGGGTTGAGCGCAATATTGGGTTTTTTCCC
Source organism: Manacus vitellinus (assembly GCF_001715985.3). NCBI lineage: Eukaryota > Metazoa > Chordata > Aves > Passeriformes > Pipridae > Manacus > Manacus vitellinus. Next base: position 160,284 of record NW_021940910.1, on the reverse strand, counting down.
AAGCAGTTGGCTGTTGTCTTTTTTTCTCTTCATCAGAGTACCTTGTGGTATTGGAGTTCAAATTTCCATTTTCAGCTGCAGCCTTTTCAAATCTTGTGCTAAGCAGATGGGCTGGATCACTATTTGTGGGGAGAAACTACTGCTGCTTTCCTCAGTCAGACACAAATGGTTCAGAAACATGTTAGAATATCTTCACTTCCCACATCAAGTGTTGGGAGTGCTCTCTATGCAGTTGCCACGCCACTCACTGGCCTTTGTGAGCTGTAAGCAGGTACCAGCCAAGAAACTGTTATCTGATCTCATTAGTAGTGGCATTAAAGTGAGATATTGTAAGGCTTCAAAAGGGAGTAACACTTACAGGGATGGGGGCCTCTATAAATAGCCTGTAGAAGGTAAATTGAAAACTCTTATCACAATGGTTGTATTTTTCCTTTGTCTTTTTTTTTTCTTCCCCTGAAGCCCCTAAGTGGTTGGTTTGCTTCTTTTTCTGTTTCAATTTTGGAATGTAGCCTTTTTTATCCCTGGGAAGACAATTAATTTTTGTCCCTACTGCACCATAATGAGAGGGAGAGAAGCAGGATGATGCTGCAAGTTTTTTCATACACCCTGCCTGCAGAGAAAAATTTAGTTATATAACTTGTCCATATAAAGAGGCATCTTTTTCCCTGACATCCATTAATTTTTTCCAGAATTAAATAGAACTGGAAGTAGCTTAGTGTGGTGGAATTTCATGTTCATGACTATGCATCATGTGAGAGTCGGTGTCTTTAATATGCTTTGACACTCAGCATTTCTCTTTGTATGTCTAACTGAGGAGAAGGCAGTTGTAAAGCAGTGGGTGGTTTACACACCTTGAGAGGACACACATGGGAGACACAGGTACATTGTGGCAGATGGGAGGAGAAGGAAAGTCCTGGTAGAGGCATGGGAAAACCCCTGGAGAAATTAGTGCAGTCACAGTGGGGTTGCTGCTCACCTGCAAGTACCTCTGAGCAGCTCCTGTGGGAAGGCATCTTTGCCAGGTGTGCCAGTGCAGCTCGTTTCCTTCTGCCTCCCTGGGGGCTTTGTGCAAAATTGAAACCACATCCCACTTTGTGCTGGGATTTAAGTTCATCCTGAAAGTCAATACCAGCGTTTTATTAAAACTTACCATGAAGTAGTATTTATACAGTTATTAAAATATGTTTTTACACAGCCATGTTAGCCTAGTAATTGCTCAGTGATTTCATCTGTGTACAGGATACTGCTAACTAGAGCAGTGCTCATGATTAGTTGGTTAAAGGTGATTCAGCAAGGGATGGCGAAGAAGCCCACTGTGCTTTCCTCTCTTATTGCCTTCAGTTCTTTCATTACGCCACTCTGTGAAGTCAGCCTGTCTCTAGACACTGCTAAGACCAGTCTGCAGCCAGTTTGCAGCCAGTCCCCTGCCTTTCTCCTGACAAGATTAGGGCTATCGATAGCCTCCTGCACATTACTTCTCTGTTTCCTCAAAGGCAGCTTCCCTTCTGCTCATCAGAGGGGCCCCTTTCATTATTTACAGCTTCTTGTTATCGTCAGCATTCCCATTTCCATGGCGCCTCAGTGAAACCTCAAGGCCGTGCATTGACCATTTTTCTCTCAACATCCCTCTTTAGCAAATGTCACGTTCACACTGGCACTTAATTGCCTTCCTCCTTTCTCTCTGTGTCTGCTTTAAGGACAAGAACATGGTCGAGTCATCCTTCTGTACATTTACTATTGCTGTCATCATTAAACACTACACAGTAATAAAATTCAAAACAGCCCGTCCTTCCAGTGCAAGAAGATAAGAACTGACCCACTGGATCAGACCAAAGCTCTCTGCATCTCAGTATGTCCTCCCTGGTGGTAGCTGATGATTAGGGCCCAGAGGGGCAAATTTAAAGAGTCTTGGTCTTGATTCAGTGTGCATCATCCACAGAAACTTGCCATGGCCATGCAGTGTCCTGTTTTAAAGCTAGAATAGGATTGGTCTTGCTGCTGGTTTCCAGTTTTGACAGGATGCCTTATTATTCAAAGTCACTATTGTAATTCTTTTTTTAATTTATTTTTTTTTTCATTGAACTGTTTCTTTTTACATTTCAGTTGTACACTGTCCATAGCAGAGTGCATTTAGGACATAAATTGTGACAGGCCATAAATTGGAGACATGAGGTGAAAAGATGGTAGCACCTAACAAGGAAACTAATCTGAGTAACAGAAGTACTGTAACAATAGTGGTAATTTATTAGTGTCTTTATTGACTTTTAAGGCTGAAAAAATAAGTCCCAGTCTAAGATACCGTCCTTTTTTTCACCAATTTATGTAATCCATGAATTTTTTTCACTCCTTGTGGGTCCCTTCCAGCTCAGTATATTCTATGATTCTGAAATAGTAGAAAGGAAAACATGCTGAACTGGGATGATTTCCCATGGAACTGGAGGGTCTGCAGATGCCTCAGAGCCACTAATGAATTAATCTAAGACACATGGATTTATTCCAAGACAGAGGCGTCTTGTCTCATGTAAGTTACATAAGAGGATATGGGAAGCAAAAAACAGGTGACTCAGAAGACACTTTTGATGCACAACTTCAGGTATTCAGAGCTTAATATTTGAGATACTGAGTACCAGTGACTAAGCTCTGTGCTGCAGAGTCTTGCATTAGGATATTTGGGGCTAAGCTGACCCATTTTGGTTACCTAAAGCCAAATGATACATTCAAACCCGCTGGTCTCCGTGTTTCCTCCAGGCTCTTGTAGTGAGTCATTGAGAATCAAGAGTATTTCTCAGAAATCACTGTTCCAGACCAAATGCCAGACCACACCACTTTTGAGACAAAATAGGCATTTCTTAATCTTTCTTTGCTAATGGCCATAGCTCTGAAGGAAGTAATTCAATAATAAAGATGGAAATGGCAGCCAGGAAATGCTGACTGTCTCCTTGTGCTTTAACAATACTCCCCATAGAGTAGGATTAACCTTTTCCTATCTGCTCTGTATTTGTTAGTAAAGTAGTTTTAGAGATGGGCAGTACTGTGTTCAGGAGCTGCATTCTTCTTGGATATTTGCTCTAATGTCCATGTTACCTCTTTAGGTTTTCATTTATTTGTTTCTTTTGTTTTGCTTCCCAAGTAGAAGTCAGAAGATAAATGCAAGGAATCACCTATTCTGTTCCAGTGGGTGGAACACCAAATATTTACCTTTCAGGAGGTTGAGTATATGTATCTATATATGTTTATATATTTATGTATGTGTGTGTATTCCTTGATGGAATGCAGAATATTTATTTCCTGATCAAACTATTTTTCTTCTCCTGATACTTTTTAGGTGCTGTAGCAATACTACACAATATATGTGTGCACCCTGGCTATCACATGTGTATTTTATTTATTTTTACATTCATTTTGTTGTTTTGGTTTTGCCACATGAACTTCAGCACCCAAACATCACCACAAGTTTTCTGTCTGATATTTTTCTCTATCCCTGGGGGCATTTCCTGGCTAGGTTGTCAGTCCTTCAGCTGTTCTGAAATGCCTCCAGTGTAGGTTCAGTCCACTGGAGGACTTAAGAGGTGTTTGCACTTGCCACTTCCTGGCCTTTTTTAGATCTGGTAACTGTGCATATATGCCAGTGACTCTTCTTGTTCTGAGAAGTCTTGGCTTGGCAGTTGTTCAGCTGTGAGGCAGAGATCCCCCCTCCCTGGGGCCAGAGAGGAACGAGTCTGATTATGGGAGAGCTGTTGGGGGGTCTGACATCTTCATGGCTGTGAACTGCTCAGGAAAAGTAGTTGCTAGGAGAAGGTTAAGTGGTATTTAGGGTGAGGGTGGTGGCTCTGCCATCATTAACAAAGCTGATATATTTTTTAATTTGGGGAACAGAGATCAAACCATCTAATGGTGCGATCTGTGTAGGATTTTTCACTGCCAGACCTTCTTCCACTGCTAAAGCTGTTTCAAAATGTTCTGCTGACATTGGGTGGCATCTCTGCTGAGCTGGCTGTGTAAATTAATTCATAGCTCTTCCTACAGCTTTAACTCTTCTTGTGTCTCTCTGTTGTTTTTTATAGACTGGATAGGGTGGTTTAACAGCAAAGTTCCCTTTTCCTTTCTTTAATCAGAGCCTCCTTCCAGGATGCTTGGGGTGTCACATGCCGAGCTCACAGTCACAGAGCTGTGAATTGTCCTAAGACACAGCTCATGAGGAGTAGATAGGGGGCATTGTCACCCTTCCACTGGTGACTATTGGCCTTTTTAGCCACCATGTAGTATCTCCATGATCCAGTATCTTCTCCTGTTGGTCCATTTTTCTATGCTTGAAACATGCAGCAAGTACTAAGTGGCAAGTTCTGTGTACTGTGGTGGTTTCACACATATTGGTGCAGGGGGATCTGTGCCTTGTAGTTGATAATATCTCACCGTCAACTGCAATAGTGTTATGGAGTGTCTGCCAACGTGCAGTCTAAAAGCTCACACAAAATAGTCCTGATACAAGAAAAGTCTTGGATAACAGACTTCCAAGTACTTATTTGGCTATGATACACAAAGCAAGACAGCCACAGGATGATTCACTGCCTTAGAGTTTTGGCTGCATGACCTAATGGCTTCTTTTGGAGAGAAGGCAGATCTTGCAGAGACAAAGACAGTTAATTTACACGTGCTTACTGCAGGAGACCACCCAGCCCTGCCTTGTGTGCCTGTACCGCAGTCAGAATGCTGGCTGGAGCGATGCGGCCGCTGCCGGCCCTTACAGTCCCTGAGGCAGGAGTGTCTGGTGCTGGCCCCATACCTGCAGCTGTGGTTCCCAGCCTATCTGTAACCCAAAATCCCGGAGTTTGGAGCAGAAGCGCTGCTGTACCCGGGATGTGGGTGCGGAGGTGGCGCGTTACGGGTCACAGCGCGGGGTGGAAGTTCCCCCTGGTGGAAGAACAGACCCACTGCGGCGAGGGGAGCAATGCGGCCGTGTAGATACTGCCCGAGAAACTAATTTTTAGAGGTGCTGAACTTTAACTACGTGTGCGTCCACACCTGCAGCATTAGCTGAAGACTGTGAGTTGTTAGTTCTGCCTGTCCCCAGACGTGTTGGTTTTCTGGGGACCAGATCCAGACAGCCTGCATAAGGAAAGGTGATCCTGTTATGGAGGACTTCGAGCTGAACAGAAGAAAGGTGTTAGATAAGGTCAGGCTGGATGGGGTTCTGAGCAGCCTGGTCTAGTGGAAGGTGTTCCTGCCATGGAAGGGGGTTGGAACTCGATGATCTACATGGTCCCTTCCAACCCAAGCCATTCTGTGATTCTCTGATAGAGGCTGGATATCGTGGGGAAACAGGACTGTGAGGGTATTTGTGGCCACCTGGGACCAGGAAGGTCTGTGATCAGCTCCTAGCTCTGCTACCTCTGTTTGAAATGTTCAGTCTCCCCCTACAAGGGTTCCTCACAGGTTACTCATGATACGTTAGGGATTTTCAGCCTCTTTCAACTACGCTGTCTCAGAATAACAGGGAAAATTTGCTGCAGATGCCAAATACTCCAAAAGAACAATGTGTGAGGCATGGAGGCAGGGATCCTGCAGTGCAACCAGGGTGGCTGGAGCCCTGGTCCTATTACCAAAAACCAGGCCAGCTGCTCCATGGACCAGCCTCCAAGTGAAGCTTGGGTGTAGACTGGTGGCAACCTTGAGATTTCTCAGGATTGCCACAAGACTAAACCACATCATGAATTGCCATGGGCGCTTGTGCTTCCAATAGAAGGGAAGAACCAAAGCAGGGAAAGGTGATTTCTGTCAATCTAACCACATTTGGCATGTGCCAGTGTAGTGAAGGAAAAGAAGGACCCGGGGGAAACTTGGGAAAAAACAACCTGTAGGTCAAGCCAACATCTGTTGTTTTGCGTGTGGGCAGATGTTCCTCATGGAGATCGGTCTTGACAGCCGTGAGACCCCCTAATGAAAAGTGATGTGGAGGAGAGATTGCTGGCAGTGATGGGAATTCACCTGGATTGTGTGGCTAATCCCTTGTCAGTTGTGCCTGGAAACTTTGGTGTGTGTGAGGAAATGAAGAAATCCGTCTCTTTCCTTATATCGAAGAGCCCGCGCCTTAGCTTTGCCCTTACTTTGATGTGAACAGTCCGTAGGGTTTCCCCCGTGCCCTGCTCGGCTGCGGTGGTGCTGAAGCTCACGCGTAACCCGCACGATGCCATGGGTGGGGCAGGGACTCCCTCCGCACCCCACAGCTCTCGCCCTCCCGGGGGTCGGCATCGGGGAGTTGGGGGTCTCCTCCTTCTCCTCCTCCTCCCGCGGGGGGCGGCCGCGGGCCCTGCCCAGTGTGGGCGGCCGAGCCCGGCTGCGCGTTGGCTGCGGGCGGCGCCGCCAGTGAGGCTGCGCTGAGGCTGCGGGCCGGATGGCCGAGCCGCCCGCCCCGCGCACTCGGGCGGCGGCCGGCGGCGGGCGAGCACACCGGGCGAGCCCTCCCAGCCGGGAGAGCCAGCCCCGCGGCACCCGGCAGCGCCATGGTCTCATGGATCATCTCCAGGCTAGTGGTGTGAGTAGCCGCCTGCACAAGCTCGGCACCTGCGGCTTGTGCGCCCGCGTGTCCGCGCGTGTGTGTTGCGCGGTGTCCGCGCCGCCCGCCCCGCTCGCCCCTGCCGGGGACACTGAGCTAAATTTAGCAGGTTGTTGTCGGGGCCAGGGCGCTCGGCTGCCCGGCGGGGGAGGCAGGTGGGTCAGGCGGGATTTTCCAGCGTGGGAAAACCACTGGATGGGTGGAGGGCAAAGCGCGGCCGCGCTGTACCAGCGCAAGGTGACAGCAGAGAAGGAGGGCGGGTGGCATCGCCTGGAGCTCGGCACTGGACGGGCTCGGGGTCGGGAGGGGGAACGGAGCATCCGCGGGTGGGAAAACGGACGTGGATTTGGGCATCGGCGCTTTGTTAGCGGGCTCGGCGCGGCTGGGGGCTCGCGAGGGGGCGTGGGAGAGGCGGCCGCGGGTCTCCCGGCCGCCACCACCGCTTTCTTCCCTCTGTTTTGCAAAAGATATATCAAATATTCCTTTCCTCTTTGCAACCTGCCGCCCACCCTCTCAAAAGACGGTGTCGATTTCCCTTTAACCTGTCAGCCTGAGAGAAGAAGCGTGTGGGTCTTTGCACTCGTCCTACAGCTTTTCCATGGATGGAAGTGCTCTAAGTGGAAATACATGGTAGCGATTCCCTGAAAATTCTTCCCAGGCAACAGGGGAAAAGGGACCAAGCTCGAGGTATATGTTCATCTGGCCAACCTGAGAAGAAGTTTATTGAGAAAAGGGCATTTTTGATGCCACTAGGAAAATTCTCGGGGAAGGGGGATTACAGGCTTAAGGTGGGGCAGCAGAATGGCTGATCTCCCTTCTGGAAATGTGGCAGGGCGAGGTTAGTACGCTGAATCAGATGAAACATTTGCCAGTTTTACGTGTTTCATACCTATATCTGCAGACTCAGGAGGTCATCTGTTGTGCCCTTAAGTTATTGTAGAGGGTCCGGGAGGGCCTGTCACTTTCTTTGTCTGAAAGAAACGTGCCATGATGTTGCACCATCAGCATAGTTCCAGCATTGAGAAAGCATTTTCAAGGTCTGTTTTGCCATATGAGATGAAACATCAAAAGGAAAACTCACCTTGATGTTAGCTAGCTCATTAAGACATTGGGTGGCTGTCAGATATGGAGATTTTGGGGGCTCTAGAGTTGAATTTAGCTGCTGGAGGTCTGTCATCTGGATTCAGCTGCAGCTGTTGCTGGGCATTACTGGGCTTGCACTTCCTTCTGGGAAAGCGTGTTAAATATTTAAGATTTAATTTGAACAGTATAACTTGTGCAGATATCTCTGTCAGCAATATGAGAGATAGCATGTATTGTCCAAGGCAGCTTTTCTTTCTTCTCTACTAGACTAATTCTCACTTTGAAAAAACCCTGTCATTGTGTTACCCAGCTAATGCTCAAGAACAAAGAATGTCTACACAGAGATGGTAGTTAACTTGCCTCAGCACATGCACAATACAAGGGTCATTTCATCTAAGACACATGAACTGAGTGAAAATCTGATAGGGGCAGGACAGGGAGCAGTTGACCAGTCAGGTAATTACCTGACCACACAGTCCTGCTGTCTGAATAACATGTCACAGCATGAAATCAGCTGTGTAGAGGGCAGTACCAATTATTTGTTATGCTACGATTTCAATAGCAAATAAGAATTTGAATATGCAGTGTAAATATTAATAATTTAGTAACCAGAATAATAATTAAAAAAGAATTTTGCAAGGAAACCTAGGGCAAGCTAAGCTTGGTCACCACTTTTATTGCACTGCTTAGTATGCCTCCATACATCCAAGTATTTTGCATCAGGAAATGGTCATCTGTTATGATCCCAGCAAGAAACTTGGACTTCACAGAGTATTGCTTAAAATACCATTTGCTAGAGCTAACATTGCAAAGAAAAAGAGGAGAGTATAAGTAGTCTTACGTTCCATCAGATGCTGGAAACCCCAGGCTGCCTGACATGGAAAAGCCCTCCAGTCTGATGCAGCACACCATGCAGATCTGTCTGTGGAAAGGTTACCTTACACTTTTGTCTTTTCAGCTCTCAGAGCATTTTCTTTTTATTTCTAAAGGTATTTCTATTCATCACTTCTACTGCCAAATGAAAAGGATGTTCACAGGAGACACTTTTAGATGAAGGCAAACAAGGACAGGCAGGTGGTTTAATTTCAGGTGATGAGTGAGTTGATCCTTCATCCAAGGGGTATGTACATCCCAACACTGGCCAGACATACATGCCAGGATACACCTGCAGCACAGCACAGACCTCCACCCATCCAGGTTAGTTTAGGTGGATCACTGACTCCTTAGTGTACAGTGGTCTGCAGATTAGGATCATGACAAAGATTTAATCTATGTAATCTGGTTTTCCCCATCTCATTATGAATCACTAGTTGATCCATCAGTACAGATAGCTGTGCTTTCAGTAGAATGGCCACCTGCTTGTGCTTTTTCCCCCCTGCTTTTGTCTATTTAGTTGTTTTTTTCATTAAATCTTGTTAGCTGATAAGGATTATGAGGAAAGTGCTGTGGTGTGGTTTAGTCACACTGTGAATATTGCTTTGTGCTCTTATGACTTCTGCTGATCTCCACAGGGGTTATGTCTGATATGACTCAGCTAACAAAAAGGGCTTTAAAAGAAAAGGCAAACCTTTGCTTTGGGTCTTGGGTGCTTTGCTGCTTCTGTTGTCTCTAATTTGTTTTTACTGACTCTGTCCTAGCAATTTCTATTTCTAAAATATTGCTGAATGAGAAGAGCCTGTGAGCACTTCTCACCCATTTCAGTGGGAAGTCAGGCAGTTTACTGCAAACCTCATTTCACCTTTAGTGTCTGGGCTTCGTATCCAGAGTGCTGGCTGGTTCTGTTCTGCCTGCAGAGCTGTGTGTTGGGAACCCCCAGAAGAGAAACCATAACTTCAGAGCAGCATCTTATACTGCCATAGCTGTGTGTTAAAGCTGAAGACTTTATTATGTTTAGGATCTGCAATAGGTACTGTACAAATGCAAAACAAAAAGATAATCCTGCCCCTGGATATCTTTTTCCTTTAAGAGCTCAGTTCTCATTGTCTTGTGGTTCCAGGTAGGTTTTTTTTTTTCACTGACCTCAGTGAGAACAAAATTGGAATTTTTTTTCCTCATGGTAGTGGCTCACAGGCGACTTTTCCACCAAGGGGGGTCTGCGATCACTGTAATTGCAATTGTTGCATCTTGGAGTTACTTTTTCCTGTGTCTCTCACAATAACTGGAATACGATAACATTATTACTTGTGGATTAATTACAGCCCCTTTTTTATTCATCATCTCTGAGTACATCTCAAAGGACATCCTGGAGCACCTGTATCTTGGTTTCCTCATCTGTGGAGTGTAATGAACTGTGCTGAATTTATCTTTCCTGAGACCGACCAGAAGGGACGAGTGGCGTGTCCTACCATCTGCACTTTATTGTTATTCATTTCAAAGGAGGTGGTGGAGGCCTCTCTAGGAGAAGGGTTTGGGATCTGTCTTAATTATTGCTGTCCAGTTCAGTTACAGTGCACAGCACTGGCAATCCTGGGAGGTTACTGGTCTGCTCTACTTTTTGGCTGTTGTCTGCAGGCATTTTGGAGTTTAAAGTGGTATATGTAAATACAACCTGTTGTATTGGCCTGGAAATCCTGTCCTTTCTCAGAAACATGGAACTTGGTTTTTTTGTGCTTGGGATCATGCAAAACAGAAATATAGGTTTTGACTGAGATTCTGAAAGTCAGGCACATCACACTGCTTGTTGAAAGCCTTCTGGAACATGTGGCAGAGGAAGGAGATGTCAGTAGGAATGAGGCTGGATCAGACAGATCATCAGTGGTTGAGGTGGTACTGTGTTACTTAAACACTTGAATTCCTGCTGTGAGAAGCTTAGAAGTGCATAGTAACTTACTATGAAATGGTTAAATATGTTCTTAGTGGTGAAACTCCACAGCCTTAATTATGTTTTTTTCGCCTGCATTTGTTTCCTTTTAAATCAAAATATCAGTAATGGCCTGGTTGATCTCTTATGGTTTGATGTGAAAGAGGATGGCATCCTTTCTTCTGGCTGTCCCTGGAAGTAGGTAGGTCTGAACAAAATCAAAGAGAAACCAAAGAATTCTTTAAATTGATAAGTGAAATTCCCTTCCCTGCCACAATTTGTCAGCCTTCTCTTTCTTGGTTACTGTGATGCTGTTTTAGCAAGGGTGTGTGAGATTGACCACCCCCATCCTCAGCTGGTGTCAATCCACAGTGCTACTGAGTCAGACACAGATTTAATCTTTACATCAGTAAGGAATTTCCATTTTAGAGAAACTTAGCAGATCTTTCCTCCTCCTGCTTTTCATGTGTACGGGAAGCCTCAAGAAATTTATGAATGAAACAGAACCTGAAAAGTCGTATCATAGTCATTATCTGATGGTAGGAAATGATAATTTGTGTCGTCTTAATGAGAGGCAAAGACAGGATCCACTCAAGTAGGCGAAGGCTGCCCTCATGAAAGCACAGCACAGCCCTGAGCTGTTGGTTACTGATATGTCAGCATTAGTGTTTCAGTTGATATGTGTCATATATGTGAAAGTCCTTTCTTTACAAGCTGCTTTATTTATTTGGTGCTGGCAGGTGAGGCGAAGGATTGAGGTATTTGCTGCTCTGTAAAGGCCTCATAGCAGCAATGTAAAATTATCTGAAAATACAGCAAAGGACCCAAAGTGTGGCTTGAGCTCTTGGCTAAGGCTGTGGGACAAGTTTGCAGTAAACTCAGGTGCTCTGGAGCTGGGAAGTGTGAAGGGCAGACCACTTGCCATACCTGCAGAGTTTGCTACAAAACTTTACTATACAAACGGTGATATAACCCCTCCCAAACATGCTGCAGCCTCGCACTGCTGCTGTCCTTCACGTGAAGAGCACGTGGTCTCTGTGGCTCCATCCACCACGTGCATCTCTGCTGCAGCCTCTGGCTCTGCTGAGGGGGCAGAACCTGTTGGTGACAGTAAGTGACAGAGCAGTGCCCAGCGCAGGTGCGACATTTGCCGTGCCCTTGGTGTGAAATGTGACCCTGTGATCACGCTGCAGGGGACAGCTCTGCCTCCTGCTCTGGCAGCCGTGACCCAGATTTTCCTGCCCAAGCACAGATGTGCTGGAAATGCTCCTGGCCCCAAAGGGGAGGTTTGCTTGTGTGCAGATCACAGATCCTGCTGGTGCTGGTGTGGTAAGGAAGGACGTTGTACCAAACTGGAAGTCATGGAATATAGCCAAGGGGCTTGATCTTCGCAGCTACCTTAGTACAGTATTTTGCCCTTGTAGGACCCTTTCCATTCACTGTATTAAAGCACTTAGAAGGATTAATTTAGTGTTGGATCATCACAATGGTTTTTACTGCCATTGTACTGGTAAGTGCACTGCGGCACAGGGAGATCAAGTGATGTGTCCAATATTCCACAGAAAATCTGTGGCAACAAGATTTCCTCCAAGGCTCCTTGGTCAATAAATTAATAAAAGGGAGTCTGATGAAGGGAATTTAGAAACATGTTTGTGATTCTTTTTATGGATTTGTGGCGGGTGTGAGAGGGATAGAGCAAACCTACAGACTTAAACACATGCTGCCTGAAGCAGTTAAACAACCAAAGGCTGAAGTATTTTGAATGATCACCTATTCCCTTCCAGATCCTCTGTGTCACAGACAGTAGGATACAACAGCCAGACTGCTTAATTCAGGCGACTAAGTCAGGCATTACACTACCTAAAATTGGTTTCCTGGTCCCAGCAGTGAGATTTATATCCAAGGTACTCAACCTGTGGTGCACAGATGACTGGCAGTCCACAAAACATCAAACAGTCCATGGAAATGTTTCAGCTCTGAAACAGAAACCCTTATACAGGCAATTATGTACTGACTGATGTAAAGAGAAGACACAATTTTTTACTTTATTTTTTTAGTTACAAGTTTTGTAATTATATCTACTGAATTGAAGTTTTGTAAAATATTAATATTTTGACATTTTACCAGTTCTGTGTGACTTATTATTCATTATCTCTCCTTAAGCAACAGTGCAAAAAGAGCTTTGAGTTCCTTTTAGAGGTTTGAGTGGTCCAGTGATTAGGAAAGGTTGAGAAACATTCTTCCATGTTCTTACTGCAATTGAGAGGGAAACTGGCATCTCCAAGGAGCTTCCATTAGAAGAGGCAGTGTGTTGCACAGGGAGCTGTTGGGTCAAGAGGAGATGCTTGGTACAGATGGGACAAAGGAGGATGTACAATTGTGCCTCCTACTTGAGCAGTTGCTTCTGAGTACTGAGCACTGCATTCGCCTTTCTGCTTCCGTGTTCTCAGCAGACAGGGATGGTATCTTGGGAACTTTCAGGCTAATCATAAAGATGGATGAAGACCTGAGTGCTGCACAAGTACTGGCCAGTTTGGGTTGCTGTAAAACTTTTGTATGACAAAATTCCTTCTATGTCCTCATTAGGTAGCAAGGATCTGAGTCTAAGAGTTCCTTCTGTTGACTTGTCCACTTGACTTGATCAGGGCCACTCAGATTTCAGGTAGGTCTTGTGAGGTGAAATGGCTAATGGAGGGATGCATCCATGTCATCGGGCTCTTTGCAAGCAAAACACTGATGTGGCAAAATCTCACTTAAATCACCTGTGTTGTTGAAGTTAATCATGTGCTGCTTTTTGCAGGGGAAGGTGCCACATACTTTTGTTATCACTGGTATGCTACTTAGATTGCAAACTCTGGGGAAGCAAGTCTCAGTATTTTTTATTTTACAGCACCTAGACAGTGGTTAGTCTCTAGTTGGTTCTCCTAAGTTCTTAGTAATAGAAAAATAAATGAGGTCTGAATACATACGACTCTGCCTTCTGGGTGAATCATTTATGAGGCTGATCCTGTGCTCCTTCATAATACCACTGTGACACCATTACTGGTAGAGAGTTCATGCTCTTTTTTTGGCATTTCACATGCATGTAGTAAGACAAGATTCCTGCCCTGAGGAGCTCCAAATCTAAATGGATGAAATACAGGCAAAACAGATGGTGAGCAGAGTGGTGAGAAGGAGCTAAAAGAAGTGACAAAATGAAAACTGTGTTTTATCTTCCCATGACTTGTGTGCTTTTGTAGAGAATGACTGAGATAACAGGACACGCCTGCTCATTCCACAGGCAGGACTTGGGAAGACACTCCAGACCTGGAATGCCATTCCAGAGCTAGAAACATGGGTGGTACTTTCCCAAACTTTGTACACAGAACCACTTCATCATTGGATATGAGCCTCGGAACAGGCGTAACTCCTTGGCAGAGTACCCTGCTTTTTGTTTCCTGTAGTCACATTTTGCAAGAGAAGGGGAGGACAGAGGACTTTTATTTGCTCTGCGTGGTAAAGCAGCGACCTGCAGGCTGGTAAAAGCAGTACAGAGCCAGAAGAAGGGCAAGGATGGCACCGAAGAAGGAGAGAAGCTGGTTGTACAGTAAGTAGAAATGAAGAGCAGGGATTATGTTTCAGAAGGGATGCACATTTATATGGAGGCAGAGGATTAGGTGTCAAGTTGGAGATTTACTCTTGGCAGTGACAGGGGGACAGCTGGTGTCACACTTAGCAAAGGCTTGTTCCTTCAAATGCTACTTGCTGTGTCCCTTACTGCTAATGCACTAATTGTTAATAAATAAACATCCGGTTTCGAAGAAGGAATCAATCAATAGGTCAATAAAGCTGCAGTCTCTCTTTCCCCTTTTTCTCTTATGGAGCCCATGGTAATATTTTGTTTTCCAAAATGGCAGATTTTACAGGACAACAAAACCAGTATTGAAGAACCTATTTGTGAGGAACTACAAAGAATGCCCCTCATGTCTGGAATTTTGTGCCTTTTTGGATGGGTCCCAGGGATGCCAGAGCAATGTGTGTAGCCTGCCTGTGAGTCTACCAGCCAATGCAGTGCTATCAGCATCAACAAACAGTTGCAGCTCCTACACAAGAAACACTTCTGTGGAGTTCATACTGCTGCTTCCTTTCATTCAGCTCAGTTGAGCTCATTTATTCTATTTCTTGCTTCCAGCTTCCAAGTAAGTGTTTATAGAGGAAAGCCAAAAACTGCCAGACATTTCTGGCCTCTTGTTTTGGAGGGAGGCTTATGACCAATAACCAACCTCATACAAGGAAAGGGCAGATTTTGTATGAGAACACTGGGTTCAGCAGTGCTGTAAATTCCCTGTGGGAAGAGGGCAAGTTATTTATTCTTTCTTAATTTGGTATCTGTAAAGTAGTCTTAGAGATAATCTCTGTCCATCTAAGCTACCAGTTCTGTTTTACATGTGATAGACCCTGATGTGGACATGAGGCACATTCTCTGGATCAGAATTGGAGGGGCAAGGTAAATATGAGTTTTGAGCTGAAATTTGCAAGTGAAAGGTCAAAAGTCCAGGGATGCTCTGGGATGTTTGTGGCAGAGCTCTCCTGACTGTTCAGTCCCTGAGGAGCACTCATGATGGAGTGAAAGCAGGAATCTTGGGTGGCATTTCAAGGACACCCTTCCAGGGAGGATAAATGGGAAACACCTGATGAAGGCAAAGAGCAGAGCAATGATAGGAAGACAAGCTTCTCTGGTCATCACGATATTACATGGTCACCTTTGTCTTGATATCTTCAGCACCAGTGCTCTGATACTTGATTTGAGCATTGGGGAGAGCAGCTCCCCCAGGCTGCAGGTCACAGCAAACAGCCCTAGTGATGAGGTTGCTGTTCTGCCTCAGGCAGTTCCCACAGGATTGCTCTGTGCCATGCTCTGCCTTAGGCTCTTCTGTGGATAAGCAGCTTGAGGTTCTTGAGCCTCATCCTGCTCATGGAAGGGTTCTGCTCATCCTGCTGTCTCTTCTGGTGGGGACTTGGGAGAACATGTTCTGTGCATGTCTAAACTTGGACCTGTGAGCCACCCATATTATGTGATCCACAAGAAACTATCCCCAGTGTTAAGTCAGCCTGAATAACACCATCTGGCTCCTAAAACCTACCTGCAGAATTCATGGTGACATGTGAAGGAGAGAGACGGATGCTGGAGCTGCCCTGAGGCTGAAAGGCTTTGGGTTTAGTCACATATTTCATGGGAGAAGATTGAGAGGTTAGACTGGAAAAGGAGCACAAGACAGGTGGTTCTGCAGAAGTAAGTTGATGGTCAGTGTTTAGATTCCACTAAACATGTTCCTCTACAAAAAAGCCCTCTATCCTAGCTGGTGTTTTTTGCTGGAGATCACAGCAGAGAGGCTGGGGCATGATGGACACAGGCACTGAATGAGACTTTCCCGCTAGCAGGTGATCTGTCTGGGTCTGAGTTGAAGCACATTGACAGGGTAGCTTGGAGGCTGCTTGCTTTTTCTCTGGTTTAATTGTACCTGTTTTGCAGCTGAACAAAGGACGCTGCTTTCCAGGTTTATTGTTTTCATTCTGCTTGTAAGGATTTCAGTCAAAGCAGAAGGATGTTGCTGTTTATAAAGAACATTAATAATTAAATTGAGATACTCCAGGGAATATACCCCATAAGGCTGGATTTGTTGAATTTAAGTAGATCATAATAATTTCCATGGCAACACACTCTGCTGTCCTATATACAGAAAGGGTCTTTCTCATAGGATCAGATGCGGAGGGGAAGCTGTTATTTAAAACATACCTTAAAAACCCAGACACTGAACTAAGAGTAAATGGTTTCCTGCATAAATGTTGTAGGAATTTTCTCATGCTTGTTACACTGTGCTCACCTCTTTTCATAGCTGTCAGAGTGCCATCAGTCAAACCAATCCCCTGCTGACTCTGATGATTTAGGGGGAAACTGAGGTCTAATGATCCTTTCTCAGGATATCATCTATCTCATACATATATCCATACCTAGGGATATATATAGCTATAACTGTCATGAGTCTGTAACATAGGCTGCTGTGGTCACCTGAACACTTAGAGATAATTGAGAAACCACACATTCACTTAGAAGATTTGGAGATTCTTTGATCTATCAGGAATTGCACCAAGTCTTTTTCTTTAGTCTAGCAATCAAATTTAAGTGTATCATTTTATATGCTCAAAAAAAGCCTTACAGGCACATGATCAGAGTTACAGAATCCTTGTGAAATGAAGTGTGATTATCCAAACAGAAAAGATGGAATTAAATAGAAAGCTTCTTGATGTAACCTTCTAACAAAAACCCCACAGTATATGAGGGAAAAAAAGTAAGTTCATCTCTGGAATAACCACAGCTTCTCTGTTTTGCCCATAGAAATAGGCTAAGTGGTCATTGCCCAATTTTAATGAGAACTGCCACAGAAATTCCAAGTCCTGGCTTGTGGTAAACCTGAAGGATCAAGGCTGGATATTTTGCAGGCAGACTGAATAAAGAGCTGAAAAATGCTGGTTCAGTGCAAACCTCGGTTGTTTTCTCATCCCTAAGGCAATACCCGGGCTACAAGTTGTGTCAGCTGGTGCAGCTCTGCTGAAGTCAGTGAGCAGTGTAAATCCACCCAGGTTAGAATCCCAAGGCTGTGTTTGTAGCTTGGAGTGGTGAGGGCCTTGTAGAGGGTGCCAGCTGGATCCTAGAAAACTGAATATTACAGGACAGAAGTTGGCTTGTTCAGTGGAGGACTTCTGTCCTTTATGAGCTTCAAGTTAAACTGCCTTTTGAGTGTTGACAGATTGAGGATAGAGGGCTCCTAAAAGCACGATTCTGTCAGGACAGTTACTTAATCCTTTCATTTTAGTATTGGAATTTCATCACTAGATAGGAGTAGGGGTTTACCTGCACTGTAGCAGCCAAAGCCAGTTGATTGGGTCGTCCCAAAGCCTCTAACCAAGACACCTCTAAGCTCAGCTCTGGAGTTCTGCTGAGCTTCACTCTCCAGCTTTTCTCTACCAAGTGTTAATACCCACTGAAAGCTGAGGATGAAGAGCATGACCATCTCATATTTAAATTCAGTCTGAAGAACCCTAATGCCTTATTGCACCCTACCACGTGTTTTTAAAGCTACTTTTTAATCATATCAGACAGGTAGAAACTGTAATGTCTCATGCTTTGTGCATGTGCCCTTATGTGAAGCTCTGTTACAGAGGGTGCTGGCTAACCATGGCCTGCTCTTAGCTTGCATCCCTGGTCCTGGCTGTCTTAAATCAGTGCTGCTTTGCAGCCTTTCCAGACCTGGGTATCCCAAGGGCTCACTAACAGCCATTTCCAGGGCCTGAGGGGATGTGACAGATGTGATTGATGATGCAGACCCTGTGCATGTTTCCACAGATTATTCCTAGATCTCTGCAGAATGAGCAGAGCTGTCTGAGAGACTGAACAGCCAGTGAAAGATCTTGCCTGCTGTCCATGAGGCAGGACATGCATTTTAAGTATATAAATACTATGCCAGATTTTACATGGTACTTGGAAGTGAACCACTTTGCTTTCTGTGTAGCTTGTGGTAATTCATAGTTAATCTCATGTAAACCCATTCTGTAAAACCACCATCCCACCCCCCACCCCCAAGGCTTTACTTATAAATTAGATATTTTTTTCCTCTTTGATATAGTGTGTCCTGAGGTTTTTGCCCTCAGATGTGCAATAAAACCACTGGAATAGCTCAGCATTCTTTTTCAATTATTATTCTGCTGAGGTTTGCAGATACTTGGCTGTAACAAATCAAGTCCCTATTCAAACAGTATTATAATTTAGGTATATTCTTGAAACCAAGAAAACTCACTCTGGGCAGTCAGTCCATAAATGGCTGAAGTCTGTGTAGACTCAGTTCTTCAGACACATTTTATACAGCTGTGTGTTGTGTTTGATGCAGTTTAACCATTTAATTTTAAAATAGTGATACTTTGTTTCTGAGAATGGCACTTGCAACACTGTCATCCTTCCATGTGAATCTTCTTGCCTGGGAAGGAGAACAAGCACTGGACTGTGGCATTTAAACCAGCAGTATTAATGAATAAGAAATGATGGAAAAGCATACATAAGCTAGCAGGCAGTGTGGGCGTTCCCACAAAAAGTACAAGCTGCCTTCTCAAGCAGCTGCTTGCCTAGAAATCTCTGTACTGGTCCTAGAAGCATTGGCTGTCTTCCCCTTTGCTTTCCTCTCAAGTTATTTCTATGAGGTCTCCATTTGGCTCCTGAGCGTCAGTTTATATTTTATTTTATATTTTAAGTAGCTGCAAGGTGTATGTGTGAGAGAGAAGGTGAGAATGGAAAAGAGGTGAAGTCACTAAACCAAAAGAAAGGGGAGAGGCAAAGCCTTTATAGTTTGGAATTGTGCAATGCATTGGCTTTTTATCCAAGCCTGAAACGAAGTGGTATTCCTCATGGTGTAGGAATGGAGCTGTGCCTGTGTCAGGCTTGATCTGAACACATTTGTGTTTGGGGAAATGCAGAATAGAAGAGAGTGGCATGGCTTATCCCTTTTTCTCTGTAATGCTCTCAGCCAAAGTCTGAAATTCAGAGAGATGTGAGAAGTCTGGGAGAGATCAAAATTGAATGCAAATGGGAACATGGCATCTTCTGACAGGAGGAGGATTGAGTATCTGGGTAGCAATACCGCTGTCTGGAAGCATTAAAAATAACTGAGTCAAACACCTGCATTTCTTCACCAAATTGTGAAACTGGATTTTAAATCCCAGCTTTTATAATATGTGCATATATTGCATATATCTGTGGGCATCAGATTCTTTGGTCTGTACTCTGAACCTGCGAGGTTGTTTGTGTGCTCTTTTCTGAGAAGCCATTGTCTGATACTTTATTCTGAACGGAGATGCTCCCCAAATAGCTTCCAGGAAATCACCTGATGAGATTAAATGAACAAATGTGGGGATTGGCAGTCCTGCCTTGCTAAGTTGTGCTCCCAGTGAGATTGTCTGGGTGTAATGTGGAGGTGGGAAAGGCTGGCACAGAAGCAGAGCCTGGAAACCGCGACTTCTCCCTCCAGCTCTCGCACTGGCTCTGCCTGGGCTCGGACCAAGCTGCTATTTGCAGTGAAAACCATTTAGTTGCCAGCATGGTCATTGGAACCTGTAGATACATGCCATCTCAGGTTTCTCTAGAGATTTTTACCCTAAGAATGTCTCTGTCCCAAACCTATAATCTCCAGATGTCATTGTGAAGCTCTCAGTGTGAAGTGCTGTGAGATGTTTCAGTAATATCCCTGTCCTCGCTCTTCAGTCCCCCCTGCACTTAAGGTAATAGCTGGTTGCTAAAAACTGTAATGCAGGTGAATAGTAGTTGTACTATGAAAATTGGTGGAAGTGGAAAAAAATCCCTTCCTCTGTCTTATCTTTAGTTAAAGACCCAAACTTCACTTACTAGGACACTACAGGGACTGAAATTTAGAGTATTTGGTGTAACAGGAAAGTGTTTAACCTGTTAAGCTTCAAGGAGAAGCTATGGTAAGACTGGAAAATAGCAGACGTTGAAAAAGGAAATGAATGTTGGTCAAGAAATACAAAACCTGGGGATACTTAATGAGATAAAATTATTTGGGAGGAACAGGGAAGGAATTGTCTTTTCGTAGCAGAATATATTCAGTTGTGGGATGAATCATTATGTAGGAAAATTAAATAGATGTAAAGAGACTCCAAAGTTCAGAACAGAAGCCTTGCATTTTAAGAAACATCCCAGAGTGGCTAAGGAAATGTGTCTAAATTCCAGTATTTCTGTCTTGAAATGTACACTTGTACGTATATCTTCTTTGTTGAGCGAAACCAAAGGTATTTTAGAATGCTCTGTACAAATTGCACAAGTTATATCTGTCA
Source organism: Manacus vitellinus (assembly GCF_001715985.3). Taxonomy (NCBI): domain Eukaryota; kingdom Metazoa; phylum Chordata; class Aves; order Passeriformes; family Pipridae; genus Manacus; species Manacus vitellinus. Next base: position 139,969 of record NW_021940910.1, on the reverse strand, counting down.
CATGCACCTGCAAAGTGAATTGCAAGTCAGAAATGTTTTAACTTGGGCTGTGGTTCTGGGCAATATGCAAGTGTTACTCAGGGAATGGCATGAATTTTGGAGGCTGTGCAACTGCATCTCCTCCTGGGAGTATGTTGGTCCACCCACGCTGTGTGCTGGTATGGTCTGAGCCAGAAACAGCAATATCCTTCCCAACCCCAGCAAGTTAAAGGCACAACAGATGCAGCTGTTGTGTGTCAGCAGTGCATGATGAATGTCCAGCCAGGGGAATGCTCAGCTGGGCCCACGAGGAACCAAAATGTACAATGGGGATCTGAGAACTCAACTATTTCCCAAAGGCTTGGAGAGAAATAATTGAGGATGGTACAACTTACAGAGGTCCTGGTGTTTCTGTGCTTAGGGTCCTGCTATGCACTCAGTTATGGTCCTGAAAAGCCTCTGGGAATTAGAAGGTCAGAGAAATTAAAGCGTCCTGAACCCTGGAGTGTGTAGTTGTCCTGTTACTAACATAGATCAACCCTTTGAAAGTGCTGAATATAACACTTCTGATGATCAATTCCATTTAATCTTTCTTCATTTAACCTGCAAATAGAATTCACCAACTTCTAAAGGATGAATTTAGGGTCTCTGATGGAGATTGTCATTTAAGAAAGCCCTTTAAATCAATTTTAGCTTGATCAAGGCTTTGCTGGACGTTGTAGCCTCTGATCCTTTTAAAAATGTTTATAGCGTGACTATTAGCCATGTATGGGTAATTTACTTTCCCTATGAGGTTCCCAGCCCCAGCAGAAGAAAGGAGGTGTCATTTTATCTCCAGATATGTACCGTGGGTTATGGTGTTTGGCATGGAAGTAACTGGTGGCTTTATGTAAGAAAAGAACATGCAAGAGCATTACCATAAAACCATTATATTAAACTGCACACTTAATGACACAAAGCCTTACCCTGTGAGTATGTGGCTGTAGAGATAAGGGAAATCTAGCTGTTCTTCTAGCTCCCCCACAATGGCTGAGCAAGAGACTCAAAGCAGTGTTTGTAAATGTTCATTTCATCTCCTTACCCCTTGTTTTGAAGCTCTTTGCTAACAGCAACCCAGTGTATGTTAAGTCACAGAGTTAAACCAGTGTGGTGCTTCCCTTAGCAGCCAAGTTTGGTATTCCCCAGCTTATCTCTTTGGGGACAGCACCACTTGCAAAGGAAAGGGGGTGATGTGGCTGAGCAAGAAGGTTCTCTAAGCAGCAAGGAAGAGTCTCCTCATCATTTGGGCAGTGGGTCCCTTGTGCTTCTGTACTTCTCATGATATGCATGGCGCAGTGTTGTTGTTCTCCAGATCTTGACACAGAATTGGTTCAATAAGAGGGTTATCCAGCAGGTTGAGGAAAGTGGTTGTTCTCCTCTGCTTGGAAAGTGTGAGGGAGTGTCTGTCTGGAGCAGTGTGTCCCATTTGGGTGTCCCTAGTATGAAGGCGGCGCTGGCCAAGTGCAGTGAATCCAGTGGAAGAGAACTGGAGCACATGGTACTCCAGGGGAGGTGAGTGGGATGTTTGTTCAGCCTGAACAAGAGATGGTGAAGGGGAAGTGTCATTGCTGTCTTCAAAAATGTGGTGGGTTGGTACAGAGAACACGAAGCCAGGCTTTTTGTGGAGGCACACAGCAAAACGGTGAGAGGCAATGGAAACAAGTTGCAGCAAAGGAAATTTTGTTTAAATATAAAGAAAAAAATTCTCCAAAGGGGGTGAGCAAACACTGGAACAGGAGTCCAGAGATGGAGATACTGAAAATTTGACTGGGCAAGGCCTGTACCAACCTGATAGAAACTCAGAGTTAGTCCTATTTTGAATTAAAGACTTGTAGAGACCACTTCCTACCAAAATTACTGTGATTCCAGTCTAAAGGACACATTTGTATTTCTTACAGTACATTCACTGGACAGTTTCCAGTAGCACACTAAGTGATACCTGTCATGTAGGTTTTGCTCTTTGTCTTCTCAGGTGGGAGAGTGTGGGGAAGACAGGTGTTTACAGTGGTTTGGTTTAGTGTTGACGGGCTTTTTAAATATCTCACCTGCTGCTCGTTGATATGGGAGAAAATGGGCTCACAATTTATGTTTGGCAGGGGCTCAGTGTTGCTGCTTAGTTACCAGGTGAGTCTGTTCCTCCAGAGTCAACCCTGGAGGAAGTGCTCTTATTCTCTATTGAGCACTACTGATGAAGCTCCTTGGAAGTCCAGAAGCCACAGTGCTGGCTGTCCCCTGTGTCCTTCAGGAGAACTCCAGGAGGTTCAGTAGGTATTTTAACGTGGTGACCATCATGGGCGAGTATGTGAAGGAGCAAGATATGGAACAAGAGTAAGCAGGCTGCCACTCCTAGTCATGTTGGTGTGCTTCTCCTTTCGTGTGTGAGCCCTAGTCCACTGTCTGCCCATGCATCCCATAATGAGTCTCACAGCCCTGTAGGTACTAAGCACCCCCAGTCTGAGAAGTGCTCTAGAAAGCCTCTCCCGTTAACCTGTCGTGATCGGTGTCACTCTCACAGGACTGATGCTGTCCTGGAACAGCCCTAAGAGGTGACTGGTCAGTGTATTGTTTAGGCTCCCCTACCTGCTGTTTTGAACCACTTATCCTAACACTATGGTTTAGGATTAGCCACTAAATGGTCATTTTTCTTCTAATTAATTTTAATTAGAGACAAATAATTTTACTGTAGTTGAAGCTGAATTCTGAGGTGTAGCCAGCAGCTCTGACTGATTATTCATTAGTGATCCATGGCTTCAGTACAGAGGCTTGTTTCCCTCTGATTTCCTCTCCTTCATGTCTGGGTTAGACTGGGGGCTGGTCTGTATCAGTTTAGCTCCAGCTGGAGATCTCTCCCTCCGTGTTTATCTCAGTTGCACCATGCATTTCATTACAATGCTGTTATTAGCTGTATAAAATGGAGGGATTAAAAAAGATGAATGAAATGAGAAAAGACTCTGGAGGAAAGAACTCTATTAAATTCACACTAGAAATCCTTGTCAAATGCATGTGGGAAAAGACTAGAAGTCTTTCTTTTTCAAGCTGGGTGACAGTGTCTCATTTTCCTTCCTTTAGAAAAAAAAAGTAAAAAAAAAGTAAAAAAGCAGGTGCCCAGCCCCTCCCTCCCTGAAATGTTTATAGCACCCAGAAGAAATACCAATCTGTGTCTGTAGGCCAGAAAGAGAAGCGTGGTTTGCATGGCCCATGAACTCCCAGCAATGTCACAGCTGTTATATTTAGCATGTGGCATTCTGACACCCCTGCCAACCACAGCATGAGGATGGGCTGAATATTCTGAAATTACCTGTAGAATCATCTTACCCTAGTTTTTCTACACTCTTGCTTTAAAACTGGAGTTGAAAACTGGGCACAGTTCATGTTCCTGACATGATCTTCCCGTGTCATTGTAATATATCTCACTTTCTTGTAATTTAAAATAGACACAAAACTCTGTGAAGTAGAAATAATCAGAAATCAGTAGTAGTGCCATCAGCTTTGGTATTAAAGACAATAATATTTTTACTTTGAAATGTGTTATCAAAATGAGAAGAAATGTTTTAAACATGGATGTGGGGGGTTGTTTGTTTGTTTGTTTGTTTACTTAACTAGGAGGTAGAGCTTACAACTGAGTTGGGTCCCACACGTTTCAGTGTGATTGGTCCCTCCAAATATTTGGTCTTCTGGTTTTTCTGGTTAATGTTCTGGAGTACTCAGAGATGTAAGCAAGTCAGTTCCTGATGGAAGGAGTTATGCTGTTTATTGTTAAGTTGCCAGCATCCACCATATCCACCATACTAGTGGAAGGTGTTCCTGCCCATGGCAGGGGGTTGGAACAAGATAATTGTTAAGGTCCCTTCCATTCTGTGACTCTGTGGTATTTACAGAAATGCCCAGACAGTAAGATTTTCTCCTCAGGCTGTTTTGCACCAAGCTGGCCATGACTGTGCCTGATAGCTGTTCCTGTGCTGAACTGCTTTCCTTGGCTAGTGTAGAGATCTGCCTGGGGTTTCTGTCCTCCTCCAAGAGCTTGTGGAGATTCCCAAAGCCTACTGAAGCAGCCTTGGGACTACTAGATTTGTTTTAGTGGATCGAATCATTTGACATCCATGGGTAGTCAACATTTTTCATGGCTTTAGATGAATATTTGGGCCAAAGACGTCTTCTGGTTTGATTTTCAAATTACACTGGTGAGCTGAAATATTCCTTGCATTTAGTTGAGAACTTCTAGTAATGTTCTGTCCCGGGGAAGCTGAGGTAACAATACTCTAAGGAGGTTATGTTGCAATTGATTTGGATGGGTTATAGTTTAATTTAATTTTTTATTCCTGTTTTCTATCCCATGAGTACACAACTGAAAGTCTAAACCTGTCTTTCAGTGAGGGGTTGACAAACAGGAGCTTTAGTGTTTCTCACCACTTCCTCAGACATCAAACCACTTATGGTTTGATGGTGGAAGTCTTCCATAACCTGAACTGAGGTTTTGGATACACAGAATGTAGTAGGATTATGCTCTAAATTCCGATTTCTCTATGTGGTTACGCTTCCTAAAAGGTGATTCATAGTATCAGTCAAAATAATTCCAGAATAATACTTGCAGCATGATGGGGTATTCTATGAAAATAATGCAGAGCTTCTTTGTTGATATGCAGTCCATGTTTCATACCTTTTTTAGCCTAGAAATTAGTTTGGTTAGGTTATAAGTCTCTTTCTGTTCCTTTTCATATCACGAGCCTACCATAAATCTGTAGGCTAACTCACAATGCAGATTTTAGACCATCTGTCATTTCTGGAATATAATGTCAGTGCTGCTAAAAAAGCTTTTTCCCACATAAACATCCCCCTCTCCAGAGTCAGGAAAAGCAGCCCTTCCCATCTAAAACATACCATTTAGTTTTCAAATTGCCATTTATTTGGTTTGGGAAAAGGCAGAGCTCTCGAAGCAGGAACCACAGATTAGGGAAACCATTGGGGCTCACAGGTGCCGAGCCCTGGCTCTTTGGAGCAGCGAAGCTGGGTGCAGATCTGACCCGGTCACACAGCAAGAGAGTGTTTTCTTCTCTAGAAGGCACAGATTTTACTGCCCTCAGTATCACACTTTGATGCATTATTTCTCCGTCCCCGGAAGGGCCTGTGCCAGCGCTGGGAGAGGGCTCAGAGCCGCGGGCTGCTTTCTCCTGCCCTGCTGCTGAGCTGGAGCACCGAGAGGGGAGGAGCAGCGACAGGGCAAATGCCTCCGGGGAGGCCCACGAAACACTATCTCCTGCAGGCAGCTGCTCGGAGCCTCGGGCGTGTGCCAGGCACAGCGTTCCTGTCAAACACAGCTTTTCTCCATGGGGCCGGGCCCCACACCAGCCCTGCACAGCCTCCACGCAGACCCGCTTTAAAACATTGCCTCGGTGACAGACACGTTCCCCTCGTTTGTCAGCGCTCTGGGCCTGGCAGCCCCACTGAAGGCAGCGTGAAGTAGTACAGACCAGCTTAGTAAGCCTCTACCTGCGATGAATTTGCTTCCTAAAATAGCTGCAGAGCCGTGGGGTATTTTTATAGCAGCTACACAGGCCTTTTGTGTCCTGAAGGACTGTAAAGAAAACTTTGAAGCTTTGGCTTGTGCGTAAGCTGATGCAGTTCTACCTGAGTTCGAAGAGAGCCTGGAACAGTAACCTTGGGGAGGGTTAAGTACCTGCCTAATCTTGACTGGGCTTTAAATATGATACTTAAGGGTGTCAGTGTAAACATAACCCTGTGAGACCTTTCATTGCTGGTAGTTTTAGTGGGAATGTCAGATTTTAATAGGCATCACGTGCATTATCATGATAAGCCCAATATTTTACAAGGTCTCTCCCTCAACAGTAGTGTTATTTTAGCATTTCTGTCTTCTTCCTGTAACAAGAAGTGGGGGAGAAGGGAAAAGTGGGGACAAGTTTGTCTTCTTTAGACCTATCTGAACATAGGATCTCAACGTGAGTCAACATAATAGTTCACAGAATCATTAAGATTGGAAGAAACCTTCAAGAGCATCTAGTCCACCTGTCAATCCAGCACCACCATAATCACCTCTAAAACCATATCCCCAAGTGCCACATCCAGACACCTCTTGAAAACTTCCAGAGATGGTAACTCTGCCACCTCCCTGAAAAATTTACTCCAATGCCTGACCATTCTTTCAGTGAATTTTTTTTTTCTAGTGTCCAATCTGAACCTCCCCTGGTGCAACTTAAGGCCATTTTCTGTCATCCTTTCACTTGAGACATGGCAGAAGAGACCTTTCAGGTAGTTGAAGAGAGCAGTGAGGTCTCCCCTGAGCCTTCTCTTCTCCAGACTGGACAATCCAAGTTCCCTCAGCTGCTCCTTATAGGACGTGTGTTCTAGTCTCTTCACCACCTTTGTTGTCCTTCCCTGGACATGCTCCAGCACCTAAATGTCCTTTTTTGAAGTGAGGGTCCCAAAACTGAACACAGGATTCAAGGTGTGGCCTCACCAGTGCCGAGTTGAAGGGGACAATCACTGCCCTAGTCCTGCTGGCCACACTATTGCTGATACAGACCAAGATGCCTTGACCTTCTTGGCTACCTGGGCACACACTGGCTTCATGTTCAGCTGGCTCTCAACCAATACCCTCAGGTCCCTTTCTGCTGAGCAGCTTTCAAGACACTGCCCCCAGCCTGGAGTGCTGTATGGGGTTGCTGCGACCCAAATGCAGCTGTGTGACAGCTCCAGGCTGGCCAAGGCTGCTTCCTCCACCCGTCCCTGCTGCCACGTTGCTTCACCTGTTTGTGCCTGGCCATCTTCCAGCTCCCATGTGAGGAGTGCCCTGGATGGAGAAAACAAAAAAGGGCCATATCAACTGGAGAGCAGTATGTGCTGCTTTGGGAAGATCAAGACTGCTTAAATTAGAAGCACCAAGGACAGCCCTTGACTTGCTATTTCTGCTGGAAGGACAGTCAGGGTCCCTGTGCCCTGCAGTTAGAGCAGGAGGAGCGATTGGGTTTCCTCAGCCGTTAGGTTACATTAACGAAGATGAAGTTTCAGTTTGCTCCTTAGTATAGAAGGTGGATCTGGATGGAAAGCAGAGTCTTTGTGTTAGACACCGAGTTCTCCTTGGCCTGCCTTGGCGCTGTGGGTGTGCATGGTGCTTTGGAAGTGCTGATGAGGACAAGGACTGAGCAGATCACCCACCAAGATGGTGCAGAGGAATGTTTCCTGAAGCAGAGGGATGTGTGGGGTGACTGTTTAAGTGGAGCTTTACACCTTGTTGATACCTGTGGAGTCAGTGCACGACTGGCTGAGTAACATGGGCACATCTGCACAGTTGTGTTTGGGGACTGAACCAGCCCCACAAGGATGTTTGATTCAAGCTGCAAACGAGTGAGCCTGATCTGTCTCGGGGTGTAAGGACCCAGCGCTTTCCTTGGGGGATATTTTTGTCACTGATATTTTCAGAGTGTATCGGGATGTAGGTCTTGCATGGCCAGGTATCCACATCTCCTGGGGCCCAGGGTGGGGATGGTGTCAACTGTCACCCTGAGGGAAAATAGGCAAGTTCCTGACTTCCCTGGAGCCACCAACTTCCCTGGAGCCACCTTTCTGTTGCAAAATGGCCACAAAGAAACTGCAGGAACCACCTCCCAGGGAATATCAGCCCAGAACCTCCTCTGCAGCTGGTGCTTCCTCCACCCCAGTCCTTTCTTGAATATCAGGCATCTGACCTGTCCAGGGGCTCACATTAACCCTTTCCCTGGCCTTGTGCACTGCTTATTTTCACATCCCCAGCTGCTGGATTTAAACTGGGAACCTGTGGTGCAAAGACAGTGATGTTTATTTTTAGTCTGTGGCACTGTGTGAATGTTAATTAGGACTGATAATAAGGAACACAAACCTATTGGCACCCTTCTTGGTGGCTTCAGCAAGGAATCCTGGTGTGGTGACAGCTCAGCTGCTGCTCCATGTGTAAGAAGCTCACCCTAGCCAGTGAACATATTGAGGAAACAGGAAATATCTCAGTGATTCCCAACTGTGTCCATCTCTGGGAGCAGAAGTTTGTCATCTTGGCTGCTGTGTGCCAATGAAATGGAAACATTAGTTATTTATGGGCAAAATAAGGGCTGTTCTATTTGTGTTGGGGTAGTAAAATGTTCTAAGTGTTTGGGCAGCCTAAACACCACTGGTGGCATGGTAACCAGAGGAGCAAAACTTGGATGGCTTGGGATGTACACGGCGCCGTGCTGGTATATTTGTAACAGGTTACAAATACACAAACCCAGAAAATACCCCCGTGGTTAAAAATGCTCAAGGGAGTGGATGTGCAGGCGTTTCTGGAGGTAACCTGAGTCCTGGTGAGTACTCTTGAGAATCGCTGAGAGTCTTTCCATTTATTTAAGTGGCTGCTTTATGGAATGATAGAGTTAATTTTGCAGATAAATAACTTTTCCTTAGGGAAAGCAGCATCACCAAATCATGAGAACTCATGGGGGCCCTCCCAGGCCAGGGTAGCAGCTCTGAGGCTGATCCCCAGGCTATACCCTAGATGTTGTTAGGAATATTGTCACATCTGGGATAGCCTGTGCTATGTGCTGGTCAGATCCCTGTGCCAGCAGATCTGGAGAAGGAATAGAAGGATATAATAGCCAGGGCTGGCTGTGGCTGTACTGGTAAGTGGAGACAGAAGGAGCTTTGGTGCTGGTGCAGCTGCTTCCCTGGAATATGACAGGGTTTGCTAAAGAGGAGCCAACAGTTCAATTGCTTTACTATTCCCCTGATAATCAGGAAACCCCACAACATGGTAAGCTTCATCCTCTCCTGTCTTATTTAGTGGTAAACTTGAATAATGAAAACCAAAACCAAACCACAAATCCTACGTAATGTAATTATATAAACAAATACAGTTAGTCTGTTCCACAAATTACCTCCTGGGTTTCTCACCTTCTTTTGGTTTCATTGTCTTGACTGAGTTGAGCATCCCCTTCCACTGCATCGGGAGAAGGAGAAAATAATTTCAGTTATTTGTTTATGTTGTAAAAAACAATTGCAGCCCTACAATACGAAGATCCCTCATATGGATCTTCCCCAGTGCTCTTCCAGACACTTTCCTTGCCCTTCTCCTTTCCCCTCCTGCCTCCACTGTGTCCCTTTTGACAAAGAATGACCAGAAGCGCATGTAATGATCCAGACTGGGGATTGCTGCTGCTGAGGTACCTAATAGGATTATAAGATTTTCAGCATTAATCCTTATCCTATTCTTTAGGCAGACTAACCTTTTCCTTAGATTTTTGCCTTCTGTTGCACAATTATTTGACTCTTCAGTAATTTCTTTACAGCTGCTGTTCTGTCCTTTTTCAAGGCGATTGTAATTGGTGTAGACCTCCAGCATGGAGCACTGTAAGGGCTGTCAGGCTGCTGTGGTTATTTGTTTACTGCTGCAAGTGAGCTTTTCCTACCTCACTGATGGATGTCACCACTTCCTTTGCCTTTCCCCTTACCCCGAGGGTATGTGTTTGCTTTAGCCCAGGCTGCAGAACATGTTTCTGTAGCTTGAAATGTAGCAATTACTACCTCCAGCTCTGGGAGGTTTGCTGGTCAGGATATCTACTTCTGCACAGAGGGTAAGGGGGCCAAGGCTTTCCTGGGTACATGCTCATTCAAAGGAGCTTTGAAAGATGGAAGTGGGTGGGGAGTGGGTTGAACTCTGATTTCCTAAGGAAATGAGACTTAAGCAGTCTGTTTTTCCACTGCTGCTAGTTTTTTGGATCTGCAAAGTGATTGTGGCCAAAATAGATGGGTTACAGAAGTCTCAAATATTAAGTTTCTACATTATTTCTGAGAATTAGCTGCTGAATAAGAGATTGTCTCGTAGCAGTGTCCACCAGGAGGTGAAAGCTGCAGTGTTGACTCCATGGGTAGGTCCCTGATTTGGCTGGCCAGGCAGACAGTCGGTGCAAGTAACACTGGAGTCACAGCACGTGTGGGTCCCAGGGCAGCTGGCAGCTGTGGAGGGAACTGAGGGCCTGTGCTGCGATTTTGGGGATGTGTGAGGAAAGCTGAAGGTCCTGTGGTGTGGTTCAGAAAACACCAGGAGTGTTGCAGGAGATTATAGAGATGAGGAGGAACTAGGGAATGATACATTTGGAATTTTTGTGACTGGGCCTCTCAAACTGTGGGCTGTCAGGATAACTGCCAGGGAACAGCTTGTTTTGGAGGTGATGGGCTGATTTGCAGTGGGGGGAGAGGAGCACAGGAGCCTCCAGGGTGTGGGAGAAGACACACAAGGAACAGCAGAGGAAGAAGCTGGTGGCACTGAAAACATTAAAGGAGAGAAGGGACTGAGGTGGGATGTGACAAAAGGCCAAACCAACAGCATTTAGGAACAGGCACAGAAAGCAAAGTGAAGTTACTTTAGCTTGTTAGGCCAAAGGGGTGGGGGAGGAGGGAGCAGGGGAGAAGTTTAAACACTGGTTCATCCCGATGGGGTAGAGACCACACAAGGGAGGTAGAAAAGAGACTTGGACAAGGAATGATTTCGTGACCTGGGCAGAGGGACAAAAGATCAGCCTTGGGTTTGTGTATAGCGTGCAGGAGTGATTTGGCAACAGTCTGAGCACAGGGATGAAGGAAAGCAGGAATCAACCATAACTTGAATTACACAGGAAGCTTGGATGAGGGGGAAGCGAGAAGCATTGTCTTCAGCAAGGGAGAGGAACTGAGAGAAGAGATAGAGGATTGATGTGTGTGTTTGAATTAAATCAATTGTACTCAACCCTGATCCAAAGCCAAGTGAAGACAGTAAGTTCAAGAGACTATTTGAAATATCTCTTTGTGCAAGTATTTGTCTTTAAAACCTTGAGTATGCTCTAGAAAAATGCCCAGATATCTTTCATCTTCCATTTGTAGGGTGTGCCCAGAGGTTAAGTGATCCCAAGCCACATAGTAAGCCACAGCAGTGACAAGACTGGCTTCCAACATTCCTTGAAACAGTTTTTAGTCTGGTAGACCATAGCAGTAATAAATGTCCATATATGCACACAACATACCACAAGGCAAATCAGTGAAACTCTCAATCTCCAGTTTAGGGAGAGCACATCACCTTCTTAACTGTCCCTTACTCTGCCTGTGCAAAATTATTGCACAGTTTCCTTCCTTCACAGCATTTTTTCTTAGTTTTTTTTTTCCTCTATTTTTATTGTCAGCAACTAATTCTTTTCTAGTGATGCTGTAAACTGTTTTTTTCTTCAGGATCCAGTGACTTTCTGTTGCCAGCACAAACTGAGGAAATGAATATCAATCATTCAGTGATTATTTGCAGGAAATAAAAGCGTGAGATAGCAGCCAGCCCAGGCCAAGAAGGAAGGACAGCATTGCGGTGCTCTTTATAAGGAGAGCCAAAAATATTATCCATGTGCTCAGCTGTTTTCTGAATATTGTGGAGCTTTCTTCCTTTTGTGAGCTCTACTTTCTCTGGATTAGGTCCTGCTACGATTGAACTTGGAGTATTTGTTATTAGCCTCAGTGAGAACAGGATCAGACCATTGTCTGTCTGTCTGTCCTTGCCTTAACCCCTGTTGCTGTTTGGTAAGATACTGCAAGGGACAAAAACACGCTTGGTTTCCCAGATCCTCTCTGAGTGTTGGTGTCTGATCCTTGCAGATAGCACAGCCCCTGGGGGTGGAATAGGTTCGGAGCTGGCTGTTTGCTGCAAAGCTTTTTGAAGCCAGTGTGAAGCCTCTGTAAAATATCAGATCCCCTCACTCAGTAGCTGCTTTTCTGAAGTCTTCATTGTGCTCCAGGTTCTGCTAAGCTGTGCTACGGTGAGCATGATGAATAGCAGGCAAATTGCCTTCGGTCAGTGCTTTGGAAATCAAGATGTGTGTTGGCTCACCCCATTCTTTCATAAATACCTTCTTGAGCTACGGGAAGTACCGTGGAACACCATATCCCAGAGTGTTAATTTTTAATGTGTTATGCACGTAATGGACTTGGCTGTAATTGTGAGTCCCACGGCACACAGTCACTGCTGGCAGGAGGGAAAGGATGACTGCAGGTCTGTGTGGCTCCACAATTAGGGACTGAAACATTGATCATTTTCATTCCCAGCAGCAGTGGAAACAGTTGTATGAATTTAAAGCAAAAGCTTTAGTGGGAAAATGGGTACCTGCAAGCCAATAAACATCCCCCTGCAATCTATTAAATTTAGACTTTGCAGCATCATCCTCCTGCACTGAATAAAACCGACTGAAACCTGGGCAGGGCAAAGTGGTTTTGACAAGCCTATGCTTATGTCCGGAATAATCCAAGTGAATAAGCATGCAGGCAGTGATGCAGAGAGGAGTTAGTATAAAAAATTCTCAACCTTTTTTTCTCAGTAGTGCTATTTTTAACATACAGATCCTTATTTCTTTCTTACATGAAATCTTGAAGCTGACAGCATCCCTTTCAGACTTGCAAATGAAAGGAAACTGTCTGAAAGAACAGCAGAGCAGGGATTTTTAGGCCTGATTCTGTTGGTATATCTTGGTTGGCAGATTCTTCCTCCTTTGATGAGCCCAAATTGACTTTAGTGAACAGTGCAGGATTCTTCCCTTTATCAGTTTTAATGTAGGATAAGACCCTCAGCATTCAAACCCTTGTGCCAGGAGAACTTGGATCCTTCTTTATTGTCTGCCAGCATTTCAGAGTATTGAATAGAGGTGGAAGGGATTTTAGACAAATGATTCTCATTTTGCCCTGCCTCTGAAAGCAATACTCCTACATTCCTGGTGTCACAGTAGGTTGTTTTGAAATCAGATTCTTAATTTCCTTTTTAAAGTGTGGTGGCCTTGGTTTGGTTGTTTTGTTTTGTGTGTAACTCATAGAGTATGACCTGTGGAGACCATTCTGAAAGGAAATTCATCCTGAATCCCTGCTCTTCATTCATGTCACTGGCAATAGTTTCTCTGAATTCAGTGATGCAAAATCACTCCTGTACTGTACTTAGTGCACTCAAGCTTAAATCAAATCCTAACACTTTTTACTAGTGCAAAGAACACATTTAAAACACAGGGGGAAAAAACAGTTCTCTGTGACAGGAAATCAATTTAATCCATTTATTGTTTATTCGTTTTTTTCCAGGCTTATATTTGGCACACTTTACCCCGCATATTATTCTTACAAAGCCGTGAAATCAAAGGACATCAAAGAATATGTGAGTAATGAGGTTTGTGGCTGTGCTGTGGGTTTGTTTTCTAAGATTGCTCCTCACCACATTGTGAAGGTGTTGCCCATGTTCTGGGAGATCTCATAAACCAGTACAAGGGGCAGACTGGCCTGAAGGTGAACTGACTGATTGCTGGGCACAGATCTCAAATAAGAAGCCTTGGGTTTGTGCTTCTGGCTCCTCTGCTGAGTGGATGTGCTCCCTGACAAGTGTGTGCTGTTCCTCTGGTGGTGGGAGCTGAGCTATATACAGCAGACTTAAAAGGCATTTGGCATCCAGAGCTTTGTGTGCTCTCCTTTGTTTCTGAAGAGCAGCATAAATCAAAGCCTTTTCAAAAAGCCTTGAAGCTTTAACTGCTCATTCAAAACAAGGATCAGAGGAGGCAACTGGAAGCACATACCACTGAATCCTCAGACGGAAACATCCTGCCTTGCAGAGCGACCTATTTACAGGCAGGTCTGGCAGCTGGGTGTGCTCTCTTGTCCTTTTGCTGAGAAATCTTCCCTGGGCCCCGGTTTCTAAAGGCACATTGGGGCCATCAGGGAAAGTGACGTGTGGGAGAATCAAAAGCACTTGCATGCTGTTGGGGTCCTGTAGGATTTGTAGTGCCCTTCACAATCTGAGCTCTGTTGACTTCATTGAACCCAGCTCAGCCTCCAGATCTTGACTCTTCAATCCTCTCAAGATCCTAGGGATGACAAGCCCATTTTCTCCTCTGGGTAACAGCATAGATGGCTATCCCATTAAGTCCTTAGTGCAGGCTCAAACTGGGACTCATTGTGGCTGTCGAGATTTTTTTTTTTTTAATCATTCTCCTCCTTCAGAAAATTATTTTGGATATTTTGAGGGTCATAAGTGTTACAGAGCACAGCAGAGACTTCAGGCAAAATATCCCTGCAGCCCTTGCACAGCTATGCTTCTCAGGGTCTGTACACTCTTTGCTTGAAAATGCTGGAGACGTGCATGAACATCTCTAAGTAGTGTCTGCTACTGGTACTTAATGTTTCCATAGTCCCTTTCCAGAAAGTATTTTGCTGAAGGGTCCAATTCCTGTTGGAAATTCAGTTGCGAAAGAGGAACTCACATCAGACGCATGAGGTCATGACCCAAATGTGAGAACAGCTGATGTAGGACCTGCTCTGCACTTAACAATTGATTTTAGTTCAACACACCAGTTGTGGCACTATGTCCATTAGGGTTCGGTTAAAAAAAATAATAAATGAAGTAGTAATTTACACTGACAGTCAGAGCCTTCATTTTTTAGTCAAAACTGATATCACTTTAGGATATATTGTTTTCTGCTGGTAATATTTGTTTTGATAAATGTTGTTCTAAGCTGATCCAAGACCATCCACACCATGTCTTGGTTTATGTTTTAAAGTTTTGCTGGCAGTAATGTCTGAGAGAGCCGTGCTGGCACTGAGGCTCTGAGGAGTTGCAGTTATGTAAAAAGCCTGGCAGAAGCTGCCCTGGGAAGACAGTGCTCTCAGGCATTTGGCAATGCCATTATTGCTGTAACACTAAATATAAATATACATATAAATCCCAGGAGAGCAGTTATGTAGCTGAGTGACTGGTGCTCAGGAAATAATTCCAGTATCTACAGGGAGATGGAGAGAGACTACAGGTACTGTCCCCACTGTACTGGGGAGAAGATGGAGAAGCTGTTTCTGAGCTGGTGAGATCCAGATTTGTTGACACCTCCATCCTCCCTCCCCCAGAGCAACATCTGGTGTAGGAAACCTGCTTGTACTGCCTTCTTTCCAGCCTTCCCTTGCTCTATTGCAATTATCTCAGCCTTAGATAACACAGTCCAGTTCTTTAATTCATGGATTTTCATGGTTTTTGCTTCCTTAAACTTTCCAACATTCCAGCAAAGCTGCTTGGGGTACTCTGTTTTCAAATATACCTAATTAAAAGACAATTTTCACTTAAATTAACAATCTTTGTCATACTATCTCTTTCCAATCCCAAGAAGAACCAAAACTGCATACATCAGAATAGTTGAGCTGTGCTTCTGAATGCCATTTAGGGCTCAGAGACAAAAATCCCCAGATTCCTGAATTCCTTGAGATACTACAGTTCACCTGACCAGGTCATGGTCCCCAGAGAGTCCCTCTGTTTTTGTCATCCTAAAGGACACCATCCATGCATCAACCCCGCAGTGGAGTTTCCCTAGCTGAACACAGAGACAGCCCAGCACATGCTTGCACTGCCAGTGTGAGGTGAAACACTCTCACCTACGCCCCGTGTAAGGGATTTGAGCTAATGCCCTTGCCCTTATCCTTGCCCTGTGCTCAGGGTGTGGATGGGAGCAGGCACAGCCACTCAAGTGCTGCACACTGGTTTAGGAATTGTAGTGAGTTGATTGTTCTCCTGAGCCCTGGATCATGGGATGGGCACTCACCTCTTTACCTCTTCCGGGCTATAGATATTATGTGAGTAATTACAATTTATCTTAACTGTAGTTTGGCCAACACCCTAATAATAACATTTGCCATTAAGATGAGCCAAGTGAGACTTTTAATGCCCTGTGATAGGGCTGTGGTGCTCTGCTGGTCAGTGGAGCTTCTGTAAGGACAGAGTCAGGCTGCTCTTCTTCTCCTCAGACCAGTCCTAAAAGCCACAGTCGCTTTCCCAAGGGCTGTGAAAATCTGGTGTGGGTTATGTGCTGAAGTGAGGGACACTCTGGCACCTTCAAGTCCACAATGATTGCTAAATACATGAGGGAAGGCAGAGGAGGGGTGGGTAAGAATTTCTGTGAGAGTTATTTTGTGCACTTGTGCCTCTAAGAGGTAGTTTGAGGCCTTTGGGGAAAAATGAACCAGCTACTGTTTTTGTTTCCCAGGTCAAATGGATGATGTACTGGATCATATTCGCGCTCTTCACGACAGCAGAGACCTTCACGGATATCTTTCTTTGCTGGTGAGCACCAAAGGGAGGATCTCTGGCATGAGAGAGAAAGAAAATGGAAATGTTTACAAGGGGGGGAAAAGGGACACAAAGGTGCACTGACTCCTGAACACAGGGTTAACAGCTTCAGGTGTATAGAGGTGTTCTGTCTGGAGGAGCCACGCTTCCTTTCCCAGTGCTGTCAGAGGAAAAACAAGAAAGAAGTGGAAGTGCTCAGTGATATCTCATTAGTGAGAAATCATTACAGGAGTCTCAGTCCCTTCCTGTCAGAGAAAGGCACAGCTGATTGCCCCATTGGATGCTTGCAGAGGTCATCACATAAACAACAGTGGCTTTAGCTACAGGCATAGTTCTGGACTTGCCTGGCTGTATCCTACAGTAAATACACAGACTATGGGAGTCAGGCACAAACAGCCCTGCAACACAGGATTTTTTATGTTGCTGTGTGGGTGTTGTTCCTGGGATGTTTTGCTGTTCCTGGCTAGGCTGGGTTTATGGTTTGATGGGGGGCAGTTAACAGTCCATACTGATGTGGGCTTTCTGGTGCCAGTGAAAGGATTCCTGGTCATCTGTCAAGACCAGAGCGCATAAATGCCCAGTTATCAGATTCAGTTCCTTAAATTTGGATGCTCAAGCATGGAAGTGTTTTGTTGCTTGGTTGCTCTTTTTAGCAAGACCTTTCTAGTGGAAAACAGTGAGATCAATTAGACTTGAGGATAAAAATTTAACTGCAGAGCATGGCCCTCACTTACAGGCTGTTCCTACATGCCTCCAGTGAGTCTTCCAGACAAAGGGAATCGGGGGTACTTGGCAACATGTCAAATCTGTTGAAAAGGAGATAAAAGACATTACTGTCTATCTAATTTGCATGCAGATCTACCTCCCCTTTGTTCATCTGGAACTTTGGTTTTTGGAGGATGTATTATGTGGGTCTCTCAGGAGTTGTGACAGAGGGCTTGTCCAACCTGTGAAATCAAGTGTGCTGTAGAGATCCTCAGTGAGGTGGAAGGCCAACCTGGCACATCCATGCTCAGAGTGGAGCATCACAGAGGCCCACTGGATCAGACCTGGCTGGCTCAGTGACAGTGCTGTGTAGCACAGCAGGAGCCTGTCTGGGTCCAGCTGGGCTGGGCCACTGCCATCACAGGTCTCTGTGCTGCTCTTGCTGGTCCCTGCCTACAAAGGGTAACAATTGTTCATCACACTGCTGGCAGCAACCTGCCTGCCCGCATGAGGATGCTGCTGGCTGGCCACTCTTGAGCTCTGGGCTTTGTCCTCCAGGAAAGAGTCTGGATAGTTTAATCTCAGGGTGTCCCTGACTTGTTGTGACAGCTAAAGCATGACCTGTTGTCAGTTAGTGTCCTCTGTATTTTGCTGTACTACCTAAAAGACAGTGTGGATCTGCCCAACAAAAGTTCTTGTAGTTCAGTTTCAGTCAGATAAGTGTTATCTTAAAAGGAGAAAGGCAGAGAGGTGAAATGTGCCTAAATATATCAATGAAATGTTGATTTGCTGGTTTGGTCTTTGCTCCCTTACAATGACTGGGGATACTATGAAGGCAACACCAGTGCTTTTTGCATGTAGAAAGCTTCTCTTATCACACCTAGAGTCTCTTCCAGACCATTAAATAATGGTCCTGATAACCAAGTAAAGATTCACCCACATGCTTAGTTGAGATGTGTGCAAAGGTGAGTGAACCTGTTCTGGTCTTTGGAGTCTTTGGTAAGCAAAAGCTGCCCTGAGCTAGACTGGCCAGTCCTTTCCTATGCTGAGCATCTCTAATTAAGGGCAGTGGTTAAATTGGGAGTGGACAGTAACAGCTCTTTTTCTTCCAGGTTTCCATTCTACTATGAACTCAAAATAGCTTTTGTAGCTTGGCTGCTGTCTCCGTACACAAAAGGCTCCAGCCTCCTCTACAGGAAATTTGTCCATCCAACGCTGTCTTCAAAAGAAAAGGTAATCACAGGTGCCTTGGTCCTCTCTGGGTGGAGCAGAACTACAGTGTGTTTACTCCAGTCTCTGTATCACTCATTTTCCTGGAAGACTGAGAGTTGCCGATTCTCTTCCTTCATCATTTGATCACCTCCTTTTCATTGGTGCTTTTGTTTTTCATGGTTGTTGTGTTTTTAAATCCTGGCATCAGTTCAGTGCACTCACATGTATTAACTCATCTTTGTGCACTTGAAGTTGGGAGGGAGGGGGATAAAAATACCTCCTGAGCTGCTTTGCATGTACTGGCTGAATATAGCTGGAGAACTATGTTGTGGCTGGATATGACAAATAGAGAAACAGGGTCTGGCAGCCAGGACTCTTCAACTTTGTTCCCAGCTCTGCCTAAAACATTGTGCAGCAATGAGACAAACAGCCCAGGCAGTCTAAAATGGGCTTAGCAAACACATGCCTGGCTGGGAGACATAATATGGTGAAGTAAGGCATGTAATATGTCGAGGTCCTGGGTTAAAAAAATGTCTTCCTCAAATTAATGATGCTAATTATGGGAGGGGGACATTACAGCTTGGATCATTTGCCTGCCTAGGAGATTCCTGTGGCTGCGAATGGGGCATTGTCAGGCAAATCCATTTGGCTCATGTGAATACATGGGCCAAGTATAGCTATTGGTCACATATCAACATGCTAATTACTGAGTTTCCGACATTGGCAGCTTTGGAAATGAAAGCTCTGTTTAGGCACAGGCAATGCATGAACAGTTGTATCTCAGTTCTATCCAAGAAGGACAGTGGGGATCAGTCCCCTGTCTCTCTGCTTCCTGTGAACTTCTGCTCACTCTTCTCACAAGTAGTCTCATGCATTTTGGGTTGCCACCTCTTAGTTACTGGGAATAGGAAGAGAATCACTGAGCAGCCAACAACTCCTCACAGCCTCCAGTCCCCACTAACCCAGCAATCCAGCAGCTGAGTACTGAAGTCATTGTCATCGTTATCATCCAGACTCCTGTGTCTTGAGGGAGGGAGGGAGAGGGAAGGAACTTCTATGACCGTTTCACTGTATAATGAGCAGCATCAAAGTCCAGAAGCTCTGGGCCTACCAGTTCCATGGGCATTTGAAAGTGGGCACTGCTGTGATTGCAGAGATGACTTGGATACTTCTGAGACTACCAGTCCTGGACACAGGGCAATACAGC
The DNA here is from genome assembly GCF_001715985.3 of Manacus vitellinus. NCBI lineage: Eukaryota > Metazoa > Chordata > Aves > Passeriformes > Pipridae > Manacus > Manacus vitellinus. Next base: position 120,719 of record NW_021940910.1, on the reverse strand, counting down.
TTTGGCTGCCCAGAGCCATCATATGATTATTTTTAACTATGGGGCAATCCAATATGTCTTTAGAGTCCATAGTTTTCAAATAGCTCGTGGTCCATGCTGCCCAGGTGGATCCCTTGCTTCCAGGACTTGTTGGTGGTGGTTGCACTGTGCAAGTTTATCACAATTTTGGGTCCCAAATTTCCATTCACAGAATAAAGAGTTCCCAAAGCCTGCAGTGGGAGTTACTGTTCCCCTGCAAACTTTTCTCTTTGCAAACACTGGCTGTGAACTTCTCTCCAGCCATGGTGGAGGAGATGGAGGGTATCTGCTCCTCCCTAAAAGATGACCTGGCTCTGCCAAGAGCACAAGGCTGGGAGCATAGTCTGAACTTGCCCTTCTTGTGCTTATTTTTTGTTTGTTTTGCTGTCTGCTGTGACAGGAGATCGATGACTGCCTCATCCAGGCAAAGGACCGGAGCTACGATGCCCTCGTGCACTTCGGGAAGCGGGGGCTGAACGTCGCGGCCACGGCAGCCGTCATGGCAGCTTCAAAGGTAAAGGTGCGGGCCAGGATGGTGACTCCTTCACATCTCATCTGCATCCACTGCCCACAGCAGCCACAGTGTGGAGGGGGAGAGGTGGTGGGCGTAGGGATCCTCCCACTGGTTTTGTATAGTGACCTATAATTTGTGTGTAATTCTGAAGTTCGTGAAGGCTGAAAGTTCACCTGCAAGGCTTACACGCAGCATACCTGGTGTATAATTGTCTGCAGACATGTTTGTGTAAGAGTAAATGGGAAGTGGCATTAGTTGCTTTTGGGGAATGGGTAGATATTGTGTGAGTGGTCTCATCTGAAGGGCTGTATCCTGTGCTCTGTTCCTGGCTTAGAGCCAAACCCAGAAAATAGCTGTCATCTCTTGCTTGTTTGCTTGCATAAAAGCTGCCAGGACTTGATAACTGCATTTTGTGGTCCTGCCCTCTGGCCATGGGCTGTCATGGCTTAGGGTCGATGTGCACAGTGACTATATCCTTATCTTTGGGGGTGAGACTTGTATAAAAGGCATGGCTACAACGCCTGTTGCAAAAGGGTAGTAGAAACATATGGGCAAGGTGGGTACTGTGTTAGAAACAATATGAGAATGGAAGTTGAAGGAAATTATTTTGCTCTGCCAAATGCAAAATGATGTATTTTAGTATGTCTTGGCCTTTCCTTCTGCAAAAATGCGTAATACATCCTTAGGAGGCCAAATACCATGAAGTCTATAAAGCCTGTTGAATGCAAGGTATTATAGAAGTGGGGAGCCCAAGGGGTGTGCCACATTCATGTGGGATCACAAACCAAAACCAAAAATTACCTCCCTTTTCACTGCCAAGCACTGTGCAGACTGTGGTTGTCAGGCTTGGTACAGTTCTTCTCCTGAACTGTTGTTCTTCAGTGGGGAGGCTCTGCTGACCCAGGGGCTGCTAGATAACCCAAACCTGGACTGAAACCTGGAATAAGCATGGAGCTAAGGCAGAGCTGTGTATTGTATGCTGAATAAAACCACATTTGTGTGATGCCTTCATGGCACTTAACACTTTTGCTGCTGCCATGGAAGCCTGAAGAAGTCACACTATGGACATAAATAGGCTCTGGGAATGCCTGTTTTGCAGCACTGCCTTTGCTCTGAGCCCCTTCCTACAAGGAGCTGCAGAATCTCTGTGCTAGAGCTGTTTTTAGGACACAGTGAGAAACTATATGTGAATGCCAATGGAATTCTGGCTCCTGTTTGGGTAGCTCCTGAATATGAGAAGCTCAACAGTAACCCAAACCCACAGCACCAACCTGTTTCTCCACCAGGACTGCAACAGTGTTTTCATCAGCTGTGGAACTGGAATGAACAGTCAGCATCACAATTTTACTTCCCACTGTTCTGCTTTTCTGGTGTTTTTCTTAAGAATCTCCCTGCCCTGAAATGTGGCTCCAGTGGCAAGGGGGAAGAGGGGGAAGAGTCTCCATGGTATAAGGAAGCTGTTGTCTTGCATGAGTTGATGAAGCTCCCCATTCAGTGGTGGAAGAAAGCAACCCTGTGACTCGTGTGGTATTGTTATATTGCACATTTCTCTGCCAGCCCAACTGGAGAGAAAACTGTTAAGACACTGAAACCTGCAGATGGACCAGAAGAGTCTTTCCTGCACACTATTTTGGGGAGGGGAAAATGACATGTTAATAAGACTAAGAGGTTGTTATTGAATAGATTGGTTGAGTTTTACACCAAAGCAAGGAGTGTTCATGTATTTCCTTCAGCCTTGACATTTAAATTACTCTTGAGTGTCTGAGGGAAAATAGGACTCCTGGCTTCCTTCACTGCTTCGGCTTGTGGCCTCCAACAAGTTGCTGGTTTCTGTGTGCCTCAGGGTGCAGACCCAACAGAGAGGGTGAGCCTATTTGACAGCTCTCCTCCTCCAAAATGGAGTAATGCTCCTGCTCCCAGTGTGCACCAGCACTTTGAACCTCCTCAGATTATCTCAAATATTTCTCAAGTGCCTGAGCCAGCATAAGGGAAGGGGTGGAGCTACGTTGTGAGGAGTATGGCTACAGGAAAGGAAAGCAAGATCATCCCTTCCTGGCCATGGGAAGCAAACGGATTAACTGTGCTGCTCATGGAACTACACCCTTGATACATTTACACTCTCCACGGTGTGATGGTCAGGAATGGTTAAAGAAACTTCTGTCCCTTGCCCTTCTCAGGTGGTATGTGCTGTCTTTCTGGCAGGGAGAACTGACTGGTGTGAGTTACAGCCTGATGTGTTGCAGTACAGAAGTGCTGAGCTGGGGTTCCTCAGGTGTTCAGGATGTGATTGGGCAGGTGTGGACATGTCTCCAGGTAGCTGTCCCTGCTGCTGTGGAGGGAGCTGTTTCCCAGAGAGGAGTGATACAACAGGCATGGGTGGGAACAGTTTCTGTTGCCCTGGTTTTCAGCTGCTGTCAAATAGATGTCAACGCCCTTACTTGCTCACTTGAGGAGATGTAACAGAGCCAGATCGTCCTGCGTGAGAGAAGTTTAAGTGACTAATTATCAGGAAAACACTTTGAGCAGGCAGATGCCAGACCAGACTGAAGTGCTGTCCTCCGGGGGAAGTTTCCATGGAGGGAGGAAATAGAATACTATTTCTGAGGCTTATCATGACTTTCCCAGTGCCAAGATTTAAGGATATCCACCTACTCTGTGGTGAGTGTTGAGTATAGATGGGAAATTGAGTCCTTCATTTGGGTTCAGCCTTTAAAGGATTGTGTTAAAACTGGAACCTCTAGAGATGACCATCTATTCAGAAGCACTGAGCTCCTGCAGCTCCCGTGGAAAACGTGGCTTTTACCAACAAGTGAATGTGAGGACTATTTCCTGCTTCACTTGGATTAATGGATGAGGAAAAGATACTTTTATATTCAGAAATGGACTCAGACTTTGCAAATCAGCATCTTCTAGTGGCAAAACACAGTGAGCTTCTGGGCTGAAGGGGTACTCTGTACAGACCTGTTTTCAGTAAATTAGCTTAAATCTAAAAGCTCCTGTGCCTGGACATGAGTTTCCCACTGTAGATAGCCCTGTCCTCTCCTTTCTGTCTGAGCTGTGGTAACTGATCTTCTTGTGCTCCCACAGGATCCATCCTAATCTTTTGTCTTTCATGATAAGATCTTTGGGCAAGGCCCATCTCTTCATTCTTTTTATCTGTTATATTTTTTTAATCCATTCTGTTTATCTATCATTTTTATTCATGCAGCACAATGCATCTGGCTCTCTGATTACCACTTGTGTGTGACATGCTGCTACTTAGATATTTACTGCAGGCTGAGGTGCTGCAAGCTGTGCACAGCCACACCTTCCCTATCTCCAGTCCTCTGGCCCTTTCCCTTTTCTATCTTAAATAGCCTATGGTTTTAGCTAGCCAACTGCAGGCTTGTCCTTCCCCCTCCCCCCGCTCCCTTTCCCAGCTCTGTTTTGTTTTGAAGCCACAGTTGTGCTAATGCTGGCACAAACCTCTGCCAGGTCATTTTACAGGCTGAGGAGCTGCCAGTGTCCCAAGCACCCTGAGCCTGCCCGGCTGGCTCACTTGGGGGCTTTCTCTCTCTCCAGAGAGTCTATTTTTGATGCTCACTAAGCAGACAGAGCACTGGATATCTGGTCTTATTACCCGTGCTAGGGGCTCAGCAGAGATCTTTTCCCTGCCCCCAGCAGCTCATGTGCCCACCAAGGAGCATAATCTCATTTGGGACTCTAATCCTGTCCTCATTGCCTGGTGATTCTATCCCATGTGGTGACTTCAAGTGGGTCAGTCCTAAGGGGTGGGATTAGATGACCAAGCAGTAAATCCTGCTGCTCTTTTTTGTGTTTTCAATTATTTCCAGCTAGTTCAGCCATTCCCACTCCCAAAGGGCCCTGGGCACTGGCTGCCACCATCTTTCCAGCTCACCTCTGGGGAGGAGAGAAGCAGGAAAGGATCCTGCTTTTGGACCACAGTGGAAAGGAAGCAGCAGCAAGCTGTTACAGCCCAAGCAGTGGGGCAGCTACACGGCCCTGGCCAGGCAGTGGATCCATCACATGGATCCTGGGCATAAGTGGGATTTTCATTGGCACCAGTCAGGTTTCAGTGTAAGCAGCTGGGACGCGTCCGCAGCGAGGAGAGGTGCCGATGCCTTGGTGGGAGCACCAGCCTTCCCCAACACACTTGTATGTACTCCCTTGCAGCCACCATGGTCTCAGCACTTCCTTGTCCTCCACCTGTCACCCTGAGCCTCCTACAACCTACTGCCTTGCCCTGTCCCGAGTCCCCAACTCTTCTATCCCTGCTTACCTTCCTTGCCCAACCCTGACATTGCCTACTCTATCTCTACAACCCATCCATCACCAGTTTTACACCCTTCCCCAGCTCTCTGACCCTCTCTTTCAAGCTCCTGGGATTCCAAGATCCTGTTTGAATGTATCCTTATTCCCCACGCTGAACAAACCAATTCTGCCACTCAGGCCAGTGTGTTTCCCCACCCTGATTCCAACCACTTGACCATCCCCAAATTGCAACCCCAACTCTGCTTTTCAAAGGAGGTCCGCAAAAAACATCCCACTGCCAACAGATCAGCAGATCAGTGTAACCCAGGGGTTTCTGGCAATGTTCCTTCCTCTGCCTTTCTCCTGCCCTTCTGTGGGCAGGGCAGGGACTGGTGCAGAGCAGCTGGTGCTGTGGCCCGTTTTGTGCGCCCTGTGCACAGGGGAGTGGGGCACAGCGTGGCGCTGGCAGTGAGCGCAGTGCCTTGGCAGGAGAAGATAAATGAGGTGGAGGGAGCAGACACGCATGACTGGTGTCAGTGAAAAGCCCATTTGTGCTTAATAAGTCTGAGAAACAGTCCAGGAGCCTTTCATGCGTGGGGAAATATGGCTTGTGGTGCTGCTGGAGCCAGCAGTCACTCCGGGTATCGTTAAAAGGAGCAGGCACGCGGACAGGCAGGAGGGGTTCCCTGAGTGCATCTTCCTCCTTAGCTAATGCTCTGGAGTGCAGCCTCAGCACTTCACAAACCACCTGTCTGGGCCAGCATGTCACTCCTATTTCCACTTTTGGGCCTCATCTTCCCCTGGAGGGGTTGCAGCTCCACTGCTTTAGGGGCCCAAGAAATTTAGCATGAAGTTTCCCAGTGTATTTGCTGTTTTTTTAAACCAGGGCACTGGAAGGGAAATGCTGGTGGTGATTTAAGTTTTTTCCTCTGTGGACAAACAGCATCTTTTAATTACTTTCTAGTATCTGGTTGGTGTAGCCAGTGCAACTGCCTGAAAGTCAGTATTTAGATCCCTAATTTTCCATGGGAATTGAGACTTTTTTACTGTGGGAGTTTGGAGCAAAAACTTGAGTGGGAGACACGCTGGCTTTTGTGGCATGGCAGTGGAGAACTGCACTTCTACTTGAATTGGGAAAGAGGGAGGCAGGGGGTGGGGAGCATCCTTTCCCTTAAGACGCTGGATAAAGCCTCTTTGTAATGATTAGATCCAACTGCTTAGAGGGAGAGTGTTCCTGTGCTTACTGAACACATGGGAGCACAGTTCTGACCAGTATACTTAGTACTGTGCCTGTGATGGTCACACCATGTGCCCCAGTCAGTAACATGGCCAAGAGCTGCACAAGTCAGGAGTGATTTAGAGTTCACAGTTTGAGAAGCCTTTGGGGACACATTAGTGTTATCTCAGAGGGGCTGAGCTTGTTGCTTTTGAAAGCAGCTTCCTTTAAAGGATTTCCATTTGGGATCCAAAATCAAAGATCTCATGGCTGAGCTACGTTGCACCATTAAAGAGGAACTACAAATTGCTTTCTTGAAACTTATGGTAGTGTGCCACTGATCACAGTATTTAGTGAATTATTCTTGTCAGGGTGTGATGTATCTTTTATTCTGAAGTCCTTAAGAATCTGTTTTTCACAGACCTATAAAATCCCAATGCTGTTAAAGCTACAAACCAGGTAGCCGTTCCCAGTTTCCCTTTCTTTTTGGCTCCTTGGTTGGTGTCTCAGAGAAGCAGACAACAGTCAGTGAATGCACAGGACAGCAGAACCAAACAATAAATTTGTACAGAGAGACCAGACTGGGAGAAACAATAACAAACAGTTCCCAGGAGAGGAAATGAACCGCACAAACAAAAAGGGTGGATGAAAATAAGTTTCCACCATGAACATTAACGTCAGCTGGTTTCCCTTTGAGTCTCTAATACTGTCTGGCATCTCCAAACCAGGTAGTTGTTCCAGACTAGGCACAGCACGCAAGCCCTGGCCATAAATAAGGATGTTGCTTGTAGGATATTTGTGTTCATATGGTGGCAGAGGCAGTTCCCTTCTTCACTCAGGCCTTGTGCTGATGGTTTTGCTCGGGGCCTGCCTGCAGCCAGACACGATAAAGCTTCTGTGTGCAAACTTCTGCTCACTGCCATGAGTAATTCCCCAGTGTTACCCTACTGCTCGAGAGACCTGTCAGTCACCAGGACTAAAATGACTGCCATGTATCCCTCAGCTAATCCTTGTCTAAATTAGTCATTAGGCCAGACACTTGGGGTTTCTCCAGTGGGAAGCATCAGTCAAGTGCAAGGAGTGGAGTGGCAGCCCATTGTGTTTATAATCCACTTTACTCTTTAAACACACTTAGGGGGTAACACCTTGTCAGCTGGGGTTAGGGAGTGGTTTCTCTATCTCTGTGGGAAAGCTGAGGAAGGGAGAACCTGTGTTTAGAGGTGTAGTCCACAGGTGGGTGTCCCTGCTTTTTATGTGTATGTGAGTCCCTGCACGTGGTGCCCAGTGTCATGCTCATGTCTCACCTTGATTACTTATGCTTCAAATAGACCTTATTCTCAAAGCTTTTATGTGTGTTGCCACAATGGCTCTCTTTTTTTCCTTGCTAGGTCTCTCAGCTACTTCATTTACCCTTCTATTTGGACCAGAAAAAAGGGCAGGTAATCTGCTGAGTGCTTGCACTAAACCCTAACTAATGTCTGCTCCCTGTTAGACTAGTTTGAACTGTTTTCAGCTGAGGCTGGTCTGAGGCCACGTGCTGTCTCCTCCCTTCCAGTGGGTAGATCCTGCAGTGCTGAGCTTTAAAGCCTGTCCTTGATCTTATCAGCAAAATGCCTTCTAAGTCCTCTGCTGGCAATCAGAGAGAGTCCAGCAGCCAGGCAGGGAAAACACATCTAACTCAGGTGGTTGCTGCTGCTGCATTGGCCAAGCTGCTGTGTTTGCTGTTGTGTTCTCACTAATGGATGAAGGGAGCCTGTCTCCCACTGCTCTGATCTCTATGAGGATGGTTGGGGTTGCAGTGGAACTTGTGAGGCCAGGATCTCTTACAGGTCTGGTTGGGGCAGTCCTACTGACATCCTGGGAACATGAACTACACCTTGTAGTGGACATTGGTAGGATGGAGGCTGTAACATGCATGCAGACATGTCTGCTAGTGTGGAAGAGAACTACTAACCACAGCTACAGCAAAAACAGGGGAGAACATTAACAGGTTTAGTATTGTGCTGGAAGTGTGCTGAGCGTGACTTAGTGTTCCCTAGTGTTCCCTTGCTTGTCCATTAACTTCTGATCCTAAGATGCAAAAGGCCAGGAGGTGCCATCCTGCTTTAACAGTAATTGTATTAAAAGCTTCTCTTTTGTGACTTGGCAGCTTTTGGTTCCTGGTTTGTTTCAATTCAACATGCTGTGTCATAGTTTCCACAGCTGCCAAATGGAATTTGTAGGTATTAGAGGTGTTATGAAGCCTAAATAATGTGTACGGAATTCTTTCATATTTTCAGGCTGAAGGAATGATAAAATCTAGACACTGTTATATGTTTATATTTAGATTATATTTAGTGGGACTGTTATATAAATGGCAAATTTTTAAATTACGTGCTTAAATTTATTTACTTTAGCTTTAGCTACCTATGTATATGGAGTATTTATAATGAATAATCCCTTTAGATGTAAACACAGTTTTTCCTATACTCCTAAATGCGTCTCCCTCTAAAAAGCTTTACTTCATGTATGAATGCAGAGAGTAACAATAGAGAGGTAATGAAATTAAGACAGTTCTAGCTCTCTGGTGGAGTACCTTTTACAGTGCTTGTCACTCTGCAGTGTCAGTTGTTTGAAAGGATCAAAATTTCTGGTCCAGGCAAGTACAGTTTACATCAGTGTTTGTGCTCTGGGCCCACAGAATTTGATGTTTGTTTCTGGAGATGATGATGATGATGATGTCTACAACGGGTAGAGGAAGGCAGTGTTCAGGTTGCTGGCTTTAGAAGCTCAGTGTTCTGTCCTACTCTTTTAATCCAAAAGGAGAGAACATGCTAGATTTGGGACAGGAAGGAATGTCTATACTGCAGCTGTCATTTTGACTAAAGCAGGCAGATGTACCTAATTTAGTTTTAGATTAATTACTCTGCCACAGGGATGGGAGCTTTAACTTCCCTTAGAATCACAGATGAACTTCTGCAGCTCAGATGTCCATGTCTTGATGGGCAATGCCCCAATACCACTGGTGGTGTTATGCATCTAAATAAGGTTGATACCAAGTGATAGCAGTGACTGGGGAGTGATATTACTGTGCCCTTTGTAGTATTTGTCTTTTATCCTATTCCACTAGCACCGAGCTCTGGCCCTGAGAGAAAGAGCACTGTCCCTATGTGGACCTTGTGAGGTTGGAAGATCCTGGGGGAAGAAAAGGCAAAGGAAGCCTGAAGAGCTCTGCTTTCAGTTTGAGCTGTATCTTCTCTTATGGGGCAAACATCCCTATGGGCAAGAAGATCAGATGAATTTGGAAAGAACAGAGAACCTCTTCTGACTTGTGGTCACCAGAGCCTCATGATCTAGCAAACTCACTGTCTACAAAATCAGAAGTGCCATGGGGACAGTCCTAGGAGAAGCTGGGTGAGGTAGAAGTTGAGTCTAGGCAGGGAGTCTTGTGCTGGGTGAGGTAGAAGTTGAGTCTAGGCAGGGAGTCTTGTGCTCTGGGAGATGAAAGCTGGGTCTTCCAGCACCTCATCATGCTTGTATCCTCTAAAGTCCCCAAAACACAGGTCCCACACTGCCAGCACAGTCATCCTGACAGGGTAGTTGGTGTTCAGTGAGGGGAGAGAGGGAGATGGTGTCATCCATAGTCCCACAGCCCTCCCAGTCCCCATTTTCAAAGGCTGTATAATAACATTTTGCTGTTTTGCTGTTGACACAGCTACTGTCATGATATTGCTGCTGTCACACTTTCCTGGACAAAACTAGCCTGGATATGTGTGGACATGCTGCAAACATGACTGTGGCCTGCAGCCCAGGCATAGCTTCAGGACCTGGATCCTCTCTCTGTGCAGACACACTGTACTGAAATTGCTGGGATATCTCTCATGTTTGTAGCAGTTGGAAGAACACTGGCATGATCACGGCCAAGACAGTAAACAAAAATCCCCCAAACAGCTGCTCTTCATCTTCCACGTGATTGTTTTAATGAAACATGGCCCGAGACGTGTGCTGTGCTAAATCTGTGCTGTTCTGAAATAAAGCTATTAAGTTGTTTTTTTCTTTTGCTAACAAATGATAAGTCTTATTGTGGAATAATAAGTGTTACAGTTGGATAAAGTCTTTATTTCTAGAACATATAGCTGCAGCAATGCAAACCCTCACAGTGCTGGCTTTTCAAATGTTTGTGATTTCATATACAGCAGCTGCTTATCTGACAGGGAAATTAAGGTTGGTAAGAACATTTTCCATTTCACCTTGAAACCATCCTGATTCTGTGGTAATTACTGTTATGTTTCTATTTTGGGTCAGGTAAAAATGTGGTAACTGGGAGAGAATTGTGAGTGTTACATTGTGCCCTAGGAGCAATTAAATCAAGTCTATCCCTAAAAAGACTGAAGGTGCAGAAATTGGAAAAAAATTAAATGAAAGGGAAACCTGCAGGTTTTCACAGATGTTCAGTGCCCTCACTCAGCCCAGTCGTTTGCTGTTCCTGCCACTGCTGAGATTTGGATAAACTGTTTTGTGGAATGGTCGAAACAGTAACAGTAGTATTTTGCTATTATCTGTGTGGTGAGCAACAGATTTTATTTTTGCTGTTAGAAACTCAGGTTAAATTAAAGCAAAAATTAAGAAAATACTATTTTAATTTTTTTTTTCTTGGAGGAAGGTGAGGTTGTTTAGCAGAGGTGCTGTGAGTGTGTGCTCAAGGCCTGGTTGTGTATTGTATGCTGATGTAACGGACCCACAGATGACAGGCACGTATCAGGCCCTTGCTTCAAAGCTCTCTCTGGGGCCTTTGATGATTATGTGCCGCTATATCACAAGTTGCAATGCAAGAATATTAACATATCTTCTTCATTTTCCGTGCAAAAGGGTGTGTTGGTGTCATCTTCCCTGCCAGGTCTCTAACCTGACTCATGTCCACATACATAAATCGCTGACTGGAATGAAGTGGAATTTGGGTTAGCTGGCTGAGCAGAGCAGCTGGAGGAGGTTAAAAGCTTGAGTACTGCTGACACTTGAGCTGGGGGTGCAGGAGGAATGTAGCACTCAGGTTACAGCAGCTCATCAGTTGCTAACCCCCTGGCTTTGCTGGCCCAGCCATTCTGCAACAGCAGAATATTATTTAGTGATCTGGTTGCTCTCAGCTTGCCCTCACTGGGCAAGTCATCAGACTGCAGAGGTAGGATGTGTTGTGTTGGCTTTAAATCAGTCACTGAGAATAGAGTGGCTGTGCAGAAATCCAGTGCAAGCTCCAAAACCCATCCAGAACTGCCCTGAGCTCTGGGCAGCTGAGATCGCACCCAGCTGAGCAGCCATGCAAGGAAACTTCATTTGAAGGGTAAATGTACCTTACACTGGCCTAAGAGGATTACCTTGAGATTCCTCTTGGAGTGAGAACATATCCCAGGAGTGGCTCAGCCACTGGCAGGACTAGCCAAAATTCAGGTATGAAATCATATGGCAGGTTGGAGAATGAGATGGCAGAGGTGACAATTTAACAAAACATAAGTTCTCAGGACTCCACTGCCAAACATATAAAATCAGCAACATAAAATGTCTTGCTATACAAGCAAAGAAGCCCCATCCATTTAAAACACTTTCAAAAGCAAAATAGGCTAAATGAGAAAGAGCAAAGCAAGTCTACTGCTTCTCTGTAACAGTCTACAGGAAAGGAAAATGCAAAATCCCATCTCTGGAAGTGTGCAAGGCCAGGCTGGATGGAGCCCTGAGCAACCTGGCCTAGTGGAATGTGTCCCTGCCCATGGCAGGGTGGTTGGAACTAGATTAAGGTCCCTTCCAACCCACAGCATTCTGTGATTCTGTGAAATGCTGCCAAACACAGCATACACAGAGAGATCTTAGGAAACCACAGGTTCAGTAAAATTAATTAAAAAGTCTACTGCTGATGCTTTGGGACAGCACTGAGGAAGTTCTCCTTGTGTGCTGGTTGCTTCTGGCCGATGCAGAAAAGCTCTGTAGTCCAGGAGGTGGATGTGGTTAAACTGATATGCTGTGGAGGTGAGAAGAAATTTTGTACATTTTTCTTGTACAAAAAGCTTCAGGCTGAAAAGTTGGGAGATTACTGGTCTGCCAGTTTCCTTGAACGTAGAAAGTGCAGACTGTCCCATGGCTGTAGTTGTAAGCACCTGGTGCCTTGTCTACTTATGCTCCCTAGAAGTAAGGTACTAAGGAATTTATATGGGATAGAGGCACTGATTTTCCATTACTGCATATTGGAAATTTCTGAAGGGGTGTTGGTAAGTCAATAGGTAAATTAATGCATTGCCTTCCCAGTGGATCAGTGCCAGTCCAATAGGGGACAGATAGTGTTGCCTAACAGCTTTAGCAAGGAATGTGTCCAGTTTTGCCTTTGATTGTAGATGGTCAGGATGAGTCCTTTCTATGTGCCTTAGAATCAGGCTCTATGTGGTAATTTCAGTATTTTTTTTCAAGACTATATGCCATGAGGTATCTTTCAGATCCTCCTCCCTCAACAACTTGTTAAAACCTAAATGTATTTTTTATTAGTTAAGCAATTCGTATTCTGAATGTCACTTGAGGTAGCTTAAATGCCTTTTATAACCTTAACAATTCTATGATTCTGTATGGATTGAATTTTCTGGTGTTCCTACTTTATGGCAGTGGTGTAGTATGAGGGTCACAGAATACTTAAAGTCAGCTTTTTGATGGGATGTAGTTTTAATGAAAGATGTCTTCTAACCATCCTATCCTTTACAAAGTACAGTTACATTCCTTTCACCAAGGAATATGTTTGTTGCCTGGTTGAGAACTAGTATAAAAAGAAAGAAAAATATTGCGCTACTTTACTTCTTCCTTAAGCCGCGTAGAAAAACAGCACTGGAATATTTCTTTGCATATAGCAATATCTTTTTATTGCTTTAAAATTTCAAATTTTCTGTGCCCTGGAAATATTGTGTATGGCTGAGAACAGCTGGGTGAATACCATTAGAGAGATGTTTAACTTTAAAAGGGAGTAATTTTGATGCAGGCCGTTTCATTGTGATTCTGAAGCAAAGCAGCTCTTTGACTCAGATTCTGATGGAGAAAAGTACCTGCTAGAAAGATACAACAACATCCTGCTCCTTTGCACATGGCCAAGGCTACTCTAAGACCAAATGACTGCACTGAAGATTCAGAGATGCTCACCACAGAATCACTCCAAAAGGAAGAGCAAAGAGAGGGAAATGATGCTTTTAACAACTCATTTTTGTCCTCTCTAGGTTACTGGACAGGGCAGTTTTTTTCTCTTCCTATTGTTCTGATGGATTTCAATGAGGAAGGGAGAAAAAAGGCTCAAAGTACACTGTTGGGTCTAACTTTGTGTTATTTACTTGCTTGTTCAACCAGGGACAGGGAGCCCTGTCTGAGAGACTACGGAGCTTTAGCATGCAGGATCTGTCGACGATCCGCGGAGACAGCAGCAGCACTGTTCCTGCCTCGGTCACCGTACGGACAAGTAGCAAACAGAGCCTCCCAAAACCATCCAGAAGTGCATCAGAAGGCACTGGCAGCTCAGGTAAGTGCCAGTGTTATTTTCAGTGTTGTGTTGTCTGGAATATCACACCGTTCACTGAGGTCATGCTGTTGGCAGGAACAGACAGAAACAGACACTGCAGGCAGCACATACCAAAATTCACAGGACACAGACATGCTGTCGAGTCTCTTGGAACATAAGAGGCAAAACAGGATCATCATTTGATGGTTGCTATTCCTGGCTGGTACCAGAGATGGGACTTGGGCATGCAAGGGAGCCAGACTCAGTCCTTGCAAACTGAGCTGGAAAGTTGGGCTCTGGTCTGGGGGCTGCAAGGAGTGCTGGGCTTTCCATGAAAGGGGCTAATGGAAGTGCAAAAAGAAGGGATAACAACGTACAGTAGTGGACAAGGTCATTATTATCATCAGAGACCCCATATGGTGATACAGTCTCTCTGCCCTATGTCATCTAAACATAAATGTGAGTTCTAATGGATATCTGGTTTGAATGAGGCCCACTTATACTCCTCCTAAGCTGTACAGTAGCTGTTCCAACACTGAACAGTTGTGGTTCCAGAAATTTTATCAGTGATGAAGCCTACTGAGAAATAAAACCCATATAAAGCACTCCTAGGAGCAGAGACCAAGATCTGACAACTCTTTATGATACGAAGGCTGACTACATAAGCACTGGTATGGAAAAAATGTGTCTCTGAGGGACAATGGTTTGTTTTCAAATTCTGAAAGAACAAAGGGAAGAAACATCATGGTGTGAATAAGATCCATTCCTGAGGATTAAGTTATAAAAGAATATTTCAAGCTTGGTTAAAGAAATTTTTGTGAGTCCAAATCCAAAACATTTAATTGGAGATAGCTTTGCAGATTAGATCTCAAAAGTTGAGGCATGGAGGGTTATTCCAAGCAGGTGGTTCCAGATGGCTTCTGGGATTCCCACACACCACCAAAGATCACACAATTTGACTGCTGTGATGAGAAGCCATGGAAAGTTGCACTTGGTAGCTTGTGAAACATATGTTGGCAATTCAGCAGTTTCAGCTTGTGTGTGTTGAGGTCTGTGCAAACATTCAAGTCCGTGTAGTTGCTGCCCCTTCTAGTTTGCTTTAGTTTTGGAACGTATTAGAAATGTCTTGTCTTATCCTTCTTAAAGAGTATCCATCAAGCCCTCTGCAAATTCTGAGGATTATAACTCACAGTTATAATAAAGTGTTCACACACAGAATATAAAACTCTTAGAAGAGTCACATATTTAGAACAAAATAACTGGTGTCATAAAGAAAGCATAATTTAGTTATCTTAGTTCCATGTTGTGTAGAACAGCCTTTGTAGTTTTGCTCTTAAGACAGCTCACCTGATCGGCTCACCTGGCCACAAACCCTTGTCTCAACACACAAAAGTACTTTATTTTGGTCTGGTTTCATATCAACACTGTACAAGGATCTCTCAGAATGAATCTCTGAAAAATTGTTCATGAACTTTTCAAACTGAACCTAGTATTGATCACAAATTTGGGATCCAAGTAATTAGAGATTTTGATTTTTTTTCTTCTAATGAAAACTGCACAAATTTGCAAAATCTTCTGAGACCTCCATCTGTCCCATCTCACTTAGTGATTTCATTGAGTTCCCTAATTCTCTACCTGCAAAGATAGGGACAGACACCACTTGCAGGTGGTAGTATCGTGCTGTGTGGAAGACTCCAGCTTTGCTCTCACTTTGAATCGTATTAAGTCAAAGATGTGGTCCTGATCTCTCCAGTCCTTCTGCTGTTTCATGGATACAATTTTGTGCATAGTCAGAATGTCCAGAGGGGTGAATTGATCAGAGTCACAACTATTGTGTGTGTGTGTAAGAATGTGATCTGTCAGCCAAACTGACACGTCTTGAGGGCTGTGTTCGTGTGAGATGACACTGCTCTAGGCACACCAAGCCCAGACACAGTTCTATCACTGCACCTTTCATATTTGTTTAGTTGGAGAGTTGCACATAAGCAAGGGGCAGACAGAATTTGCCTCTGCCTATTAAGTGTGCTATATATATGTGTAACATATACATATATGAGTGTGTGCATGAGCTGTCGCTACAGAACAGCTGCCACACAGCTCTTTCTCCTGTCTCAAAGCCTTCAGATGCCACAGATGTTCCTGTCAGCAGTCCCCACTCCCTCACAGAAACATTAGCCTCCTCTTTTTTTCCTGCTTTAGAGACAGTGGGACATAGTCAGTCTGACATCAGATGGAGTCAGCAAAAATACCCCAGACTGTGTGTTTGACATGAGGGTGACTCAGCCAAAGACGTCACCTTTCTTGTAAAAGGTCTTTCTAACCAGCTGTTGGAAAGCCCAGCAGCAGTAGCTGTGATACAAAAATCAGCTTTAGAAACATTAATAGAGAGCCTGTCTGGGGCTGCAGACATTGCAGCCTTGCTCAGAGTAGAAATCCTACTTTATGGAGACTTTTGGGGAAGGCTTGAAGGAGCAGATCCTGTGTCTGCAGAAGCAGTGTGGTGGTTAGGATGCAAGACTGAGTTAGGACACAGTCCACAACCTGCTGTATTGCAAAACACTGGTATGACACTGGTATCTTTGCTCCTTGGTTTGTAAAAGAGAAGGAATTGTATTTTCCATGACCAGGTCTTGAAAGCCATGTGATGGTAGATATTTGTGTATTTTAAGGTCAATAGCTTACAAGATTTATGTGGCTTTCCTGTACTTGGAAGGGTCCCTGCCCATGGCAGGGGTTTGGAATGAGATGATGATATTTAAGGTGCCTTCCAACCCAAACCAGTCTATGATTCTATGATAAAGGCAGGGTCACCTAAAGCAGGTTACACAGGAGCACATCCAGGTGAGTTTTCAATGTCTCCAGAGAGGGAGACTCCACAACCGCCCTTGACAGCCTGTTCCAGTGCTCTGCCACCCTAAACATAAAGAAGTTCTTTCTCATGTTAAACAAAAATGAGCTACATGCCCCTGGGAACAGGCAAAACTGCTGCTCCCTTTTCTCTTCTCTTGGTTTCTTTTTGCTTGTACCCTGGGAGAAGAGTCTGATCCCCCACCCGGCTACAACCTTTCAGGTAGTTGTAGAGAGCAATAACATTCCCCCTGAGCCTCCTTTTTCTCCAGGCTAAACACCCCCAGCTCCCTCAGCTGCTCCAGCCCCTCTTCCCCCAGCCTGTAGTGCTGCAGGGCGTTGTGACCCAAGTGCAGGACACAGCACTTGACGTTTTTGAACCTCAGTCCGTTGGCCTCAACCCATCAATCCAGCCTGTCCAGATCCCTCTGCAGAGCCTTCCTGCTGCCCAGCAGACCAACACTGCCACCCAGCTTGGTGTCATCTGCAAACTGACTTGGTCTCCTTGTCCAGGTCATGAATAAAGATCCTAAACAGAACTGGCCCCAGTACCAAGCCCTGGGGAACACCAGTTGTGACCGACTGCCAGCAGGAGTTCCATCCATGCACTGTAGTTACCCAGGAGCAGGATATCAGTAGTGCATTCCAGAAATAGGGCATTTTATCTGCAGTTTCTGCCAATTAGTGTTGATAAGGAGAAGTTTTCACTCACCACTCACTGTATCAGTTCACAGTTTAAATAACCAACTTGTCCTAAGAATAACAGAACCTGTGCTGCACCTCTGTTCTCCTGATGCTCAATTACCTCTTACATCAGCAACCTGGCACCCAAAGCTGACTTAGATTTTTTTTTGAGGGTTTTTTGCTGGTTAGAAGTGTTTCCCTCTTTTTCCTTCTGTCCTACTTCCGCGGCAAATCCACAAATTATGTTAGCAGCATTAAAAAAAAATCCGACAAAAAAGGAAACGTCCTTGCCTTTTGCGAGTGTTTTATTCCCAGTGTTGCCAAGAGAAACCTTAAAATAGGAGATTAATGATTCCCCAAACAAAAACTAAAGTTTTATATGATTCAAAGAAGGCTTATGTTAATTGTCCTTGGCTGCTGCCAGCTAGAATTGTGCCTGCTCGTTGATCTCTTTGTGACCACACTAATTAAGAGAATTAGCTGAGGGCTTGAGTTAAAGGTTATGGTTATAATGAAGAACACAGAGCTCTGTTCTTACCCAGTGTGTTTTCTTTGACTGACAAGACAGCATAGCTCAATTTCTAAGGGGTAACAGCCCCTGCTATTATGGAATTTTGAGATGAAGCACTCGGGAAGGAAAAGCAAGTGGAAACCACCAACCCTTTTTAATCAGAGCTCTGAAACTCCTCAAGGCTGTGGAGATGCTTATGGTTAGAATTCAGGTATAGCTGGAACAACGATGTCTCAACATAAAAATGCATGTTAACTAAATCAGCCAATAAAAGCTAAAACCCTGTCATCATATGGGACCTGTCATGTAGGATGCTGAGAGCTGACCCCACTTGGGTCGCCACCTGGAAGTGGTGGCTTTGTGCTGTGGTGGTCCCTTTCTTCAGGCACTCTTTTGGGCTGAAGAAGGTTTCTTTGGATCTTATGTTATTATTGTTATTACTATATTTATCATTGTATTATCGGAGGGGCTTCAGGTTGCACCTGATGCCCAGTATCCCTGGAAGTGTCCAAAGCCAGCTTGGATGAGGCTTCGAGCAACCTGGTGTAGTGGAAGGTGTCCCTGCCCATGGCAGGGAGGTGGAGCTAGATGATCTTTAAGGTCCCTTCCAACCCACACCATGCTGTGATTCTGTGATCTCTTGGTGATAAGGATGTTTTCCAACATCTACAAGTGCAGCTCTCAAGGTCACTGCCTGAATTTACAACTGATCAGTAACTGTGGCAGGAACAGGAACCCAAAAATGTTATTTTGACTGAATGTGTTGAGGAGTGTTGCTGCACATGGGATTTTCCTAAGGAAGGGGCATTGCTAGACCACAGCCAACCTTACAGGTGGAAAAGCCAAGCACTGCTGCAGCAGTTGTAACCCTTTTTGCTTTGGGACTGGCATTCCTGTGCCCAGGAGTGTGTGTGAGCATCACTCATTCCTACAGGAGTCACAGTGTTTGGTGGGAGGGTACAAACACAAATTGCATAAGAGGCTGCTTGTATAACTCCCTTTTGTTATGTTTTGATATGTCTGTCAGGGATGTAAAAGGCTCAATTTTCTCAACAGTCACATCAGGGACAGTCACATCAGAGAGAGAACAGCAGCCTTGTGTTAAGGTGTAGGAACAGCCCAGCTCTGGCCAGTCAAGCTGTCCAGTAGTAGAGAGCTGTGAACTGAGGAAGAAATCCTGAGTTTGATCCAGATTAAAAGTACTTCTTGTACTATTTTTGAGGGATTATTTTTAGCTCAGGCCAATTTGCTAATCTGCCTTATTGGGAGCCTCCAAGATGTTTTGGGAGACATAAGATCAAGAGGCCAGGAGCTGGAAGCTCCTCAAGCCAGCTTTGCTGCTGAACAAATGGTGTGTGGAAGCACACCCTCCCTTAGAGTAATGAGGTAAAAACAAGAGAGGGCTCCTTAGAATGAGGTTACAGGAGTTTAGATGGGTCCCATTTCCTGAGACATGGAAACACAGCCAGATCTGGTGTGGAATTTGGTGTTGCTGGTTCCAGTCCTGTTGCATGACTGTGTTTAAGAGCAGATGTGATATCTGAAAGAAAGTGAGTTGGAAAGATGGGGGACAGAGAGAGGTCTGTTGTCTTCCCTGCACAGAGAAGGCTGCTGAAACTCAGGTCTGTTGATGTGTAACCCCCCAGTCCTCCTGTGAGCATCAGGAGCAGTTCAGGTTCTGGTTCCACATCTCTTGGGCGTGTTTCCAAGCCCACCAAAACATGTGAAAAGGCTCTGCTGACATGGGTGGGCTTTGGCCAAAAGCTGGCAGCAGGACCATGCTGCACTCTGCAATAAATAACTGCTCGGCTTGTTTCATTTCCATTGTTGTTATTTTTATAATGTGAATGGTGCTGGTTTAGACGGATTTGTGACTGTGTGAATCTCTTGAAACAAAGTACCATGTGAAGAGCTTGACACTCAGTAACAACCTCATGCAGACACAGCAGTAGGTTTATTTTTGCCTGCTGAAGAGTGTCTTGTGAGGCCAAGAAATAAAATATGCAAGAGCTGCCTTTGAGACAAGGGGAATTGTTCCTTTTCCTCTGCCTTTTCCTGCTTTTTTTTACCTTTACCTTTTGCTGTCTTTGGTGCCTTGCAGTGCTGCCTGTACATTGAGCAGTCCTGCTGTGAGGATAGTTCTTCCACAGGTGTGGATCTGCTCAGCACATAGCGGGCTCCAGCTACTCCAGGTGTATTCACACCCATCCCACAGAAAGACCCTTCTCCTCCTCATCACACCTGGATGACACGAAGGGGCAGAGGCTGCTTTTGCCATGATTTGGAAGTGGCTGCCGACCCCCCCAAAAGTACATTCCATGAGTCATCACCACTGCTCCCGGGAAGTGTGTGCACACCTTCCTTTGACACACACCAAGGAAACACAATGATCCCCTCCCTCCACGCAGCAGGCCCACCACCTCTTCATCTGATCTTTGCTTTGCTCTTAGTTCAGCATTTCTTGACTTAGTGTCCTGGCACCCTGATGATAGAATGTGATATTTTAGCTTCAGTGCCTGTTCCAACCTGTGCTTTTTCCACAGGCAGAACTGCCCCTTTCCTTTGGGGACTGTAAATGTCATGTGGCTACTCATTGTTATGGAAAACTGGAAACTCCAGAACAATATTTCCATGTATTTTTCAAGGCAATTTTATTGTTCTGGCGAATGTCCAGTAACAATCACAGACAAGACATGTCCTTATTAACAGTGAGGGGCTTTTGCATTTCTTAATCTTACAGCATTGCCTTAATTTGTGTTGCATCACAGGACCGTCAGTGTCCAGAGCTGATGCTGCCTGGGCCAGAGGATCACAAGCAGTGGAACCACCTTCTGTATTGCCCAGACCGAGTGTCCTTTCTGCTTAAGCTCTCCCCAGGCTGAGATCATTCTCATCTGGAATGATTTTGAAGCAGAAACGGGCAGTGTGCTTTCTGACACTCTCCATTCCTCTGTGCAGGAGACAGTCAAGGCTGTTTCTTGATTTTGCACTGAAGAACCAAAGGCTTTTCAGGACAGAACAAAGGTGGGGGAACATCAACAGTCAGGACGAGTCTGGTTAGTTCAGTCACCACAAACCAGAAAGGTGTGTGAGAACAACCCCTATGCATGTCTTGTCTGAGCTCTCACAGAATGAACTGTCATAAAACTGTGATCAACTCCCTTCTGTCTAAAATCAGAGGCTGAACCCACAGCAGATCTCATAAGGTTGGTTGAGGAAGCCCATAGTTTCACAGTAGCATCCAGCCAGTGTGAGGCAGCAGTTTCATATTGAAAGGGTGTGACCCATCTGTTTGCTTTTGGCCCATACTGGCCTTTCCTGTGGACACGTTCAAATTTTATTTTTACATATTGGCCCCAGTCAGGGAGCTGGTTCAAGTTAAATGCTGTTCCTTGCTTCCAGGTTGCTCTTGACCTGGGTCAGATCCTCAAGCCAGGAGAGAGCAGCAGCTCAGACATCAGTAAAGGGACAAGGAGGGTGGAGGCCAGAGTGTGAGATGCAGTGGGATGTCTCTTCTCAACAGCAGCTCTGGTTTGTGCTGGTTTAAAATGACTGTGAAACTATGGAAAAACTTTCAGTGTCTACAGTGCAGTATAATGATAACAAAAAAATCACACAGGGCTCAACCCTTTTTCTTCTTCAAAAGCTTTTTTTATATGGAGTCACTGATGCCAGTGTGAGCATTAAATTGAAAGGCTCCAACTGGAAATTATTTCTAGGCTGTTTCCTGGAACATAAGGTGTCCACAAGATGAAGTTGTAAAGTTCACACTTTCATGAACAGCTATGAATCACCTGAATTTGCACTGAAGGGTGCAGTGCAATTCCCTTGGTTGTTTTCACTCTTATGGCAATTCCACCAAGATCTTAATTGCTGCAGGACCTTCCTGATTTAGGAAGATCAGGGATCTGTGGATGATTTTCCTTAGAAGCTGTGTGAATGACTGCAGCAGCCAGACTTATACCAGAAGTCTAAATGTACTGAAAAAAGATCCAGGCACGTAGCAAAACAAGCCCACCCCATGTTTATTATCATACAGCTTTTTGCACTGTGTTACCCATTTCTTACCCACACTCCCAGGTCCCTCCAGTCAGGATTTATTTCTGCTTAGTGGTCTGAGAGCACAGCCAGGGAGCTGTACTTCATCCCATCCTTAACATCCATGAGGGACACAGCCTGGGATGAGTCTGTGCTCCATGTTATCAGTGGAGACAGTGCACACGAGGGCCTTGAAGTCCCCCTTCCAAATGATGCCAAGTGTTTTCTGGGAGTCAGTGGCTTAGCCCGATGAGTTCCTAACGCTCAGCTCCTCTTTCAGTGTGCACGTGTTGCTCGGTGTGCCGACTCCTCAGAGGTGAGTGCTGGATTTCCTGTGCCCTGGTATCCATGCATCCCTTTTGGGCATGGCTGTGTTACCCAGCCTGGCTTGCTCCCACTGCTCTTGCTCACTGGGTTTCCTAACACCAGGGAAACAAACACCGGGGAAGGCCAGGGTTTGGCAGCTGTGTGTGTGCTGATGGCAAGTGCTGCAGTGCTTCTCACCGTACTGACCTCTGTTACCCAAGGCTGGGGAATCTTTCTTTGGAGAAAAACTTCATTCCTTTCTCTTCTAGAGGATGTGCCATGTCCTTGCTGTGCAGTGTAACTCCTCTGCCATGTGTCTCCCAGTGCTAGTGTAAACCCACTGGGAACGCAGCAAGAGCAAACCCTCCTCAGTCCCAGCCCTGTTTTGCTCTGTTCCCTAGGGGTTGGCACGTGTTTCTCTTGGTGGAGAGGACATTTGTATTTGGGATAAGCAGAGTATGTAGCAAAGCCCAGTATGACAAGATAGGGTTGAACAGACTCTCCCTGTTCCAGTCTACACTACAGCCGTTTTTGAAAAATGTCCCCACTGTCCCCAGCGTTTATTGTGTTTACAAACATAGGAATGCAGTGAATGGTTTAGCTGCTGGTGGTCCTTTCAGTGCTGTGCCAGTTAGTTTGGTTGCTAAGAGCCGAGACGTGTCACTTCTGCATTTTGTCCCTGTGGCAGATGAAAGGAGTGGGAGACCTCCAATTTGGGCATGCCAGAGGATGGTGCTGCCAAGCAGCTTGTCTGAGAGAAAAAAGAAATCCAGACTGGCAGTGTCTCATGTTGGTGGAGGCAAAAGACCTTTGTAACTCCTTTTCTTCTCATCTCATGTGCTTTTTGTTAATTTTTGCACACCAATCAACCTGGGGACGGCAGCAGAGGGACTAGAGGGTCACAGTGCTGCCACCGTGCTGTGCTGCAGCCGTCTGTGCCATCCCACTGCCTTGCACCTGGTGCCACAGCCCTGTGCAGCACCAGTGCTTGGGGGCTGGTGATCCCAGTCTCCTTGCACCCTGCATAGGTGGCAAACCACCCTCATGTTTGATTTGTCACCCTCCCTGCTGTCCTTTTCTGTGTGAGTGTGCCACTGTGCAGGGCAACGAGGCCTGTTTAAGGTGGTGTCTGTTTAAGGAATTATGAAACACTCGTATTCACAGGGCATTTTATTAGCACCCTTCTAATTTTAGCCTAAACCAATTTTATGGATTTGACTTAGAAGTGTTATTTATAAAAAAAATCACTAAATCCTTATGGGCTTAATAGTCATGAGTTAATCTTAGGAAAGTCATTTAATGATGCTAAAGCGACGATCAGTCCAATATGTTTACAAATTGGACCCAAAATCATGCTGATCTGGCTGAAATTGTGTGCCCTTTCTTTCAGACTGGCTTGTCTTACTATTCCCACCCCCTCTCCAACATAATCCAGTCCCTTAGACCATGTCAATAGGGATGTGCTGAGGCTCTATCTCATAGAGGGTTCATTCTGTCTCCACAGGCCGCCCTTTCTCTGTCTCCAAGGCAATAGATGCATTAATGCACTCTCAGACACTGGCCTGCCGTTAAAGTGCTCCTTTGTAAATGCAGCTTTGGTAGCTTGGAGAGCTGACTACGTCATGTGAACGTTTTTCAATGCCACGAAAAGCTGGGGGAAGAAAGAATCTGAATTTGTTTAGCTAGGGCTAAGTTGCCCTGAGCTATTGGCACTCATCTTTCCTTGGCACAAACTTTTTTGTAGCCAGTCTCAGAGTCTCAGTTCTCAACAGTTCTCATTTCCAAAGAGTTTATAATCTAAATGGGCAGACAGTCAAGCCTTACCTCAAGGAGGAGTATTAAAGGCTGGTTTAGAGCCTTTTTGGCAGGAGCAGTTGCCTTAATGCTCTGGCAGGTGGAACTCAGTTGTTTCTGACTCACAGAAACCCCCACAGCTCTTAGGAGAGCACAGGCTGGTGGAGCAAAAGTCTGAGCATTCCACTCCCTAGATGGCATCCTGAGAGGAGGTTTCGTGAGGATGTGACCTGCAGGTGCCATGGAGTGTGCATTTCTGTGGAGCCTGAAGGCCAGGCTGAGCACAGCCTGAGCGCCCCTGAGCTGGAGCAGGTCTGTCCCTGTCAGCAGTGGTGGCTTCTCTGTGCTGGAGCTGTTTCCCTCATAGGAGATCCTTTTCCAGCCCAGTTGGATCACTCCCACTGGCCTCACAGTCCGCACATGACAGAGCGTTGACGCAATTCAGGACGTTCCTCCTTTGCCCTGGGCAGCTTCACCAAATACAGGTGTGTTCTACCAGATGTACTCAAGCACATCTTCCTGACAGCTCCTGTGCCAGCTCCTCTTGCTCCAGTTCAGTGGCAGGACTTTGCTGGTGAAACTCCTTCCAGGTCTTTACACAGGTTTCTGATTTATCCCCTCTGTGTTCTGTGGAAAGTCAGGCTGCAGCGTTCAGGAGCAACAGTACAATTATGTAAGAGCTCTTTTCCCCCTTCAGAGAGGACAGAGTGAAAATCTCCAGGGATATCTGTTTATCTTTTGGCAGTGCCTGGCAAATGCTTAATGCTGGTCAATATTAAACAATCTCGCTTGGGACTGGCATTTAAGAAGTAACAAATATTATGTGTGGTGGTATTCTGTCAACTAACGTCTCTTAGGTGCTGTTGCGAAGACCTGGGGCATGGTGAGAGGGAGGAACAATTTTAATCCTTGCAGACAGTAAATATATCTAGCAGGAATTGAAGAATCAGCTGTATATCAGGAGAACTTTTGGGGCTGCAAGTATTTGAGGAGGAGTTTAATACTCAAATGCTGGTCAGGAGCCTTAGGCAGGGTAAGAGATGTGCAAGGACATTAGTGATGAGCAGGACTGGTTTTGGGTGTGCACTGCAAGGTTGTGCTCCACAAGGTGACAGATCACACACAACCAGGAGCACAGCTCAGTGAGCACCTTGATGGACATTAGTGTTTTAAACAAATCACCTTATGGGTCTATTAGCTGTAACCAACCCCTTTGTGGTAGGCTGCAAACTGCACATGAGTTATTACAGTGGAAAGTGCTCTAAAAACACTAATTGGCTTTGTGTCAAGGGGGCTGATCATACATCTCTAAACTAATTCAATTAAATGCTGTGGGTGGTTTAATTTTTGTTCTTAGCCAGTTTTGCTTCCAGCTCTCATTAGGGGGATTTTTTTTTTTAACCTTTCTCTTATTGAACTTAAAGAACAAACAACAACTTTCTGCTGCTGTAGGCATTTTCTCCTTAAAATTTCCCTTTACTAAATACTGAATCAAATTTTTACAGGGCTGATTTGCATCACTTTGCACTGGTACTTCTGAATGGCAATTTGGGAGTTTCTCTTTAAAAAGAGTTTAATACTTATTTTAGTTATTTCAGGGAAGAAAAAAATTTCATCAAAAATCAGTAGGTTCTTTAAGTACGTTTGCGTTTTACCAACAGAAAGTTAAAATATTAATTGTTGTTTAATAAGCTCCAGCTGAGCCACAGATATGATAAAAGCAAAGATGAATGTTTCTGTGTTCTGAAACAATGTTCCTTCCCCCTCTGCACCCAAATGTTTTCCTCTAACAGTTTATTCTTTCCTTTTCTCTATGTAAATATTATGGGACTCTGATGTAAGTGTTACAGATTGCATGAATTTTCTTCTGAGGTGTTTGGAATAGACTAGCATTTAACAACTTACTCATTTGTGGGATGTGTTTTCATTAACGGATGACTTTGTTGATGTGATTAGACTTGTTTGCTTTGGTTGCATTTGACTCCAGCTTTGGAAAGGATGTCTGCCTCTGTTTTGTGGCTCTTGGGCAATGTGTGCTGGTGGAGTTGCCTGCTCCTTCCTAACTTCTTGGTTTGGCAATGAAAACTGCTGGGGAAGTACAGGACTTGGGTCAATGTCTTTTGGAAATGATGGTGAATTTATCTTTGTTGCAGGGGAAAGAAGCTGATGGCCATCGTATAATAAATATCTGTTTTCCCTGGCTTTTTACTTGGTGTGCAAACCTCTTTATGTGAATTATCCCCTGGAAAGGCTTAACTTTGGAGTGACCTTACCTTCCATTACAATAATACAATACCTTGCTCCTGTCTTGTGTAGTCTGTGACTGTGGTTTTCCCCATTGCTCCTGAGGAATTACAGTGATGGGAGGAAGAAGTATTGTGCCCAGCAAAATAAGGGGAGGTCCAATTTCTCTCAAAGTTGCCTGATTCCTACTGTAACTGTATTTAAGTATCCAGATTTTTCAGAGGGTCTAGATCCAATTAATTTGGTCACCTGTAGTTAGAGTGGGCCAGGTCCTGATCTCTGTTGTACCCATGAAAATCCATAGGAGTTACTCTGGATTTTCACAGCAGCACAGACCAGAGTCTGAATCAAAGTGATTGCTGAATCCCACTACTGAATCCAAGGAGTTACTGTAGAAAAAGCATTGCAAGTGAGATTTCTTAGCCCTTGT
Organism: Manacus vitellinus; assembly: GCF_001715985.3. Classification (NCBI taxonomy): domain Eukaryota; kingdom Metazoa; phylum Chordata; class Aves; order Passeriformes; family Pipridae; genus Manacus; species Manacus vitellinus. The sequence continues at coordinate 94,371 of NW_021940910.1, read as the reverse complement.
TTAATCACAAGATTAAAGATGATGATGACCTGGCCCTACATTCACCTGTCCGTGCTTGGTTGTTCCCTGTGGTGCATTTAACAGCTTAGATCCCAACTCTCAGAGCACTCGAATTTCTACTTTAACTTGAAATGTGCCCAGTTTCAGGACTTCCCACACAATGTGGCAAATACTGTGCTGTATCAGTGCCCTTTGGAGGAATTAAGATATAATGATAGGAACTGGAATTAAGGGGTCCATTTCCTTAGACTGTTTATAGTCAGATTCTGTCTTGCCTTAGTGGAGAGAGGAGTATAGTCTGGTCTGGGTGCTGAAAAGGTGTTTGCCAGAGGCCCTTTAGTCCTGGCACACGAGCCCATTTCCCATTTCTGCAGCAATCCAGCCCATCCACACAAAGGTGTGGAGCCACAAATGTAACAGGTGGAGACACCTGAAGCACAGCCTGCCCTGAGATGGGAGAGAGTATCTCCCAGAGAGATCCAGGGCAAAGGTCTGGTGTGTGATCCATGTTTTTACACAGCCACCTCCTGGCTGTGGCACAGTCCCTGGGGCCGTTGGCTGCTTCCCTGGAGCAGCACACGCTGCTGGCTCTGCTACTTTGTGGACATCTGATAGTGACCTGAGGCCCCACAGTCTCAGATCCTAAAGGTGTCTCTTAGAAACACTCAGGAGGTCACTCAAGGCCAAGTGCTGTCCTCAAGAAGCACATGCCAGTCCTGACAACACGTTTTGCTCCTCAGTCTTTACCTTCTCCAGTAACAAACTTTGGTGTCCCAGAACCCATCCATTCACTTTACACCTCCATCTCCTTTCTCACCAATGCCTCACATGTGTGTTTATTATTCTGGCTAATCCCCTGCTTTACATTTTCTCCTGCAGAGAGCTCACTCTCTTGATGTCAGAAAATTACTTTTTTGTCATGTCATGACCCTAGTCACAAAAAATAAACAACTTCAGAGTTGGCTCACACAGCAGCCTCCCTTCAGAGATGAGTTCTCTCCAGTTCCACACCAGCGTAACACTTCCATAAACATGGGACAACGTCTGGCACCCCAGATCAATACGAAGTTGGGATTGCCCAGAATACAGATGTCCTTCCAGAGGCAGGGTGTGCAGGGAATCTTCCCTTCTTGTCCCAGGTCTTAAGGAACATGCCCTATGTATTCCAGGTCTGCTCTCATCAATGGTCAGAAATGTAGTGGAAAGGCCTGGGATAGCCCTGCTTCTTCCCTTTTCCAGTTCAGTGAGGCTGAAGCAAAACTGGTTCCCATTTGGCTGGTTTGCAGTGCCTCATTCACAGTGAGGTGGAGCAGGGAAGAGGGTGTCAGACCTCTCAGGTGCAGGGATCAAAGCAATATGTGCCAGCTTGGAGGCTGAGCTCTCCTCTTGGTCTTCACGGAAGCAGCTCCAGGACGTGGATGTGACTACTCAGGCTGATGGGAAGAATGAAAGAGATGAAAGAGCCTGCAGGAAGCTGTGCCTACAGTGGATACAGGTGACATGGATGGCAGAGCTGCCTGGATATCTTTTTTGCCCAGTACCTAAATCAAGAGAGAGAACAATAAGTAAGGAAGTAATGTATGCTGAAAAAACACGGGAGTGTTATCAGGGCTGACAGCTGCTTCTGTCTCCTTTTGCAGCACAGTGGCTGCAAGAGAAGGGGAGCAGGACACATTTTCCTGATCCCATCTGCTCTCAGCCTCAGCTGCCAGTGTCTCATCACTCTAGTCCCTGAACACTCTGGTTCTCCAACACGTCTCCATCCTGTCCCATTCAAAGTCCTTTTTCCCTGGGGAAAGCCCTGGTCCCGTCGCAGTGGCACGTGGCTGGAGGTGTGGTGGTGTGCCACTGTGCAAACCTCAGTGAGGTCATTGAAAGAAATTCTGAACCACTTTTACTAAACTTGTCTCCTTTTTTTGGCATAGAGAGGCAACAATGACCAGCTTCCACATCCAAGATGGCCTAAGCTAGGCTGCTCCCGAGTAGCTCACTTCCCAAGTGGAGAGATAAAATAGTAGAATAAAACATTCCTGTACTGTTTTGCCCTATGGTCTAGAGAGCATTTAATTCTCCCCATGGTGTAATCTTCACACAGCAGTCACACATAGAAGAAAAACAATTCAGCATTACCCCTGGCCTCTCTGCAACGTGACTGTCAACATCTTAAGTACAACTGGGAAAAAAATCAACTTTCACCTCTTCCTGGAGACCTCTGTTGGTGTCTTCCACCCTGCCCATGCACCCCAACACAGGGTCAGTGGGCAGAGGATGGTGTGCACAGACCACCATCTCCAGCAGCAGCTGCATCCTGTGGGCTGAGGAGATTAATTGCTGACTTCAGTTTGGCACTGGAGGGAGCCCCAGTGACCTGCTTGTGACTTGTGGTGTTGCTGTAGCCAAATCACTTTCCTCTGTCTCTCTGTTACCCAACTGAAAGAGCAGTTGGGGAATTCAGTTCTTTTGGGCTTTAAGAATCAAAATGGATTAATAAGTATTCGATGTTTAAGAATCCTCTTTGGTTTCAGTCTTTGGGCTTTAGTCTTTGGTCCAGCAGACTCTTGCAGTCAGAGTGAGACAGGAAGCACAGAACATTATATCTATGTGTGTTCATGCAACAGTCAAAATATAGACCCAGTAATTGTGATTAGTGCCATCTACACAGCAAACACTTCCAGTCCTGACATGTTTCGGAATGAAAAAAAGCCGCCTCGGAAAGCTCCAGCCCTGCTGGTAAGAAACTGTGGAGATGCAGGAAGCTTGGTCATGTTGGGTTTCCTCTTATTCTCTTGCTTTGGATTGTTTGTTAAAAATGCTGTCTCATTCCACTGTCTGGATTTAAAGCAGCAGATTAATTTGGTTGTGGAGCGTGACCAGTCCCACAAAGATCATGCCGTAAGGTACAAGGATAAAACCAACTAGGTGTGTAGTCATGGGGCAATAATCTGCCTTCAGATCTATCAGTGGAGTTAATGCTCCATCACATTTACATTTACTTCAGAGTGACAGAAGAGAGACTTTTCCCTGCTCTGATCTTGCAGCAACACACCCACTTGCTGAGGGTCCATTCCATGCCTGGTGAAGCTTCTGGTGAATCTCAGGCTGGGTGCTTGCCTTGAGATCTCTCAGCTTCAAGTGTGTTAGTGCTTCTGTGCCTCGTGTTTCTGCATCCCAGGCAGCTTTCTGTGCCAACTGGAGGGCTTCAACACCCATTTGGAGTCTTCTAGAGGATACTCCTCCTGGAAGCAGTCAGTGTGCAGAAGCTATGGATGGAAGTCAGCAATTCAAGAAATCAGCTATTTTGTTTATCCCTGAGCCAAACAAAAAAACCTCTCTTTCTAGAATCAACCTCCCAAACATCAGGGACTGTGAATTTAGTCTCAATTCTATGTAAAATAATAAAAACAGAGCTTATAGTGGGTTTGTAAACAAGAGTGTTTTGGTTTCTAACCCCAGAGCTGCTATTACTAGAGTGTGTGTGTGAACCTTCTGCCAATTAATCCCTGGGAGATGCATGGCTTTGCAGTGAGGTGACATTTGGCAGCCTGTGAATCAAACCATCACTGATCTCTCCATCCTTTGTCTTCACATTTAGACTGTAAATGGCCATGTTAAATAGGTGAAATAGGTGTGGACAATAGGTATGAGAAGCCGCCTGAGACAAACTGTGAAACAAAAGGCTCAGTGTTCTCAGATGATGAAGAGAACGATTTTGCATCCATGAACAAAAGGCCCAAAAAGAAGGATCAACCCCTTGAGGTACTTCCATATTGTCTAGGCTTCTCCTTCTATGACATTCCTTGAACCTTCAACTGAACAAATATCTCTCTTTGGTCTAAAACCACACAGTCCAAGCAATACATTTCTGTTTTTTTCCGAGGGTGGGTCTTGCTGTGGGTTTGCTCAATTTTTTTCCATGTGTGGGTTTCCTTAAAGGAGTCTGAATTTGAGCCTGTAGAAAAATTAGTTATACAGGGTTTGGTCAGCAGTTGCCATCCCTTCTAATGGATTATCCTACCTCTGGGGGCCAGAAACTACTTTGTTTTATGGTCAAACTAGAAAAAAAGGAGATTTAGGTGGGGTCTAAATAAAACCTCACAGTGCTGCAGTTCCTTATCTATATGAATATTTATACCTTGCTGCATTGTGGGAATGCAGAAACATGGCACAGTCTTGGGTTTGAAAGTCCTGTAAAATAGAAATGACAGAGTCCTGGCTTTTGAATGGTAGGATCCTTTCAGAGCCTTACAGGTAAATAGATGGATGCTGTTAAAGAAAACAAGGCTTTGGATATTTATGTAAATAGAGTAGAAGAGCCTACCAGGCCTTGCAGTGTTACCTGGTGCTGTGACAGAGCTTCACGGTGAGAATTCGTGCTCCTTTACAACACCCGGTAACTTTTTCTTGTTGTGAAGCTTGCAAGACGCACTCTTTTGAGAGAAGTAGGCACTGCAGATAAGGGTTTTTCTTTTGTTTGTTTGCTAGTCTAACTACTTTCTGTCTCAGCATGGAGTACAGGGTTAATCACAGTAAACAGTTCCATGGAGTTACTCTGCCTCCTCCTGGGCATTCAAGGCTCCTTCTTGTTAAAGCTTTCTTTGTCAGCTGACTGCAAGGCAGAATTCCAATAGTTGCCTTCTAAAATAATTTCTGTGGATTGTGTCTGGCCTGTCTCCCAAGCAAGAGGCTGATTTTTAAGAGTTCTGCTTTCAGAGAATTACAGGTGTTTCACCTTGGGGACCCCTTCAGCTTTGTAATGCCCATGAGCTGTGCCCTCTGAGGTGCTGCAGATGGGTTGGACAGTGCAGGATGCACTATGAGACACCAGAGCTGGCTCCCTGCCACCAGTTGGATATCCTGACCCCTGAGCTGCTGTACATGGCACCAGTTTGACCTGGCTCTTTCAACTGTTGTGTTATTAGCAATCCTTAGCCACACCTCTAACCGGGCACCAGAGGGGAAGGTGTCGGTGTAACCTGAGTAAAGGGCTACAACAGGGGTTAGTCCTCAGCTGGTTGTTCATTAATGATCCTCAAGGCCAAGATCTGCTTCTCCATTGCTTCATGCCTGGAATGGCATCTTTGCCGCAGGAGTCCCTCAAAGATGGGTGAGTTGTAAGGAAAGAAAATACGTTTTCCTGTTATGCCACTGAAGTTTTGTCTTGCTTTCCCACAGGCACCGCCTAGGACCCTTAGACCTCGCTTCAGGAAGAAAAGTACCTCATCCTCTGCCACTGAAACAATGTGAGTGCAATGAACCAATAGCACCAAGATCCACAGAATGTCTCTCTTCTGCCTTAAAGAGCTACTCGTTAATAATGTAGGAAACAGCAGTGGGATGGATGTGCTTTGATGTCCAGCGTTGTAGACATGGCCTTTCTCTCTCCCCTCTCCATATCCCTCTGTGCCACGCTGCTCCTGTTGGTCCGTGACGTGGGTAGGACAGTCTGGCACACACCTGCAGGTGAGGGGTCCTGGTTTGGTTTGCAGAGTGTGCCCCCACCCACGCTGTACCTTCGTGATTTCATTTGTGTCTGCATAGCTCTTGCTCTGTGAATGCACAGCAGAAGCAACAATAATCAGTTACTCACGATGATACATTGACAGTGTATTTATTTATGGCTTTATCATTGATGAAGTGGATTTGCAGAACCTGTGGATTTCTCTTTCCTCCCTTCCTCCTCAAGACTGTGAATGATGTAACAAATGTCAAAGTACTTTGACTGTACAAAATGTCCAAGATTCGTTAGCGAAAGCTGAGCTGCAACTGCGATTCTGTTTCTGCAAGTAAATCACATGTTCTGAGAAAATCATTGTGCTAAACCCATAGAGACAGAACCACTTACAGAGGATGAGGAAGAGATGTGCAAGAGAAAATAAATAGTTTCAACGATGTAATGAAGGAGGAGTCTTAATTTTGATCAGCCTGAGCCAGGAGAGTATTTTGTGGAAAACAATGGCGGGTAGAAGAACTAGATCCCACTGCTTGTGGCCAATGTTCTACTGCCAGTTTTAAAGTGTGAGCAAGCCAGGCATGTGCCAGCTGCAGCCACAGAAGTTAGAATTGCTTTAGTGATGCATTTCCAGGGGAAAACAAACCTTTCTCCCCTGCTGCAACAGTGCCATTCTCAGCACTCTGCTCTCCTGGTGAGGGGCTGCTGTTCTGCTTGCATGAGCAGAGGAGGGCGCTGGGTCTGAGCTGGTTTTTAAAGCCTGGAGTTTCTCCTGTAGCATGGAGTTTGGTTAGAACCACGAGAACCAGATGGAGTGGTGTATTTGTATCCATATATAAATGAGACATATAAAAGGAAGAGGAAGACGTGGTAGGGTTTGTGTATTTGTGCTTCAAGTTGGTGTCTCTTGTGAGTGTTAAGCATGTGAGATTCACACATAATTTAATTACGTGGCCCTTTGTGTTTGCTCTTGAACCTGTCACATAGACTAGAAAAACATTTAGCATTATGTTAGGACGTGCCATCACCAGTGGATCAGCACACGGGCTCTGTGGTGAACACTGCTCATGTAGGTCAGGTGTTGCAGCCCAGGATGGAGTGTGTCAGGCTCAGAGAGAACTCTGAAGTGGCCTTTGAAACCTTTCCTGTCCAATGGGTCCCTGAGGTCTCCCCCACAGCTTCCTACACATGTGGGGAAGAAAGGAAGAAACTAATTACGTGCACACACAAATGTGTATCTGACCTGGCTGGGAAATGGAAAAAACAAGCAGGTATTTCCTGTGTCTGCCACAGTATTTGGCCTCATTACCTGAGAATTTTGTTTCCTTTACATATGCTGATTCAGTCATATTTTGCAATGTGCAAGAAGGAAAAATTCTTCAAAAAGTAAACCAACAAAACTGTCTAAATAGCAGTTACAGAAGAGTCAATCCTTGGAAGATACTCAGCAAAAGCTTTGAGGAGCTAAGCTTGTGTATTTTGTTTTTAAGCGGCTTTAGAGTTTATTTGATTTCTTTTGGCAAACATTAAAAATAAATAGAAAAACTGCCTGCACTGTTAGCAGAAAATAAAATCCTGTTGCAAGCAAGCCATGTTTCCCTGCTATGCAATGGGCTGCTGTAAGATAAAAAAAAGAAGCTGACAAGTTTGCACTCAATTATGCCAAATAACCCCAACAACATAGAGCTGCAAAACATCTGACAAGTTCTAATCTCAGACACACTGTATTAACATTGATTCTCACTAAAACTATTAAATGTGCGTCTAATCTGCTGTTTTACTGTAAACTTGACTGTTTAGCATTTCTTAAGTGCTGAGGTGAAATGTTGACAAGGGAGTTGCCTTATATCTCTCAAAACATTCACTGTATAAATGAGAAAAATAAACCTTTTCATATCTCTGGCAAAAATGTATCAGTTTATCAGTGGAGCTGTATATTTGTGTATAGACAGACAGACATGTCAATGCCTGACCACGTGCACTTGTGCTCTCGTGTTCTGTACAGACGAGAACGGCCACTCGCTTTTGATTCCTCACCTTCCTCACACAGGTTGTTTACAGGTCTTTCCCCAAGTCTGTCATTTCACCCGTTGGCTACGAGAATAAACAACACCAGTGAAGTCTTTTGTTCCAGTTTTTCTCTGGATCCTCTGCCAAGGAACAAGCCCGATTCCAGCGAGTCGCCTTCCTGTGCTGCTGCTGACCCCTCCTGGCACACCGGGGTGTGCAGGACCCGGCAAGGAGAGGACGCAGGGATGGATGGATGGATGGATGGACGGAAGGGGGCAGCCGTTCTTAGCTCCCTCCCAGCTCCAGCTCTGAGGGTGCAAGGCCAGCTGACAACTTCCAGATCTCTCCTCCTAAAATCAAGCAATCTTTCATCAGATGGTTTAAAATAGCAACAGATCTGGGTTAGGTAAAACCAGCCCAGTTTTGGGACCTTTCAGGCAGCTGGGCCCTACCATCAGTCCTGTAGGGCAGGCACCTCCTGATGTCTCAGGGAGGGCCGAGAGAGTGGAACCCTGAAGGGAAGAGGCCAGCCCATGGAAACAGCCTTTGCCCAGCTCAAGGCTCCAGTGAAATAAATGCGCATTATTTTGAGCACGTAAAATTGAGGCTGAGGGGAAGGAAAGTGCAGCTGAAGATGGTCTGTGGTAAACAGGCCTGTGAATTACCTCACCAATTTACCATAAATCCACTTAGTTATGAAGAGAATAACCTCAGAGCAGCCCAGTGCAGCCCTCAGTGCCTCCTCTCCTGCCACGGGGGCCAGTGTCAGCGCAGCTCCAGCGGTTGCCAGCTGCTGAATCGGGATCACATCTAACACAAGGCACACTTCTCGTGTGTTCCTGTCACCCTGGAATGAATCCCGCACTAACCTAAATTATAGAAGTGGAAACCCAGCACAGAAGGAATCAGGTAATTTATTCCTGCCAGGAGGGGAAAAAGCTGCTTGGAGAGAGATGATGCTCCTCCTGTAAACAACCTGCTGCCCCTGGCTGCTCTCTGACGCGTCCCCATGTCGTGATGAACCCTCGTGACCGAATGCTCGTTACCCACAGTCTCCTTTTTGCTGTTAGTTTCGGGTCCCCTTTTTGCATCCAGCACCGTATTTGAACTAGCAGAGAACACTACGTTGGGATTTGCGTTTAGACAAACTATTTAAGGCTCATTAATTGTGCACTTGGTGTGATTTTCTTTCCTGTGATGGGTAGAAAAGGTCTGTGATGCAGTGGTACACACTTGATGCCTCACAAGGACAACAGTATTCCAAAGGTTGATGTTTTGCTGGTTTTGTTATACTGCTTGATATACATCTTGAATAAAGTCTTAATCTTTTCTTTATTAAAAAAAAACAAAAACAAAAACAAAACATCTTTAGTCTGTTCAATGTATCTGGCAGGCCAGAATAATTCCTTTGATTGCTGTATTATTTTTATCTCGATTCTGGCTGACTGTATATAGATGTATTCACTAAGTGCTGCATGTCCTCCAGAACTTTCTGTATTATGAACTGGAAAAAGAACAAAATACAGCTACTGAACACTCTGAGTAATTAGTGAATTCATTGAAATGCTACAGCCTTGTACAGCAAACCACCTCTTGCTACACAGGCAGCTCTGGGGCTGATAACCAGGGACTGTCTGCTCAATAATGGTTTAATTATCAGTCAGTGTTTTGAAGCAAATGCTTTTCATACACTTTCTGCAAGTAAATCTCTGATGTATCCTGTAGCAAAACCGGTCTAGTTTCTCTGCACACTCCAAAAGGACCCTCTAATAAACCCTTGGGTTTGTTCCATTTATATGTGACCAGGAATATGAAGTCTGAGGTGTAGTTAGGCTTAAAGAAAGAATAAACAAGAAAATACTCATATTTGCCTGCTTGAGGATGTCGTGCAGGACCCAAAGAATATATTCTACTACTCAAAAGCCTACACAGGACACAAAATGTGAGTCCTGTAATGAAATTTGGTGGCCAATGCATTTTAAAATGAGTTACAAAAACTGCATGTAGCCATGAAACTCTGGGGTTTGAGCTTTTCTTTCTATGCTCTTCTAGTAGCATGGACACATGGCAAGTTTATCTAGTATCATGACAGGCAACAATGCTGAGATGGACCCTGCTCTCCTTTCTCCTCTTCCCCCAGGAGACTCCATTTAGTGAGACACCATCCGGTATGGACACAGCAAAAAAGATCCTGGGATTATTTAAAAATATTTCCTCAAAAAAATTTAAATATGTTGACTTACTCACTTTTAGTGTTACACACAATCATAGGAAACCACCAAAAATCAGAACACACAGGTGACCAGCCTGACCTTTGCTAAGTAAAACACAGACCACAGCTGAAGAGAATATTGGATGTTCCTTTATTTTGGGCATTGATTCCCATAATTCCGCTCAGATGATATGCACATGTTTATTTAGAAAAGTTACAGGCATTGGACATTTATGTTCCAACATTCAGAGCATGGCACACAACCACTTCCTCCTTCCTAGAGAGGGGCAAAAACCAACCTGAGGTTTCTACACCTGAAGATTCGTGCGATCCTGATACTTCTGGTAGGGATAATCAACGTACCAGTTCCTCCTTTTCCAGAAGGAAGTGGTCATTTTATCCAGGAGTTTACACTGTGTTCTGTTGCACAGCACGAACTCCCTCAGACGCTTCTTCTGGGAAGCCGACTTCTTCCACAGCTTCTTCTTGTAACCAGCCTGTCAGAAGAAAACACACACAGAGAAAAAAACAAGTTTTTAAGTAGGTCACTGCAAATACACACACAGGGCCACACTGCTCAGCACAGCACGATAAATCCCTCGCTTTCAGGCAAGTGGGAGTCTCTCTACAGAGCTTTTTTAACTTCCATACCAGCCACTGCCCTCCAAGGGAAGGAAAACAATTAGACTTTACACTGACTGTAAAGAACAGGTTCGTACTACCCAAAAAAGTCTCACCTTTCTCCTAACCCAGAGGCCGTTGTGCAGCCGGAGGAACCTTTTGACAACAGCTTTCACGCTTTTCCTCTTCCCCTTCCGTAGGCCGTAGTAGGTGAGAGTCCTCGCTGGCTGCTGGAGTATACTTGGAAGTAGAGGTGTGACACTAAAGAAAAAACAACCCCCAAAACAGGGGAAAAATAAAACAGGAATGAAACATCTTTTTCTAAAAGTAATCACTGCGCTTTTCACATAAAGAGAGATGAGAAGGGGCTGTGGCTTGCATGAAGGTTAACAAGGATTCATCTAACATTACAGCACAGCACCTGATGACTGAGGAACAGTAACTGCAGGGCTGGAGTCTTGCTAAAATTCAACTCAAAGTTATTGTTCCACACAGAACACCTTTTTTTTTTTTTTTTTAAATCTACTAAAAGCAGTCATACATCAAGCACAAACATTCAGCTGTTACTGGGATTCAGAAATTACTTTCAGAACATTATTCACAGAACAGTTCGGGTTGGAATGGGCCTCTGGAGATCATCCAGTCCAGCCCTCAGCAGCAGCAGAAGAAACAGCAGCGATTACAAGACTAACTGTAAATTGGGCTGCAGAGTATGTCCCATTTTACCTCCTGCTTCAAGCATTAATGGTACAGGAGGGGGAAGCTCGGGGCTAACACAGACCTGCTGCTGAGTGCAAAGGGGCCCGAGTGTCTCAGACAGAAGTATGTATATGCAGGTTGGGGTCAGTCTCTTCTCCCAAAAAACAAGCAGTAAGACAAGAGAAAATAGCCCCAATTTGTGCCAGGAGAGGTTCAGGTTGGATATCAGGGAAAATTTCTTCATTGGAAGGGTTGTCAAGCATTGGAAGAGGCTGCCCAGGGCAGTGGTGGAGTCCCCATCCCTGGAGACATTTAAAAGACACGTAGATGTGGCACTTGGGGACATGGGTTAGTGGCAGCCTTGGCAGTGCTGGGCTAATGGCTGGACTTCATGATCTTAAAGGTCTTTTCGAACCTAAATGTTCTATGATTTCATTATATTCATATAGAGAGAGGTGTTTCAATATAATATATATGTAATATATATATTACATACTATTTTATATAATTATATATAACAGTGTATTAATACTAAAAATATAAATGAGGAAAACTTAATACATTAAGAGAATACATACAATGTATATTATATATAATACATATGAATGTATCACATTATATTTTTATATAAAATAATATATTGTATATAAGTATATATAATATATATACAAATATATATATATTTTAAACATATTTTTACCTATCCATTTAAAGTAATAGGTCATAAATATGTTTGAAATAGTTCATATGCAAATAGGTAAAATATTTAAAATACTTAAATATGTAATTTATATATATTAAAATAGATAAGTAAAATATTTTACATATATATTAAAATACAGAAATAAAAATATTTTCTATCTAAAAATAGATGTTGAAATGCATAAAGATAATAAAAATACACAAAAGCATACATAAGTGTATAAAACTATATATAAATATGCAAAATGTATATAGATACATACATATGTACACATATATATACATGCATATACATATGCATACATATATACATATAAAAATATAAAAGCATACCTAAAAATATAAAAGCATATATAAAAATATAAAAGTATATATAAATATGTAGAAGTGTATATATACACATACATATACGCACATATATAGATACACACACACGTATATATACATATACACACATATATACACACATATATACATATATATACACATATATACATATATACACATATATATACACATATATACCTATATATACACATATATACATATATATACACATATATATACACATATATACCTATATATACACATATATACATATATATACACATATATACACATATATATACACATATATACACATATATACACATATGTATACACATATATACACATATGTATACACATATATACAAATATATATATACATATATATACAAATATATATATATACACATTATATATATACAGTATAACATATATGTATATATAACATACATTATACATAGTATACATATATAAATATATACAATATATAAGATGGCCCCAAGATATTACACACAAGAACTCATTTTAAGTGGATATTTTGCAGGAGGGACAACCCGCGCCAGCCGGGTAACCTGCTGAGCAACCAGAGGGTCCGCTGTCGGGCGCCGCGTCCCTCTCGAGCGGCCGCGGTGCCAGAGCGGGCCCGGAGCGGGCCGGGGCCGCGTCCGCTGTTCCGACACACCTGGCGGGGAGGGCGGAGAGCGGGAGCGCCCGGGGCGCCCAGCGCCGCAGGATCCCTGGGGGGACACGGAGAGACCCTCAGCACGAACTGTGACAACACACACGCACCCCCGAACCCGACACCACCCTGCACCGACACGACACCGACACCGACCCGACACCGCGCCCCGAGCCGCCGCCGGCCGCCATGGCCGCCGCTGCGCCGGGCGGGGCCGCGCCGGCGACGCCCACCGCGGCAGTGCCGGGGCTGCGGAGGGACCGCGCCGGGCTCCTCCCGCACCCAGGGCCCCGCACAGCCGCGGGGGTCTGAAGTGTCCCCAGCACACTCTCAAATTAATCGCAAGCTGTGGTGGAGGTTGACGTTGTATTGTCCTGGTCCACCCCCCCCACCTTCCCTGTTTTTAAGCCTTTTACTAAAATGTCTCGTAAAAGTCTCTACTAAAAAGTCTCGTCCACTAAAAAGTGGATTTAACTTGTTATTTCTGAACGTCACTGATGTATTCTTACATTTTTTTTTTCCGTTCTGAAATCTGGCTGGGCCCGCTGGAGGATGGGATGGAAATGGCTCCTCAGGGCTCCTCAGGAGAGAGAGTTTACGAGCTATTTGTGCGACCCGTGAAAGATTACACCTGCAAATTGTGCATAAAAGCTATATAATGTGCTGCGGTACATCTGTGTTACGTTCAGATTTCTTTCTTACTTTCTTTCTTTTGGGAAGTTTCTTTTTTTCTGTTATAACGCAGAAAATAAAGCCGTCTGGACACAATCCTGTGCAATGTGCTCTGGGATGACCCTGCGCGAGCAGGGAAGTGGGGCCAGGTGGCTCACTGTGGTCCCTTTCCATCCTGACTCATCCTGTGGTTCTGCGATTTTTAATTTTTTATTTTTATTTCACTCTGTCCCTCAAGGAGACGGTCCCAGGAGCGCCCGAATCCGGCGCGCGCACCGCCCCACCCCACCTCGCGCGACGGCGTCTCGCGACCCCTTCCCCGCGCTCCGATTGGCGGCGCGTGGCTCGTCACGCGGGAGCGCTCGCGCAGGCGCGGTGCGCTCTGAGGGGCGGGGCAGGGAGGGGGGGCGGAGGCGGCGCCGGCAGGACCCGCGCACGGCGCCTTCCCCGTGGGGCCGCGGCCGGCCGGCCGCTCCGAGTCATGCTGCGGGCCTGCCGCCGGGCGGGGCTCGCCGTGGCCAAGCAGGTGAGCGTTCGGCGGCGGGAGCCCGCGAGCCGCCCCCCACTTGTCACCGCTGAGCGCCGCGCCTGGCCTGCGGAGCGGGTTGGGGTGGGGTGGGAGTGTGGGGGGTTCTGTGACCGCGGCGCGCCGCGCGCTGAATGACTCGGCACACGCGTGCTCCGATAGGCTGCGCGGGCTTTTGACTGGCGCGGCCGCGACCGCCAATGGGCGGGCGGGGTGGGGTTGGTGGGTTGGGCGCGGACTGCGAGTCACGGCGTGCCTTGCAGGCCCCGCGCCGTTCCGTTACAGCGCTGCCCCGCCGTGGTGCGCGCCGGGACTCGTAGTCTGCGACGGGGGCTGCGGGGGGCGCCGCGGCTTGCACGCCGGGAGCTGTAGTCCCCGCCGCCATGGCCGCGCCGGGCCCGCCGCCCCGCTCCGCCGGCCGGACTGGGGTTAGCACCGGGGCCCGCGGGCAGGGCCTCGGGGGCGGCGGAGGCTCGGCGGGGCGCGCACGGACCACTGGCTCCGCGGGGCGGGGGTGGCGGGCGCGCTCCTCCGCGGGGAAGGACGGTGACCTTGCGTTCCCTGGCGCGGCCTCCCGCCCGCACACGGCGACACCGCAGGGTCGGGGCCGGCTCGGGAGCTCCTGTGCCCGGGGCGGGGAATGAGTAATTTGAGCGCTCGGGTGTGAGGGCATCCTTCTGAGCTCACGGTGGGACACCGGGAGGGCACAGCACGCCGGGGGGAAAGTGCCCGTGGGACCCGTGCGTTGTGTCCCGGACCTTTGCCTCTCCTTATCAGCAGAGATAAGGATGGTGATGTGCTGCAGAGCCCTTCTTAAAGCAGTCGGCCAACTTTAGGAAGCCACGGGGGTCTGTGGCGAGGGTGACTCCTCTAGCAAGGCCACAACTTTTGTTTCAGCTGTCTTCATGACTAATAAAAAGTGAGCTGATCAGATCATTTTTATTCCCTGCTCTCCATCTCATATTCTTTAGCCTCTATTCACGCCATTCAGCAAAGGAGAAGCTGTGCATACTCCCCTCCAGCACTGCAGCTGCCTTTCCTCTGCTGCTCCATAAGGCTGGAGAGTCCTCGGGCCAGGTCACCTGATGCCCACTGGAATAAGGCTCTGGGTTTGCCGGGCTGTGGAAAGTTTTAGCTGGGAGTTGAGAAGACAGAAACCAGGCTTTGGCAGATGTTTATCACTTGGGGCTATTTGCATGTGCTCAGCCTTTAACAGGATCTGGAACAGCCAGAGTGGTGCTTTGTGGCTGGAAGTGGGTCATCGGGCTATGAGTGAGAGGTGGAAGAATCACAGAATGGTTTGGCTTGGAAGGGCCATTAAAGATCATCTTGTTCCACACCCCCTTGCCACGGGCAGGGACACCTTCCACTATCCCAGGTTGCTCCAAGCCCCATCCAGCCTGGCCTTGGACACTTCCAGGGATGGGGCAGCCACAGCTTTTCTGGGCAACCTGTGCCAGGGCCTCACCACCCTCACAGGGAAGAATTTCTTCCAGAGAACTGTGCAAACACAGAGATGCCACAGCACTCCGTGAAGTTTGTTATCTATACCTTTACTGATTGTTTCCTTACTTAAAAAACCCCAACTTTTCTTTTATCCCTGCTTATATTTCTTGATGAGATCAAGTACAATGGAAGTCTAGTTTGGACAGAGAAAGTGGGCATGCAGTGACATAATTTTTATACATTTTTGCTTTTTTTTATTCATGTTGAAGGGAAGTTTTGTTCCATACTGTAGCACATGCACATGGAGACTGTTTCAGGTCCTGCAGACTTTCTGCAACTAAAACTTGTTTCTTTTTGGGTAGCAAAAAGAGACAGAAACTGGAAATTAGAAACCAGTGTTTAATTATAGTGCTTGTGTTGCAAGAGGTGCAGAGCTGGGGACTCTAATCAAGAAGGGCTTGCCTGATCTGAGATGGTAATAGGTAGATTTTTCACAGAAGTGAAAACTCCTGTCACGGAAATAAGACCCTCTGGCTGTTGGCATCTCTGTTATATAGAAGCTGACAGTGAGGCAGGTCTGCCTGTCTTTTGGGATGTTCAGATACTTTTTTACAGGTTAAAAAACCCAGTTGTCTGAGGACAGCTGGACCTGGTCAGGACTTTGGGGTAACAGGACCCTGATGATCCTCGGTGTCTTGAGCAGCCTTAGAGAGCCTGGAAGCAGAGTGTGGCTGGATGGGAGTAGCAAAGCAGCTGCTGCTCCCCAAAGCCAGAGCAGCATGAGGGTATAAGTATGAAAAATCCCAGTAGAGAACTCATGGTGGAGAGTGGGAAAACTTCTCTCTTACTGTGAGCTCTGTGTGTCAAGGATCACTAAGCTTGTTAACAAGTAAATTTAAGTTGTGGCTTTGAGAGAAGTTGTTCTTCATACCTTGATTTCCTAAATGTTTGATGCTACGTGTGCAGTGCTGCAGAGGGAGTCTTCTCTTATTTGAAGTATTTTTGTAGTTCTATTTAAAAGGAAACAGAGCTTTTAGTAAAAGTGTGTGATATATAGCAGAAGTCTTGAATGATGGGAGATCAGAGTTCTGTGGTCAGATGTCCTTGTTACACCTGACCTCTGTCATAACAAAAACAAACTTCCTCTGAAGTTTCTGGTTTGGTGATTAAATAGTAGATAATGAGTGTAAAATAATAATCATTTAAGAAGTTGGGTGAAACAAATACAATGTAGGACTGCTGGAGGAGGAGGAAGGAATGGAAACAACTGCCCCTGCAGTGCCCTTGATGTGGGGATCTGTGCTGTCTCTGTGCTGCCTCATCCAAAGGGTTTTCTCTGTCTTCTGCATGACAGCAAATGGTTTATTTCTTCCTTTTACACAGCATAGCAAAGCATGTGTGATGTATTTCCTCCAAATCTTTTGAGGCATTATTACTAAATAAATAACAGTGTTGTAAAAAATGACAAACTCCTGGGAATTATGCAAAGGGGAGATTAGAAACTACCTACAAGTTTCCGAGTTATGGTGATACAGCAAATAAAACCAATATTATTATGATGGCCAAAAGGGAGCAAGGCTTCTTTAAAAAAATTATTTTTAAAAAATCAGGGATTTTTTGAGGCAGTGCTGTACTTGGATGTATTTGGATGTGAGGGAAGACAATCAAACTTGTGTTCTTCTTCATAAAACCAATACCTACAGACTTTTGGTTGTTGTTGCACTGGCCAGCTGTGGGAATTTGTTGCAAAATCTTGAAAGAAAGTTGATGGGGGCTTGGTTTGGGTTTAGTTGTCACTGCCATTGCTACACGTGTGAGAGTCCAATGCCATACATTGAGGGCCTATGTTTTAGTTCCTCTCCTCTTGACAAAAAACAAATAAAAATGAGGGTTTGTCTAATCCTAGAACAGCCCAGCTTAGAAGGGACCTCAAAAGGTCATCTGGTCCAAAGAGCATCTGGACTAAAATCAATAATCCCACTGAAAAAACCCTCCTGATGTGCAAAGAGTAAATGCTGAGCTACGAGAAGCAAATGTTCTCCTGGCTCCCTGAGCACAGCCCGGTCCCAGGAGCAGGAACAGATGTGTTTACTGAGGGTGTAGAACTAAGTGTTGTTTGCCATCACTCAGTGTGAGTAGGGGTTTAGCCAACATGGACATGGCTGAGCTGGCCCAGGCACCAGGGTTGTGCTTGTGGGAGCCTCCAGGATCACCAAGAAGGCAGGTACAGCCTGAGCAGGGAGGTGGGAGTGACAGTGGTGCAGGGTGGGATAACCTCCAGAAAGGGAGTGATGGCTTATTTCCAGGTGAGCACTAGGCAAAATTGGGTAATCCAAAAGTGTTGGAAGGGACTGGAAATTCAGTCTGAACTGATTAATAGAAAATCACTTTATTTTTCCCTTCTCATTTCACTGGGTTGAGCTGTATGCATGATGCTGAAATACTCATGGTGAAATAGGGACGTACTGAGAGTCAGCAGCGTGTTCAGCAGTTGATAACAAAATTATTTACAGGGCTTTTCTTGGTGAAATTCCCCTTGAAAGTACCAGTGACGCCTCAGTAAAAAAGTCAGATAATCAAAAACATTACAGAAGTTATTTATTATTTTGTGACCTGTTTTATCCATCACAAACCAGAAAA
Organism: Manacus vitellinus; assembly: GCF_001715985.3. Classification (NCBI taxonomy): domain Eukaryota; kingdom Metazoa; phylum Chordata; class Aves; order Passeriformes; family Pipridae; genus Manacus; species Manacus vitellinus. The sequence goes on along the minus strand of NW_021940910.1, from coordinate 76,388 downwards.
CCAACCATGGAGTACAGAGGAGGCTCCTGAAGGTCTCAGGGGTAAGAGGAGCACATTTCCTCTTACTGTACACGTGTTCCTGCTACTAATTAAAAATGTTTTGGCTGCCCTTCTGGAAAGAATAAGAATTCAGTGTTCCTGCCCTTTCCTGTCTACACTTTTGGAAAAGGATGGGACCTAAACCACAGAGTTGTGCCTGTTGTTGCCATGTGCAAAAGGAAATAGAGAAACTTGGCTTCTGGGGTTATGTTGTAGTGAAGGATCTCCCATTCTTTTCTTTTTTAAAGAGAAAATTCCCAGTTGGGCGAAATATCTCAACTGTGGGAAGAGTTCTTTTTGTGCCTTGTACTTTGATTTCTCATGAATCCCATATTTCTCTGTTAGTAATTCCCATGTGGGGAAAAAAAAAACCTTGGAGGGGGACAGCTCGTTTCCTTCTGAAGGCTTAGAGTAGCTTAATCAGTCCTTCTGGTAAATCCTAATTTCCAGCTAAAATACAAAGATAAAAATCTTGGGTATTGTGGTTTTTGTAAAGTAGAATTTAATGAAATATCACTCTTCATATACTAATTTAATTTCTGTTAAAATCTGATGCCTATCTGGAAAGTGTATGCGTTGTTAATTCTTTTAAAGGAGAAGTCTCGGTGTGGAAGCTCAGGGAGAATTGCTTGTGTGTCTTCAGAATTAAAAATAGTTTAAATAAGTGTTAAATATAGTTTTTGATATTTTTAAGTATCTAAACAGCTGCTGTTGTCTCCTGCACTGCTCACACTGAGCTGTTCTAGTGCAGGAGGTTGTTAAAGAGAATCTGAACTAACTGGGGGCAGGGAGCATAAATAAGCAAAATAAATGCAGAAATAAGCTGGGGTAGGGTTTTTTTTCCCCATATCATTTTCCAAAATGCCTAATTATTTCTTACAAAGCCCTCTCCCTGGAAGCTGCACAAGAGAAAGCTCTCCTCTCTGTTTAGGGAAGAGAGTCCAACGTCGCTGTCCTGGCGCCGGTCGTGCTTTCCTTCAGACGCGTGCGGGATGTGGTGATGGGGCAGATCAGTCCAATGCTGCTATTGAGGTGGAGAGATGTTCAGATGTGCTCACTGCTAACTCTTGCCTCGTCCACCCCCTGCAGAATAACCAGTGTGTGAGAGTGTCCCTCCGTCCATCACGGCTGTGCCGCGGATATGCCACCCACTCGGGAGAGTCCGGGTACGTTCCAGGGCTGGGAGGGTGGGACTGGTGACGACTCACAGGCTGTTTGATGTTTGCCATACAATACAGTGGACATGGCTTTGACTCCTCTTCCCTCCTCAGTGTGTCTGCAGGCAAAGTCATTGGTGCAGGTGTCCTGTTTGTGGGTGGAGGAATAGGTGGAACCGTCCTGTATGCCAGCTATGACAGACAATTCCGGGAGAGCGTGGAGAAGGCCATTCCCTACTCCGACAAACTCTTTGAGATGGCTCTTGGCCCTGCACCTTCCAGCACACCGATGCCAAAGAAACCAGTGAGTGTTTCCCATTCACCCCCACCTGTTCATTTTTCTGGTTTTTAGAGAGAGTGTCAGCTCTTAGGTTTCAAATTCTGATTAATTTCGGTGTGTGCTAAGAATTTAAAAAACTTGAGAATCTTTCAGATTTCTGAAATTAAGAAGGTTTAAGAATTACGAACTGAGGTGCTACTTTGTGCTGCATAAGTGGTGCTTGTGCGTTTCCCCAAATCATCTCGTGATTGTGGTCTGTGGGTTGTGAAACTGTTATTTTTATTTACAGTAAAATAACGTAGTAAAATCCCAACTGAATAGCTGCTCTGCTTACACCCAAAAATAGGAGAGACAGAGCCAGGTGATGGGCTGGAATTTAACGAGGTTTAGTGTAGTTAGTGATGTTGCAAGATTAGAAAACTCTTATTAGTTTGGAACATTGATGATATTTCTTGTTTTTATTTTTCAAGATACAGCAAGGTCCACTGAAGATCTCATCTGTAGCAGAAGTAATGAAAGAGTCTAAACAGCCTGCTCCTAAATCCCCAATAAGCAAACCAGAAGCTGCTGCTCCTTCAGAGGAAAAAGAAGGTAAATTTACAGAATGTCATGTACAGAGAAGCAAATGACCTAATGATCTCCTGTATCATGCATGCTAGAGTAGATTAAAATAGTCCTTTGAATGGTTGAAGATAAACATTATTATTTCTTAGAATTAATGTTATTTTGTCTTTGAGCCATAAAATTTGCCTAAAATAGCTTTAGCTCTTTTTTTCCCTATTTTTTTTAGGAAATGTATTTACTATATAGAATATTTGAAATCTAAGATAAACACTGACTAACCTGCATAGTTTAGATATGAGACTCAGCAGGAGGAGAACTTTGGCTGCTGGACTCTGAGGCTATTTGCCCTCTCTTCTTGCAAGCACAAGAAACTTAATTTTGGATAATTGCTGAGCTGCTGTAGAGCCAGATCAGGTGGAAGTGGTTTAGAGAGGAGCAGTTGCCATGTCTTTTTACGTTTACCTCCCATGGCTGTGTGTTTTTGTGACTAATATCTTGTTGCCATTTGTCCAGGAAATCCTCTTTTTCTGGAAATAACAACATCCGTGTCCAATTAATAGGTTTCTACAGAGGAAAGAAATTAAGTCTTACAACCCTGATTCTATGTTATAGAACATATCATAGAATCACAGAATGGTGTGGGTTGGAAGGGAGCCTTAAAGATCATCCAGTTCCATGGGCAGGGACACCTTCCACTAGACCAGGTTGCTCAAAGCTCCATCCAGCCTGGCCTTGAACACTTCCAGGGCAGAATCCCCTCCCTGGGCCTGCTGCCCACCCTGCTGGGGGTGCAGCCAAGCACATGGGGGGTGTCTGGGCTGCAAGTGCACATCGCTGGGTTGTGTTGAGCTTCTTGTCCACCAACACCCCCAAGTCCTTCTCCCCATATCTGCTCTCAATCCGTTCTCCACCCAGCCTGGATTTGTGCTCGGGATTGCCCCGATCCAGGTGCAGGACCTTGCACTTGGCCTTGTGGAACTTCCACGAGGTTCACACGTGCCCACCCCTCAAGCCAGGTCCCTGTGGATGCCATTCCTTTTCTCCAGCGTATTGACCACATCACACAGCTCAGTGTCATCCCCAGACTTGCTGAGGGTGCATCAATCCCACTGTCCATGTCACAGACACAGATGCCAAACAGCACCAGTCCCAACACCGACCCCTGAGGGACACCACCCTTCACTGGTGTCCACTCGGACATTGAGCCATTGACCACAACTCTGAGAGCAGCCATCCAGGGAATTCCTTATCCACCAAGTGATCCATCCATCAAGTCTGTCTCTCTCCAGTTTGGAGACAAGGATGTTGTTCAGGCCAGTGTCACAAGCTTTGCACCAGTCCAGGTAGATGGTGACAGTTGCTCTTCCTCATCCACCAACACCGTAACCCTGTCTTAGAAGGTCACCAGATTTGTCAGGCACAGTTTGCCCCTGGTGAAGCCATCAGTCTGTCATCAGTCACTTCCTTATTTTCCATCTACCATAGCATGGTTTCCAAGAGGATCTGCCCTATGATCTTGCCAGGCACAGATGGGACTGATGGACCTGTAGTTCCCTGGGTCTTCCTTACTTATGTTTTTAAAAATGGGAGCCAGTGGGAACTTCACTAGGCTGCCATGACTTCTCAAATGATGGGTAGTGGCTTAGCCAGTTCCCTCAGGACCCACAGAGGAATCTTATCAGGAGCCATGGACTTGTGCACCTTCAGGTTCCTTAAGTGGTCTCAGGTGGCGAGACTGGAGCACTTGACAGTGAACACTGAGGCAAAAAAGTTATTGAGTACTCAGCCTTCTCCATATCCCAGATAATTAAATCTCCTGTTTCCTTCTGGAGAGGGCTTACATCTTCCCTGAGTTTGGAGGAGGTGATCCTTGAATATCAGCCAGCTTCCTTGGCCTCCTCTTCCATCCGGGGCTTTATCCTATGGTACTCTACCAAGCAGATCCCTGAAGAACCCAGGGTCTGCTCTCCTGAAGTCCAGGGCACTGAGCTTACTGTGCACCCTCCTCACTGTCCCGAGGATCTGGAACTCCACCATTTCATGGTCCCTGCAGCCAAGGCTGCTCTTGAGCTTCACATTCCCCACCAGCCCCTCCCAGCTGGTGAGAGCAAGGTCCAGCATAGCACCTCTCCTCGTTGGCTCCCCTATGACTTGGAGAAGGAAGTTGTCACCAATGCATTCCAGGAACCTGGATTGTTTATATCCTGCTGTGTTGCCCCTCCAGTAGATATCAGTGGTTGAAATTCCTCATGAGGACCAGAGCTTGTGAACATGGAGCTGCTTCTGTTTATCTGTGGAGAGCCCCTTTCACAGGGCCTTCCTGCTCGGGTGGCCTGTGGCAGACCCCCACTGTAGTGTCCTCTGTAATCCTGACCCTTAAGCTCTCAGCCAGCTCCTCATCCATCCCCAGGCAGAGCTCCACAAACTCCCATCTGGTCACTGACATAGAGGGTGATCCTTCTCCTCATCTTCCCTGCCTGTCCTTCCTAAAGAGCCTCATCCTTCCATTCCATCACTCAAGTCATGGGAGCCATCCCACCATGTCCCCTGGCAGCTTTGGTGTAAAGCCCTCTTCACCAGCATGGCAGGCCCTGGACCTCTCCCTGTGTGACAGATGGACCCATGAGCCCCTCCTGTACTAACTGGTTTGTTCTGTAACTGTATTTGACAGCAGGCAAGGCTGCAGCACAGATCATCTCTGCAACAGGTGTGGCCATGTCGGTGCCAGCTCCGGGGATACAGACTGAAGAAGGTGAAAAAGATCACATGAATGCAATGAAGGAAACCCAAATCCAAATTTCAAGTGCACAAACTCTTGCTTCTGTGTTGGTATTTGTCAGTGTTTAAAGGTGTGAGTCTCTGTGGCTTTTGCAGAAGAAAACTTCCTTCATCACAGATTTTTAATGTAGTAAGAAGCTAAGATTGATGCCTGGGGCAGGTGTAGGTGTGAGCACCAGAGGGAATGCTGCCTTTATGCTGAACTGAACTTGTCCAGTCCAGTTTGCCTCTGCTCTTGGGGGCTCTCTGATTGCTGTTCAGAAAAGTGTCTCTGCCCAGGGCCAGGTGAAGAAACAGCATTTATTGTTAAACTCAGCAAGAGACACTGGCTTCCAGATGATGGTCTCTTTCAGATGAGATTATATGATACTGATTTCTTCCTGTATGAACACATTTCATAAAAAGTAGGCCAAGGGTAAGTAAGTACATGCTGCAGAGTAGCATCAGTGTTGCTCAGAGGTGACCTGGTGGGTTTTGCAACGTGGGCTCCCTCCTCAGTTTAGATGCAACTTGCTGTTGGTCTTGAGAGCATTAGTTAAGCCAGTGCTCACTCTCAGAGGCATTTTTAGGAGCTGTAGGCAAAGGAATAGAGGATAGTTGTGATTCAGCATTGTGAGTCACCACAGCCCTCTCATTAATCCTTTGTTGTTTTGGTTGGGCTCTCTAAGTGTGCCAAAGGGGAACTGAAAAAAAAAAAAGAATGGAGATTGACTTAAAATTTAAACTTGGCTCCATAAGTGTTTTTCACTTCTTGCTTTGCCTTTTACTTCTGAATCTTGTGTAATTTTGTGACTAGACAACATAAAATCTCCAGGTGCATGTGAGGTGTCCATCTTTGATTTTCAGATGTGAGGCTGACCTTTGTAATTAAAGATTCTTGAGGTAGTTTCAGAAGTCAGATCTACAAAGCAACACTGACTATAAAAATCAGTTTTGATAAGAAAGTTATTTCCCTGCAAGTAATCTGTATAATAATTTGGACTAAACAGTTTAAACAGTTTAACTCCTTTTTACTTCTGACTAGGCAAAGAACATGAAGGTTCCCATGCTATAAAGGAGCGGTCACCAGAAGAAGTTGCGGCCCGTCTTGCCCAGCAAGACAAAGAGGAGCAAGAGAAGATAAAAGGTGAGTCCTTACTGTCAGTGTCCCTGTCTGTGTTCTGTGGGACAGAAGAACTGTGGGACTGCATTGGCTTTAGAGTTCCAAGCTGCTTCCACACCCCTTCGTTGTTGTCCCCTGTTGAGGGGGCAGAATGAGTGGTGTTGGAAGCTTCTTCCACCCACTCAGGAGTAACTGAGAGTTGAAGAATAATAGAAAATCTGAGGTTGGAATGGACCAACCAGTTGAATGGTTCAAGGAAGACAGGAAAATTTACTTGTTTTCTCTTAAGAACCATTATAAGAAGTGAACATGGGATATACCTGCAGCCCCCTGCAAAATCATGGGAAAGGTCTCCCGCTGAGTAGAGTATTGCTTTTAGTGCAGACTTGCACCTTAATGCTCCTGCTCTAAATGAGGAGCATGTTTTGTGACCTTCTGTAGGCTGCTGTGCAGTTCCAAACTGACCAGCTCTTCTGGGTCATAGAAAACAATGTAAAGAGATGCAGTAACATGTCATTCTACTAATTATAAAGTTCTTTTCTTTATTGTCTAATTGACTTTATTATTTTTTCCAGCCCTTGCAGCAACTCTAGAAGGAGCCCTAAACACAACTGCCCGTGTAACCCTTCAGGCTATCACTGCCCAGGAGTCAGCTGTGCAAGCAGTGAATGCTCATTCCCAGATCCTGAAGGAGGCCATGGATAATTCTGAGGTGAATGGGACAATTTTTTCTTTTTTATTGTGTTCAGCAAATTTTAATCTCACAATTAAACTTGGAAACTTTTCTTGTAAGGTCCTTCCATTTATCACAGTTTTAACTAATCTTTCCTCTTGTGAAATGTGGTGTAGTCAAATAATACAGTGGTTTTGACTGGTTTTGATTTTTTTCGTGAACTCCTTTATTTCATTTTTGTAGGAAGAAAAGTTCAAGTTAATACATTAATAGTTTTCACATTATATTTTAATTAATTGTATTTTAATTCCCAAGACCTTTTTTTTTACCTAGTTAAGGGTATCACACTGTCCACCCCAATAATTCCATTGAACTTATTCCCTTTGCTGAAATCTTCTTGCTTGATTGTTCATTTCTTGTCTGGAAATGGGATGGGGATGTACAAGTGATACCTTTTGTGGTCCTGGTGTGCTCACACTGGGGTTTGTCTGGAACTACTGCTGCTCATTCAGTTCTGGAGCAGAGGATATAATTCAGTTGTTAATCAATTAGGGACATGTGGGCAACTAACCAAGCACCCAAGACTTAATCTAGTAGTTAGTAAAATAACTGTCTTAAGAGTTTGCTTTTAATTATTAATTATTAAGCTTGCTTGAAAAATAAAGCAACTTCAACGTATTATGGTACTTTAATACATGTAGAGATTTCCCCCCAGAATTGTTGTGCACCATACAGTGATCCTCATGTGAGCTCTTCTGCATGGACAAAGGTTCTGTGGCTCGGGAAAAAAACCCCATTAAGAATCAAATAAGACCAAAACAAAACATGGGAAGAGAAACATGATTTGTAAAGCTTCCAGCTGGGCTGTTGAAAAACACGAGAACCTTGCTCAGTTTGAGTGAATTGTTCAGCAACACACGAATCTCTGCAGGCTTTCATTTTTTCAGTATCTCTGACTTAGTGGTTGTAACGACCCTAATGAGGAATCTGTGCTTCCTTCTTAGGAGGCCGGGGAGAAGAAATCCTCCCAGTGGCGCACGCTGGAGGACGCGCTGAAGGACCGGAGGAGAGCCGTGGACGAAGCTGCTGACGCCCTGCTGAAAGCCAAGTGAGTTGCTTAGTTTAAGTCTTGGAGTAATAAGTCAGTACTGCTCATGTGAGGGCTGGCAAACACCAGAGGAGTTTCTACAAAGCAGGGACTCACCTGTGTTCGTACTGAACTGACGGGTTTGTGCCAAACCAAAAAATAGTTTTATACGCTAATGAGTATTTTAATTTGATGTGTGTAAATCTTGGGTGCCTGTGCATGTGGTCCTCACTGTACCAAAGAGTCTGAAACAGTCCTGCTCTTCTTTTAAAGCACTTGTTTATCTTCTTAGTACTTCCACATAGTTTTGGTAAGTTCAAGTTAGATTAAAAAAAACAATCCACAGTCCTTTTAGTATTATATTGGATCATTTTGTCAATATGAAACCTATTGTAAGAGAAGGCTCTGGGGAGACCTTCGAGCACCTTCCAGCACCAAAAGGGGCTACAAGAGAGCTGGAGAGGGACTTTGGACAAGCACATGGAGTGATAGGACAAGGGGAACAGCTTCAAACTGACAGGGCAGGGTAAGCTGGGATATTGGGAAGAAATTCTTTACTGTGAGGGTGATGAGAGAAGGTTGCCCAGAGAAGCTGTGGCAGCCCCATCCCTGGAAGTGTTGAAGGTCAGCTTGGATGGTGCTTGCAGCAACCTGGGATAGTGGAAGATGTCCCTGCCCCTGGCAGAGATTTGGAACTGGGTGATCTTTAAGGTCCCTTCCAACCCAAACCCTTCTGTAATGACTCCACAACTGCACTCCCTGTGTATTGAGTCAGTAACATCACCAGCTTCTTTTAGTTGCAACGAAAAATTAAACCTTCCAGCATCCCTTGGCAGTTCCATTTGCCCACAGAATTGCTTTTAAGGTTAGATTTTTACTAAATACCTGTCAAAGAAAAACTTAAATTCTGAAAGGGAGCTCATCCTGTGCCCAGTCTCTGTATGAACCACGCTGATGTACATTGAGGGTACAGGGGTCATTGCAGCAGAAAAAAGTTGACAGACAGTATCTCCAAGATGCCCTTGTAATGAGGTTAGAAATAAATCTGGAAACCCTTTGATGCTTCTGAGGCTGAGAGGGTAACATCATCCTTGAAGTTGCATGGTTGCTATTACATTATAAACTTCTCTTATCTTTGAAGTTGCTGTGCTGACTAAAATTAGCGGGAGGTGTAACTGAGGTTCCACTTTGTAAAACAAAGCTAATGCAAACCCCACATGCACTTTTCATTCTCTATTGCTCTACTAGATATCTTTGCTTTTATTTATTTTCCTAATTTATTTATTTTCTTAATGTATTTACTTTAAAGCCTGTTCCTTATTCCAATGAGATCACTGGAAACCTCCATTGGTTTTAATGGATTTGGAAAAGGAGCACTTTTCCCTTTATATCCAGTTGTGCTGGAGAAAAGCAGTTCTTTCCTAATTACAAAAACCCATAATCTGTCTTTGCAGAGCCCTATAAATTTTCTCCCATCCTCATTAATCTCCACCAGTCACCATGTCCAAAACACTTCTGCAAGCGTAAGCCATCTATATTAAAAATGTTTCTTTGCTGGAAATGTCTGCTGTCTGATTCTAACTTAGTTTTACTAATCCTAACTCCATTCAGTGAACTTTCATCTTCTCTCCAGGTAAATCTTAAATACTAATTCCAGTATAAATAATTCTCATTTTACATGGAATAGCCACAGTGGCATCTTTAGGTTTCGGGATGTGGAAAAAAAAATATCTTTAATCACAGCATCTTAGAGCTGGTAGATAGGAAGCAGCAGTAGAGTTACCCAGTAGTTCTTCCTATAAATACCAACAGCATAAAGTAAATTTTCTTTGGGGTGATAAGCCCTGCATGTGTTACATTCAGCAGCTGCTTCTCTTTCCAGAGAGGAGTTAGAGACAATGAAAGGTGTCATCGAGAAGGCCAAGAAGTCTCAGCTCACAGGAGCCAAACCTCACATTGTTGCTGCAGAAGAAAATCTCCATCATATGATCACTGACTTGGACAATGTGGTGAAAAAGGTAAAATTTCCTCACAGTGTTTGTAATTGCCATTAGTGTAGGGAATCCTTGGCAGCTTGCACAGAGCCCCCATTCCCAAATCCTCTGTAGGAGGTGAAATATTTATAAAGTGTAAATCGGTCCTTTTGTAGCTGCACTCAGCCTCTGAGCTGGTTGTATTGCCAATGATCAGACACCTCTCTTTGTGGAACTTGAACTCTGTCCTGAAAGAGCCTCCAGGCAGCTTGATTGGTGTCAGTCCTTTCTGGTGGAGATTTATAATTCTTTCAATTTGATTCCAAGAGGAATTTAACATGAGGTTAGGGAGGAGTTGGAAGAATGTATGCTAATGACTTGGGGGGTAAATCACTTTGCAGTTCAAAAGGCTGGGGAAGAAACATAAAGGTGGAATTTATCTCCCTTTGCAGGACGGCACAGGGTGGGTTTTTGTGCTCTCCCAAGTGAGTTTGCTTTGGTTGGGCTGGAGGGTAACAATATCTGCCACTAACCCAGGGCCTGTTTTTAAATTATGTGCATCTTCAATTTCAGTACTTGCCTTGAAAAATAAACTGGTGTCATTTTTATTACAGGTTCAGGCAGCACAATCTGAGGCCAAGATAGTAGCTCAGTACCATGAGCTGGTGGCTAAAGCCAGAGAGGAGTTCCAGAGGGAGCTTGACAGCATCACCCCCGACGTGAAGCCAGGCTGGAAGGGCATGAGTAAGTGTCCCACTGTGGGGTTACATCCTGCTTGTTGCACTTTGTTTGTAGTGCTTCTGTAACTACGGCCACCCAATGTCCAGCATCCCAATTTCCACATTGGTTGGTTGGTTTGAAGTGGAAATTAGTTCAGAATTGAAGTTATGAAGAAGATTAGTTCTGGGAACTGCCTGTGCTGTATTGGAAGTGTCATAAACTGTAGCTCTTGTATGATAAATACCATATGGTTTTATGAACATCTCTTCCTTTCCCTGGTACTCCAGGAAGGGAGCCAGGTCACTGCAGATTTGAGTCAAATCTGTTACTCACTGATCAAGTCTGGCTGACTGTGATTATAGGTATTGTAAAACATCATTATTACAGAGTGATAAAGAACTCCCTGAGTTTCTCTACATCATCACTGAAACCAAGAGATTTCATTGCCCATACCCTGCCTTCCCCAGGACATGTTATTTCTGAATTAAACTGACACTGTGACTTACCTGTAACAACAGCCAGTGCTGCACAAAGCAGTGAACAGGCATCTTCACAGTCAGCTCACCCACAGGAATCCCTCTGCTCACAGCTTCCCTTACTCACCTTAACTGCTTTGATTTTAAAGACAGAGTTGCAGAAGGTGGAGTGTGTGTTCACCATTACTGTGGATGAGCTACTGCAAGAACCCATGTGTGGTATATCCTTGGAGAAATTACTGCCTGTGGTATTTAAAAACTAATTCCCTGAAAAAAAACAAAAGAAAAACAAACCCCTTCTCAGATACTTCCAATCAGGGTTTAACCTAAATGCACTAAGTAATCTCGGACTTTTCTGACCTCAGTGTTGAGAGGCAGCTGTCATGGCTTTATTTATGAGTTACAGGGATTTTAATAGAAGTGATAATTGCCATTTGAAAAAAAAATGTGGTGTTAACATTGCCTAAATGTTTTTTCTTGAAGTATGCAATGAAGAATTAAACACTATTTCTTAATGCTACTTTATGCCTTAGAAAAGTGGACCTTAGTCCCCAGTTCATTTTCCTGGCTAAATGAACACACCAGGTCTCTGGAATGGTCAGTTTTCTTTTAAAAAACAGCTAACCACACACCCAGTATATGTGGGGAAAACATTTTAATTAACAAATCGTTTGTGGAGTTTGCTTTTGGGATGTTAGTTTTGAAGAAAACAACTTATTTAGACACCCTGGAGGTGGAGCTGCCTTTCCTTGCGAAGGATAAAAGGAGAACATCTTGGGTTTTGTGATCACTGCCCTTCTGTGGGAGGAAAGGGGAGCTCCTGGTGGCTTCCATGTGCTCCATTTCTTACTGGTGTGACCTACTTATGCATATGGGACGGACTCGTTGGGGTCCCTGGCTCTCACTGCCACTTGGGAATTTGTTTCTTTATGATCTGCTTCTGTTTGTAAGAACCTAGAAACATCAGACTGAAGTTTCCAGTGTCCTGTAGTACTTTCCTACTTCAGACTTGTGTCCTTGCTTTGGCTGAACTTAAAACATCCATCTGTGGGTTTCCGGGGGTGATTTTAGTGGTTGGGGTATCTTGGGCTACATCAGAGACTTTTATAGTTGACATCCTGTTCTTCCTGAATTCCTGAAGTCTTGGGCTCATGTTTAAGTCACTGTAGATAAGCTCTTAGTTTTCTGTTTTACTTTTGCATGATTGCCTTGCTGTAGTGAACGTGCATTAACTTTTCCAACCTCTCTCCTTTTCTGTTGCAGAGATAACTGACTTAGGTGAGTTACTGCCACTTGTTCTTGTCCTCTGAATGCCATCTCTTCTCTTTGTCCTGTTCATGTTTGTGTGGTGCATGTACAGGCAGTATCAACAAAGGGCTGAAACGTGGCATTCCTAGAACATTTCTGCACATTTGGCACAATTAAACCACAAACTCTGTTCTGTTTTAAGTGTTAAGTCCAACAGCTGAGCTTAGTGCTGCTGGTCACTTGCCCACTGGACACAAGCACTGCTGCTCCCAGTCCTCCCTGGGCCAGTCCTTTTCCCAGCACCCAGCACCAGAATAACTGAAGCACTGTGGAATTTAATTTCACTTGCTTTAGACCCTGCAGGAATGCTTTCCCAAGTAGTCCTGGTTTTCCATGCAGGCAATTTAGCTGGCAGCCAGTGCAAAATGAGCCTCAGCATTTCAGGTCACCAAATGCTGCAAGCATATCTTGGGTCCTCCTGTCCGAGCAGGAAAAGAGTAAAGACCTAGCAGATACAATGTGGCTGTGATTCCTCCTGCTCCTTGAGCAGCCAAACCTGAAAGGTACAAACTCAGGGGTAAGAAATCTGAGGAGATAATTGAGCCTGTCTCACACTGACTGCAGTGTTTTCAGGCACCCATTTCTATGAGCTTGTACCCACTGGAGGTGTCAGTGCTCAGGGTTTTACATCCCCTGCTGCTCTCTCTGCTGGCACAGGGGAAAACATGTGGTGGTGTAAAGACCAAGAAACGAACAGAGTTGTCATCAGTCCCCTCTAATCGAGTTTGACACATATATGGGAGTGTAAATAGCTGGGAATAATTTGGAAGAAAGTAAGGTGATTCCTCTCCCAGAATGAAAGCACTCGCCTGTAGGTGTGGTTCAGAAAGTGGTCTCGGGTGGGCATTGGCACCGGGCAAGGGCTTGAAGTGCTCAGAAAGTTTTCCTAGAACAAGCTCACTGGTCACAACCCCAGGGAGCCTCAGAGCACTCGGGTGGGAGGCGGGTGAGCCCCGTGGCAGCAGATTCCCTGACTCCCTGTTTCCCTTCAGCCGGGCAGTTGTCCCCGGACGACCTGAACTCCCTCATCGCCCACGCCCACCGGCGCATCGACCAGCTGAACAGGGAGCTGGCAGAGCAGCGTGTGAGGGAGCAGCAGCACATCGAGACAGCCCTGGAGAAGCAGAAACTTGAAGACAAAAAAGCATTTGAGGCAGCTGTGGCCAAAGCGCTGGAGCGTCACAAAAGCGAGATCGAGCTAGAACAGGAGAAGAAGGTAGAGTGGCCTGACACACCTGGTTGAATCTCTGGCTCAGAAGGGAGGTAGAAAAGGGAGGGGAAGCGCACAGAGGAGCAGCTGGGGTGTTCTGAGTGGTGGGAGAGTTCAGATGGGTGACCCCCAGGTCATGGAGAGGAGGTGTTGAGCAAGGAAACTTCTGCAAAGTTTGAATGGTAAAATCACACAGTGAAACAGGGAATGACTGTCGTGTTACTCGTCTGCTGTTGGAGATAGGATCACTGGGTCAGAATAAATCACAGAATGGTTTGGGTTGGGAGGGACCTTAAGAATCATCTTGTTCCAACCCCCTGCCATGGGCAGGGGCACCTTCCACTAGACCAGGTTGCTCAAAGTGCCATCCAGACCTGGTCTTTACCACTCCCAGGGATGGGGCATCCACAGCTTCCCTGGGCAGGCTGTGCCAGGGCCTCACCACCCTCACAGTAAAGAACTTCAGTGTCAGTCTGACCCAGTATGGCCACCATGGGGCTGTCAGTCCCTCCGTCCTGCCTCCAGGAGGTGTCTCCATGTTCTTCCACTCTTTATTTGATTTCTTTCCAAAGGACTGTGGAACCTCAGAATTTTAATACTGCTTTGGATGTGAGGCAATTGCAACTTAAAAATGTAGGAATTTGGGCATTGGAGGTTTTATCTTTTGAGATCCCATGCTGCAGGCTGACACTTTTGCCAAATACTCCTGTTTTTGAAAATGGGGTTAAACACTGAAAAATTTGCACTCACATGAGAGAAACTAAGGATTTCACCTGTAGCCTGTCATTGTAAAGACTGCAATACTTTACAGATTAAAGAGCCCTACTGATTTAGAGCTCTTTTAGAAGTTGCTTGAACTGTCATCTCTGTATTTAATGGAAGGTTGGAAATGAAACAATCCTTTAAAAAAAGCCAAAAACCAACAGAAAAAACTATTCAACCGCTCCTACATAAACCTATACCACCTCTCTTCTGCAGTCTCAAGTGGCTGTGTAGGGAAAAGGTAATGTGTTTTGTTTGGAAAGTTGTTTATAAACACCCAAGTGTTTCATTGGACAAGTTACTGTATTTATTACATACTGTTGTGATAGCTGCACTAAGGGCCTCCCGTGAAGCTATTCCTTAACAGCTTTACAGAAAAGCTCAGCTGTAAAACTGGACCTCAGCAGCTTTTTAGGATGAAACATGGGCTTTGTCAATGCCACTGCTGTAAATGTACCCTCAGCAATCCCTGGTGTGTGGTGCAGTCACGGTGGGACAGGCAGGGCTGTCCTAACAACATGTCATGTGTGTCCAGATCGAGGAGGTGCGGGAGGTGATGGAGAGCGAGATGCGGACCCAGCTCCGGCGCCAGGCTGCTGCCCACACCGACCACCTCCGGGACGTGCTGAAGATCCAGGAGCAGGATCTGAAGGTGGAATTTGAGCAGGTAAGGGAGAAGAGTGCACAGAGGAATTAAAGGGATAAGTGCAGTAACTGTTAAATTCCCCTCAATAAGGTTTCTCACTGGTATATTGTGTTTTCTGTACACATTGTCCCTAGCAAGAACAACAGATTTAAAGAAACATGTCTTAAAAGTAAGGTAAATATAATTAACCGTCTGTTTCTGGTCTGATACATGTATCTCCCTCTGTTTCAGAACCTAACGGAGAAGCTCAGTGAGCAGGAGATGCAGTTCAGACGCCTTACTCAGGAACAGCTCGACAACTTCACCTTGGACATAAACACTGCCTACGCCAGGCTGAAGGGAATTGAGCAAGCAGTTGAGAGTGAGCACTGAAATCCCATTTGTTTAAGGACTTGATCCCCAAAGGCCCATTACCCAAACCTGGGTGTCTAAACCCAGGCATGTAGCTCAGGGGCCCAGGTTTGCCACACTGCTGAGCACCCAGCAAAAACCAGATGAGCGAATCTAAAGGGGTTCTCCCAAAACCTGTTGTTTTGTTCTGGTTCTGAATTGTGGGGCAGACTTGCTTAAGAGCAGGTGCTGAGGGGGTGGCTGCTTTGGAAAGCAGAGTGTGGAGAGGAATAGCTTTTGCTGCTTGTGCTCAAAACCACGTGCCCCAACTGAGAGTCCCTTCTTGGCTCACCTTGCAGGTCACGCAGTAGCAGAGGAGGCGGCCAGGAAGGCCCACCAGCTGTGGCTCTCCGTGGAAGCGCTCAAATACTGCATGAGAACAGCCACGGGGGACAGTCCCACGGAGCCCCTGGGCAGTGCAGTGAAGGCCATCCAAGCCAGCTGCTCCGACAACGCCTTCACGGAAGCCTTAACAGCGGCGCTCCCCGAGGAGTCCCTGACGCGGGGCGTGTACAGCGAGGAGGCCCTCAGAGCACGGTTCCACACAGTCCAAAAACTGGCAAAGCGAGTGGCCATGATCGATGAGACGAGGAACAGCCTCTATCAGTACTTCCTGTCCTACCTGCAGTCGCTGCTGCTGTTCCACCCCCAGCAGCAGAAGCCGCCGGCCGAGCTCAGCCCCGACGACCTCGACACGTTTAAGTTACTGTCTTACGCCTCCTATTGCATCGAACACGGAGACCTGGAGCTGGCGGCCAAGTTTGTCAACCAGCTGAGAGGGGAGTCCAGGAGGGTGGCAACCGACTGGCTGAACGAGGCACGGATGACCCTGGAAACCAAACAGATTGTGGATATCTTGACAGCTTATGCCAGTGCTGTGGGGTTGGGAACAACTCAAGTGCAGAGTCAAGAGCCAGGATTGTAGCTTTGGAGGCAGCTCAGCAATTCTGTGCAGGAAGGAAATCCCATGAGCTCCCAAGGGTTCAGGCCGAGCTGTTGGCAGGGGCTGGAAGTGTTAAATCAAAGCACGGGTACCGTCTTGTTTCCTTGCACTGTATTTAACTTCACCATCTGTTGTATTTTTATTGGGTTTGAGTTGTCATGACAACCAACTTCAGGAAGCTTCCCTACAATTTGTGTAAGAATTAATGTTTCCCCATCTTACCAAGTGGGCTTGTGATTCCAACCAAAATAATGTTTGTAACCTGCCATTAATCATTTGCCACTTTGTCAGCTGAATAAAACAAGACTTCAACCACTTGCTTCTGCTGTTTAGTCTCCTGTTTAAACATAAACTACAGCTGGAGCAGTACAAGCTCAGCCTTTTTCCATGACCAGAAGAGTTAAAACTCCGGTTTACTCCTTTCAAGGAGCAAGAATTCACTGATGTGATTCAATTTGTACAGCTTTAACAAAAATAAATGAAAAAAAATAAATCCATGTTTGAGGACAGGATCCATAGACAGAAGCTGGAGTCAGAGCACATACTGTGGTGAATTTCTACCCTGGAATGTTTCCTGTCAGACCTGCTGTGATACAGTTTTAGAACACCAGCTATTTCTACCAGGAAGCCAGACTTGGTTCAACCATGAGAGCTCAGATTAAAACCCAAGCTCCTTCCTTCCTTCCTTCTCTTACTTTTCTCCTACTTCTTACCATCATTGAAGAGAGATTGATCAACTTAGAACTTGCTGAAATGAGGAACTGGGGCTTTGTCTACTTGTTCCCAGTTTTAAATTGTTGGTAGGATAAAGCACAAAGCATTATCACCACCCTTGGAAGCCCTTTCTCTTGACTCTATACCTGCAGCATCATCCCCATCAAGGTTTTATATTTCACAAACAGAATCAAATGTTAATTACATTTCACCAGAATATGGTGTAATTCTCTCAGGAGCAATCCTTTGCTTTATTCACAGTAATTACCTTAAAGAAACCCTTCAAGCTGAGCAGCACAATGCTGTGAGGGCCAGTTAATGGCACAGCACTGCCATATTTCTTCCCAGTCACCTTCTTGGCTTTAGTTCTCTGTTCTGCATGAACTTCACTTTCTCACAGAGCAGCAGCAACATTTTGTAATCACCAGTTTTGCTCAAGGGATTATCAGAACACGGTCAGCTTTAATGTCAGCCATTTATTAGACAGAGGCTCCAGCTGTACAAAGTGTAGTTTAATATCTACAGTCCAAAGCCTGTCCCAAAACACCGAAATGATGAGGAATAACACCACAGGTGATGAGTATTGCATTAACTGCAGTGTTCACATGCAGAGTAAACTCGGTATTTAAGCAGTTCATTTAAGTTAGATGGAAATGCATTAAATCTGTTGCAGGGTCAAGTCATAAGAGGCCCAGAGGAAGTCTTGCAACTGCTGAGCAGCCTCCAGGATGCACAGCACCCCTGTTCCTGCAGCCCCTGGTACCTCAGTGATGCTGTTCACACAGGCAGGAGCCAGCCCATGCAGGTGTGCTGTGGAGGAAACTGAGTGCAGCCCACACTGTGTCCCAAGTGACCACAAAGATTTAACAGGACAGTTCCTCACTTGCTCCAACAAGGACGTGTCTTTCCAAGCAGGTCCCGTATCAGAACATTCCCAGTGCTCAGCAGTGCTGCAGCACCTTCCAGAAGCCACTCCTTCAGGAATTCCACTCTTCACAGAAGCCTCCTGGCGTCACAGCAGTGGCTGCTCCCAGTTTTCCCAAGGAAGGCAAGAGGGACAGCTACTCACGGTCACTGTCACTGTCGCTGCTGTCACTGTCACTGCTGTCACTCTCCCACTTGATGCTCTCCAAAGTCTTCCTGTGATGTAAAACATTCAGTAAACAGTTGTAAACAATTGTGACTTTTGCTTGAAAAGAGAAATCCAAAACACAGGGCAAACACCCTCCAAGGAGAACATGATGGGCTGTTTGATGCCTATTGTCCTCAAAGGACAGGTCCGCCCAGCGTTTGGTGGAAGCACATCCACATCCTTTTGGAAGAGCAGACTACTTCAGTTACCTCCAAAGTTCTGGGCCAGCTGCTGGGCTTCTCTTTATTTATTCCCTTGGACCAGAACAGGCTCCAAACTGTGGTCCCTCAAGGCTCAGCCCATCATCTGAGCTCAGCTGCAGCAGCTCAGCAGTGAGCAGTGGTGCCTGGCCAGAGGTGACCATGACCCTCTGAACCTGGGGGCCAGTGCAGGGCCTCCCTGTACCAGCCCCCTGCCTTTACTAGGCTGCAGCAGGGTCTCTGAGGTGGATAGACCCAGCTAGGAAAAGATTCTGGGAAAGAAAGGTAATAGCAAGTCTGAGCAGTGGACAAGGCTAACTCCTCATCATGGACTCATCATCCCTTCCCTCCTAAGTGGGTGGATACAGCATGGAATCAAAAACTGAAGAGCTGTTTCAGTCCCCTCAACACACCAGCACATCATCCTGAAGGCAGTTCTCTGCTCCCTTGCCACAGAAATCTTTCCACAGGAATCACCCCCCAGCATGCTGTCTCTACTGTACCCCTTCAGCAGTAACATGAAGTGCTCCAACTTACTTCTGTGCTTCAGAGAGTTCAAACTCCTCCTCTGTTCTGCTTTTGAGCCTTTGGGATGAAGGCAGGCCGAGGGAAGCCGCCAGCTTTACCAGCTTAATGGCCTCATCTGGGCAATTGGTTTGCTTAGCACAGCTCAGGAACTCATCCATCACCTTGTCACTGCAAAAGCAAAGGCACAGGTGACTGTTCATGGGAGGTGGCCATTAATTTACAGCCTGTGCTTTAGACAGGAGAGGAGGTGACATTTTCAGATCACTCAACCAGCCCAATACTGCTCCTGCCTGGAATTTCACCTCAGCCTTCACCCTGAACCAATGTGGTGAGTTTGGGAACTCCTGTCCTAGCAGAGCAGGGCAGGCACTGAGTGACACCAGGTGTTTGGCCCTTGGTACCACACACGCTCATGGTGTTCACTTGGGCAAGCTCTAATTTTATACTTTTATGTTAAAAAACCCACCCATACAAAACACATTACTATTCCTTAGAAATTGTGTTCTACTTCAAACAGACTTCCCCCCCCTCAAAATCTTGAGACAAGCGAACTGTTGTAGCCTAACAGGAAATCACCTAAGATTTAGGATTTGACTTGATAAACTTGTCTTCAGGAACCCAGGCACCTCTGAAGCACCTGTGCTTGGTTAAGAGCACAGTGGATTTTTTTTGAGCACATGGGAAACCAGATGTTCTCAAGAGTCCTGCTCAGACTGATCTGTACTCCTGAGTTCATCGGCTCTCCATGGCCCAGAGCTTCATTCTCTGACATCTCAATGGCCAACCCCTTGACCCCCCTCCCACTTTACTTTTCAACATGTTTTGAGACAGAAAGGTCTTGGAATATATCTGTTGGATAAACAGCCATGCTCACAGAGACAGACACACACTCATGTTTTGGAAGCAAATGGACCACTATTGTCAGTTATTACTGGGGGTTGGACTACCTGACCTTTAAAGGTCCCTTCCAACCCAAACTGTTCCATGATTCTCTAACAGAAATGCAGGATCTCAGCCAAATGGGACACTCAGTACCTGAAGAACCCAAAGGTACTTACGTGGGAATCCTATTGGCTTGCTGGAAATGCTCCATCATGTTCCTATTCAAAAGAAAATTACATAATAATTAAAAAAAACCACATAACACAGGAACAGACAGGTATTAAATCTCTTGGATGAGCCTCCATTTAAACACAAGCAAGCTTACATTCATGAAATATTCCCCACAGATCTGAAAGGAGCCCATGCCATATTCTTGCAGGTGCAAGCTGTACCAGCTAACTTCATTGATTATTTTAACACAGAATATCTAAAACTAGTGCAGAATACATAGAAAATGTAGCTGGTGGCAAGTTTCCTTTAAAATATTACATATTTTTAGAAGGGTACTTGCCACTTCTTTGTTTTAAATGAATCAGTGCAAAGGGAACATCTGTATTTAACAAAAATAGCTCAAATCTTAAATTGGAGGCTGGGTATTTTTACCTCCATTCCAAGTTCAGAGCATGTAGGACAGTAAATTCTAGGTACTGGAGAGCTCTAAAATACAGTCTCTTTAGAGTTTGATTAGGGTTAATTCTAATTAAACTAATTAATCACTTTAGCAGTTTGAAATCCAGACAGTTCTAAAAAAATCAGAGAATGGGAAGCTGTGGGCAATCAGCAGCACTCAGGGAGGTGATAATCAAACCCCTCCTTGCCATAAGCAGCTGTATGAAGCTCTACACCACCTACTACATTAACTTCTAAACCATTTCTGAGAGAGACAACTGTAACCTGGTGCCAAGAATGAACAATACCATTAAAAAAAACCCCATCACATTCCCAGCAGGATTTATGCCCTCTCTTTGCCAGCACTAGCATTCCAAGGCAATCAGTCTTTAGGTTTTCATTTTTGTGATCAAGCTTTGAGTCACAGTGTCAGCAGGCCAAGAGCTCACATGGCCCACACCTACCAAGCATCCTGGATCCTCCCAGCCCTGGAGAACAGCACCACCACATTGCCCAGAGCGCTGCCTGTCCACTCCAACGGGAGCTGCTCCCTCCCAGCAGGCTCATGGGCAGCTTTGATGTCCTCAGCACACTTGGCAAACACCAGTTGAATCTGGGGAAATATTGTGCTGTTAATCCCAAAACCTCTAGAATTAATGTAACCATTTCAGTGCAATTTCTCCTACAGGTTTGCTCCGTATGTGATTTAAATTTGGGAATTAGCAGCAGTGAGAACCATCTTCCACTTCTGTCAGGGCAACTGTCCCCACTAGGCAAGATCCAAGGTGGCTTTGCAGGGACAGCTGGTACTTAGAGTACCAGCAGTACACATCTGCCTGCCTTTAACACTCTGAAGCTTGAGAAGCCAGTTACTGCAATGAAATCCTTGGCAAAAATCCCTGAATTCTGCCAAGTGCTTCCCCGAAGATTTGGCTGGCTGGGCTGGATTACTTTCCAAACCTTGTTAAGGAAGTGATCCTCCTCTGTGTTAATTTGAGGTTTCTCTACAGGGAGAGCTAAATTCTTCACAGTAGCTTCTATGGGGCTGTGTTTTGGATTTGGGATGAAAAGTATGTTGGTAACACAGGGTTATTACACTTGAGCTTTCCAGTAGCTCGGCTTTTCTGAGGATGGTTGAACACCTCCCTGCAGTGGGAAGTGGGGAATGAGCTCCTTGAGTTTTTGTACTTTTCCAGTCCCAGTTCCTTCCACCATCCATCCCACTGGAGAGGAGTGAGCTGTGTGGTGCTCAGCTGTTCACAGGGGTTAAACCACATCAGCTTCCTTACCTCATCTGGGTGCTGGTCCCTGCTCATCAAAGACAAGAACTCTTCCAACAGCTCTTGTTTCCTGGTAAACCCCAACTGTTTCACATCTGTTTAGAGAAAGGCAGTAGTTGGTAGGATTAAGATTTGACCTGATCTGCAGAGGGTCCAGGTGATTAGATACCTCAGGCCAAGGGTTGCTATGTAATTTTGTCCTTTACTACCTGTAAAATTTCACTGCACTGATTTTGCTTATAGAAATCCTGTGCTGTTCTGATTACAGATTCTGTGCTATGTTAATCAAAAAATCCTGTTAAGAAAATAAAGCTTTAATTGTAACTACAAATTAGTGCTGTCATCATTCCGCCAAGGATCCCTAAAAGAACCATCTGTCCCCTCAGTGTTGGTGACAGTTGGATATTTTCTGTGTGCTAAACCTGTATCTGCTTTATTGTCTCCTCTTTTTAAGGGGCAAAAAACAGGAAAATAATTTAGACAAGATAAACCTGGGCTGCAGGTTGAAATACTACTCTCTGTAAGCACTCAGTTTCCCAGGACACTGACACTGCACTGACACAGCCATGATCTCTAAGATAGTCTGTGCTCTTGGTTCTGCCTTTAATACAACAGCCTCACCACTGCACTAAGGAATAACATCCCTCATTCCAGTGCACCTTATCATGGCTACTCTGAGCAATGGGAAGTTCCCAAACCCACTCCCACTTTGCACTGCTCCTGACATTTGTCAAACAAACTGTCCATGTGGCCATCACTAACCTTCCCAGACTGAAGGGATGAATTCCAGCTGGTTGGCTGCATCCAGTGCTTGAAGGAGGTCCAATATATTTTTAGGAGTTGGATAGAAGAGCTGATGAAGGAAGAGAATCATTTCAGTCACCTGTAACTGCTCCATTTCTCCAGACTAAAGCTCTGAAGCTCATTTACCCCAGCAGGCACTTACTGAAGGTGACATTTCCTTGTACCACTTCAACACAACCTCAATTTGTTCCATCATGCACAACAAAGAAAAGAACTTTGACCTAGAGGAGAGACAGAATGTCCTAATTCAGTAATGGTTAGACAAACACTAGCAAATGATGGTGTGCTGATCAGACTTGTATTGCAGACCAGGGAAGTTTCCCTGTGTGATTTCAACATTTCATACAATCAGAAAAGCAGCAGCGAATTTAATGAGAGGACTTAATGCTGACACTACATAACTGGCAGAACTAATCAGAAGTTAGACCACTGCATTTTAAGATCTTAAAAAAACAAAAGCCATCTCCCTGCCTGATGCCAGGTTTGAGCTATGTGAGTCTGTCTCAAATACAACCTCTGGTTAAGAAACACTTTAAGAAATGAACTAAATTAACCTTGTTACTTGTCAAGTTCACAACACAAGCCTGGGTCCTTGATCCACTGCATTGACTAGGAAAATGTCCCCACACTAAGAAATTATGTTATTTTGGTGTTACCTCCTAAGCTGCCATCCTAACTGCACAAAAGGACTGTAAAAAATACATCTGGTTGGTCTAACTGCTGGATGGGTATTGAGATAAACTGATGCTCCAAGACAAGTTTGAAAACCGAAAATAAATCCTAAGAATCACTGTTCTTAAGAGGGACCCAATTCCCAAGCTGCACATGCAATAACCAGCTGGTGTTCCATGTTCAAATCCTAGTTTGTGCTCAAGCTGACAATACAAGATGCTGAGCATAAGCTGCACCTCACTCACCAGTAGCCATTTAACCGGTCCACATCCAAGAATTTCCAGTTGTCTCCCTTTGCCATTGTCTCATTTAACTGATAGGCAAGCTTGATATCCTTAAGATCACAGCACTGCAACAAACCAGTTGGATTTTAAAGATAGAAATATACCACGCCATACATCCCTCTGAGACTCACTTTCACAAAGGTACACACATTCATCACAGGCATGCAAGTTACCAATTTGGAAGGGATCAGGCCGAGAACTGCAGAATTGTGGGGGAAAGTTACAAGAAATAATGAAAACAGATGAAAACAGGAGATACTGAGAGCTCAGTCTTGTATGACAGGGTGGAAAAACTCACAGGCAATTCTGAAACAGCTGGAGAGCTCTAAGGAATGCTGGTGGCAGGGAAGAGGCACTTACCACTTGCATAGCAGTGGAAAAAAAGTTGGCTGAAAAGGAGAAAACAGTCTGTTAGCTTCAAACTTCCAAGGAGACACAGAGCAACTCATTAACCCATCCCCCCCAGAGGACAGACAAGTTCAATTAGAAAGCTCAATTTGTAACTCAGTTTGGCATTGTAGCAGAAACTTTCTAGGAAGAAACTTTGGTGGGGCAGGAGTTGGGTGGCTTTTATATCCTTCTGGCAACAGCTTAGAGCAGAGAAAGAAACAGTGTAACACACATAGCAGAGAGAAGCAAACAAAGGTGTACAACATTCTGCCTATTTCCATGATTCTTTCCTAAGACCAAAAAAAAACAAAAGCTGGTAGAATTACCTAATACCCCTTCTACAGACCCATGCTTCAGTTTTCCATGAAGTTTTATTTCCTGACATTTTCTGAAAAGGATTAGGAAGAACTAGAATAGGAAAACTCACACCACGCTACAACAAAAACCTGCCATTCACCAGATGCGTATCATGAAGCTGCTACCTGATGTTCCTCCTTAAACTAATCTTGTAGATAGCTTTGGGGTTTTTTTAATTCTGTGGAGCCCAAATGCTCATTCACATGGCTTACACTCCTACTTCCCCACAGAAGCTAGTGCACCAATGCACAGCACGATTTCTGGCACTGGAATTTGTCCTTCTTTGTCTCCAAAGGGTATCAGAAGGGACTGAGAAGCAAGGTGCATGCATTTTTCCTAACTGAGTAAAGCTACCTGAAATTCATAGGTATCTTTTCACCCAAGCTTACCCAATGCAGATTGTCAGATATATGGAAGACCTTACCATCATCAGGGTCCTGGGGAGTGAAACTTCTCTTTTCAACCTCATCTAACACCTCAGAGATGATGCCTGATTGGGGAAGATCAACTGTGGGACAAAGAGACAAAGCAACACATCTCAGTTGTGCCAATCACTTCCTTAGTGAAGAGCATCAGCCTGCAAATACAACATGGAAGTGGAAACAAGTAACATGATTTAAAACAAGTGTCA
Source organism: Manacus vitellinus (assembly GCF_001715985.3). Classification (NCBI taxonomy): domain Eukaryota; kingdom Metazoa; phylum Chordata; class Aves; order Passeriformes; family Pipridae; genus Manacus; species Manacus vitellinus. Next base: position 51,797 of record NW_021940910.1, on the reverse strand, counting down.
TGATTCCCTTGGTGCTCCACACCAGCTGCAGCTTTGTGTGCTCTGAGATTTGCCCTACTATTGCCAGATTTCCAGAGCTGAATAGGGCAGATTTAGAAAGAGAAAAGTGCTTTCTAGCAAGGAATCAAATAGGCTGGAAGTTTGTCTCTTAGAAGGCTGCACTGGGAAAAGCAAAGCATTTAACGAACAAACAAAACAATTTAAAAGAGGAAAAACAAAAAAACCCACAACCAAACCCAGAGAGACTCCAGAGCAGTTCCTTCACATTTCTTAAAGCACAAGGACTGCAGTTACACTACTGTGCCTATTCTCTTCCTACAGCCAAAATTCTGTGGGCATGGAGTCTTGAACAGTTGGGCTCCTGCTTTTCTAACACAGTGATTTTTCACTACAGCTCCAGTGCACAGAACTGTTGCAGAAAGAGAATCCCTGTGCAATTTCATCCCTGTGCGTGGCACAGTCCATGAAATCACACACACTGGGGTCAGATCCAGCCCCCACCAAGACTGGGTAGCATTTGCTCCCTGTATGAGCTCATCATCCTCTGTAGCTTTTTTTTTTCCATCCAAGCAGAATCAGGCTGCACAGGTAACACTAAGACCACACACGTAGGAGCTTGTCTTTTAATCCATAAATCAATCACCCATGACATTTGGAAAGCATTTAAAGCAGATGCTGAGCAAGACACATCCATGGACAAGCCGATATCGCACGTACCGCCTCTGTAAAATATCGACAGGAGGTGATCGTACGTCGCGAGGCTGGGCTCTGAAAAGCAAAAACACTGAAGTTACTTCATCATTCCTGGCTGAGCTTTGTGCCTGACTCTAATTCAGTCTCTTCCCTCACAGTCAGGTGTGCATAAATTTACTCAAGTATCTCTCCCCGTCCACCCTAATGCTGGAGCAGACCTCATGTACACCCAGCTGGGAGAGATGGTATCTAAGTGGATCACCAGCTAGGACATCCCATTTCTATGGGGGGAGCAGCCAGGATTCCCTGCTCTAAATTAAAACAGAAAGTACTTCTTTAGCTACTTCCCCTTCTGCTCATGAATGTGTCTTTAGCCTACCAAGAAGCACATTACTGGGGCCCAGTACACTCCACAGGACATCAAATCAGTTGTGCAGATACTTCCTTGGTTTTTGCAGCATTTATTTGAAATCAAAAAACATTATTTAGATCAAAAGTTTTTTTCTGTAGAGATGCAGATATACAGACCTGAACTGGCTTGGGTGGCTTGTGAAGTACATCTTCCCTCCAACCAGGAATCCCTGTGTTGTGTGCTACTTAACTATTCTATCCTGCAGTTGGCACTGGAATATAATAACCATTGAATATAATAAATACCCTGGTTCTCTTACCTATATCAAGTGCTTCCATTTCCTTCAATACCATTAAACACATATTTCTGCCCACACCACCACATCTTCTCAGAGTCTTCAGTAAAGCATTAAAAGTTAGCAGATTTGGTTGCACTTCCTGTTGGGCCATGTGAGTCAGGAATTCCTTAAAAAAAAATACCCAAATCCTCAGTGCTTTACATGTTACAGGCTGCAGTTCAGCTTTCAGACAGGTTATACATATTTCCTCAACCTAGTCCTTCTCAGCCCCTTCAGATGACCAACTTTGCTTTAACTGATCATTTATTGAGGGAGTACTGTCTGATTTTTAGTTACTTTGACCAAATCCCAAGGCTACAACATTACAGAGGATCAGATCTTGGAGAATTGTGTCTAGAACATCAAGAAAATTTTTATAGTTACATACTACTTCTCCTTACTGATCTTATGTCATTAAAACTGGAGCCCCATATGTTATCCCTCAAAATTCCATTTCCATCACAACACCATGAATTACAATCCAAAGAGCTTTCATCTGAAATTGTTGATTTTATCTCCCAGTATAATTTCCTCAGTTACTTTCTGTCCAAGCAGTTCTTGGATCAGGTATGTTCTCAGAAGGCAAACCACTCTGCAAGGGCAAGGCTGGATTTTGTACATTTGCCACTCCTCCACAGTTGGCTTTTATATTTAAACTAGAGAACTTCCTTTGCAGAAGAAATTAGTATTTTGGGACAAAGCTCTTGCTTTTCTAGCAACTGCAAAATTTTAATGGTAAAGCAGACCCAGATCCTACACTCTTGCCCCTTCCCCACCTCTTTTGCTCTACCCTCCTTACCTTGGCTAATTCCCATCTTTCTATGAACCTCTCCTTTAGATATGGGACTGCCTTGATCAGTGCGTTGAAGGTGTGCACATCAGCTGGAAAAATGTAAGATAATCCACTTTAACTGACAATTTATTAAGCCTACAAGAAAACAGCTTGTTCCAACATGGCTCAGCTTTTGGCAAAGTCTCGTGCAGACCTGTTTGCAGTGAGCCAGCCACACGCCAGCTGCACTGAAACCACCAGTCTGCACTCAGCTCCCATGATCCAGCTGAGGTCCGTACCCCTGCGCCAATCATCACTGCCATGGGACACACACTCATGGACCCAACATGGGGTTCTGGTACTTAGGAGATCACAAAGAACCAGGAGACACTTACCCTTGTGCCTTTCATTCAGCATGTCTATGTACATGTCATAAGCTTTAGAAGGAGCCCCATGCTGAAAAAAAACAATAAAAATAAACAATCTCTATGACTGAGATTTCACAAGCTGAAAAAAATCCCTCAGCACTGAAGAATAACTTTACCTTCACCATCCCACGGATCATTGTGCAATAGGAGTGTGCATTCCTCTCTGGGATTATCTTAAATATCCTCTCAGCATGGTTGTTCTCCCTAGAATCAAGGAATAAGCCGAATGTTGAAGAATGAAATAAAGGATAACTTTATGAAAAGGATTCAACATGTAGAGCAAAACAAGGGGCTGTACCCCCAGTGGCTGACAGTCAAATACCAAATTACTTGTGATACTTTGAGCTGTTCTACAATCATCAGATTTCCATCAACACTTTAACACAGATGTATTTAACAAGTAACACCTGTGAGTATGGCCTGCTGAAGACCTGAATTCTGTTTTAGTAACAACCATGCATGTGCACAACCCATTGAATACGGGAATATTGGCAACATTTTCTATACCTCCATCTAGGGCCAGATGACTGTGAACCTCTTTGGAATTGTCTCTTTGGAGCCTTCTGCTCTGAAGCATTCACCTGGAGAGATTTTTGTAGAAATAAGTTTCTCAGAGCTCAAAATTGTGATTAAACATCAAATGACTAGATTTGGCAACAACACAGAAGTTCACCAGCAATTTATATTACCAAAGGTGTTTTTTAATAGGTTACATAAAAATAACTTCTATTATATTTTCTATTAGAATGTTCAGAAAACAGTAACTAGATTAAGAACATTTATGTTATTAAACGTATTAACATGATAAATTACATGTATTTGTGGAGTTGGTGGGAATCATTAGACTATAGCAAATACTCTGTAGAACCCTGTCTTCCCAGGGACAGCACATCTACTACTGTCCCCTGCAACCTAATACTCTGATGTCACACAAGGAGCCCTCAACTTCATTAAAATCCAGTCAACATGGTTCAGACTGGAAGAAAATTACCTAGGTGATCTACACTAGAGTTACTAGAGGTCTTCTTTGCAGGCAACTGTAAAAACAAGGCTGTCAGGGAGAAACCGTTAATTAAGCACAGCTCAGCAGAACTAAACCAAGACAGGGTTTCATCTACTTAGTTCAGCTTTACACCAACTACTGTTGTTACTAGGTCAGACACTGGTTTTTTATAACACTTATCTTCTGGGAATGCTGACTGCATCTGACCCCCCTCAAACCATCTATCAGGCAAGTTGTCAAAGTACAAAAAACTTGACATCATCTTGATACGCTCCCACTGCGTGTGAAACAAATTATTAGAGATCAACAGGTTTTTCATACCTCTGGTTCTTCCAAATCCTCTTTTGCTTCTTCCTCCTTTTCAGAAGTAGATTCTGCATCTCCATAGAAGGATAACAAATCTAAAAGGCTGTTTGTGGTCTCCAGAGATACAGGGGTACCTTTAGAAAAGGAGGATTTACGACAGTCAGAGAAAGTAAAAAGCACATTCTGCAGCCATATCAGAAAAATGTGGGCACCCAGTTACACCACTTTGCTCTCTTTCAACACAAGGACATTCTCTAGCAAGTCTGTAAACACTGGGTGTGACAACAGTACTGTCATGAACCCACTCATCACAGGAGACAATTTTAACACTGACTTAAGAGTATTTGTTTTTCTGCTGAGGCCACTGAAAGGGTAGAGTTTTCCTGATCAGGTGGAAGAGGGAAGTGGCAGCTGGTAGCCAGAACTGTGAGGCAGCATAATACCAAAACAATGTCTGAAATTTTTAGTGCTTTACAGAACTTCTCCTGGGATACACTTTGTTGTGAAGACCATTTCATGCATTTCACTTTCTATGAAACAGATTTAAAACCAACACAGGAAAAGGATTTCATCTGCTTCCTGTTGAAGAAATCAGTTGTTCTCCCTATGACCAAAGTGACACACAAGAGAAGCAGTGGCTAAGATTGGATTATTCTCCAATAACTCTAGAGAACCACTTTGCCAGACCAGAGTCGGTTGTGAAAGGCAGAAACACAGTCACAAAACTGTCCCCACAGCCTGTGACAGCTACTAAAACATTTTTGGCACAATTTAAGCAGAGCTCTACTGCAGAATCTGGCAGGTGACCACATACCTGCTTGTACAAGCTGATCGAACATGTCCACAGACTCTTTCACCCTTCTGAGGCGGATACGCTCCTTCAGAGCTTCCTCACTCACCCCTTCAATCTGAGGTGTAAGAGTCTCAGGCATCAAGCACTGAAAGCAAAGAGTGAAAGTTAGTCATGAGCTCAAACCTTGCCTGAACTATCACTTAAACACTAACCAAATACCCTTAGTCTTCACCCAATACACTGTTTGCAGCCTAACAACAGCAGTCCTTTTGCTGATGAAGGATCACACACATCCTCATCCCTCACTTTTGTGCCATCTAAACAACTTTGCTCTTCTTACTTTTGTCTCAAGAACCTGATATGATATCGAACTCCCAAGGCAAAATGTTCACTTCATAATAGAAACACGGTGCTGCTTTCATAGCAGTCTGCAAACCAGTTTACAAATCATCCTTTTATGTTAGCTTTGGACCAGTCTGACACCTGAATTCACTGACAAAGCACAAATACAATGAAAATTAAAAGCAAAAAGCTTACTGGTACATTGGGCTCTGCAAAAGTCTTGTCAAAATACTGAGGGAAGTTCTTAATGATGTATTTTGCAGCATTTCTCCCGGACTCCTTTGATAATGAATAAAGACGCTGCAGAGAAATTAGAGAGAATGACATTAATAAATAAAAATTACAAGGCCAAGAGTGAGGAGAAACATTTTCTGTAACTCTGAACATTCTGATGGGATCAAATTAAACTCATGCTTTGTTTTCAACTTATTAAAATCACAGGCACGAGACAGCATTCCAGGTAAACATTCTGGTATTTATGTCAGTATGTCTGTTCCTTAAATGTCACTGTACTTCTTTGTTGCTCAGTCAAGAGACACAGTTCTATATCACACATCTCAAATCCTGCACTACTACCTCAAGCTCAAAAGCATCTCTCATTTTAGAGAGAAAATTCTGAAGAAAAAATCTGACACTTCCATTTTCTTTTGTAATCAAACCCAGGCTCCAATTAGATAAGAGTCTTCATAGCCTAGACAAAGGTGGGGGGGAAAGCTATCAACGATCTGAAAGGAAATACTTACAGAATTGGCTGCATTTCTTGGCATAAGGAAAGGGTCATCTTGGAATATATAATGAGCAGCAGTGGGGTCCTGTAGGGAGAAGAACCCAGGACTGAAAGACTTCCAGTTATGTTCACAGGCCTCATGGAATTTAAGGCACAATAAATACTTCCACCATAACCACCACCCGATGCACATCTTACAGAAGTTCCCCGAATTCAAAAAGGCCTAATCTGTTTGGAAATAGTTTTAAAGTATTTCCATTTTACACACACATGCAGGTTAACATGGTGACAACAAAACTATAACATGGCAAGCATCAAGTGCTCTGCAAATGAAGTAGGACCCCAACTGTAACAGCCTTGGGAAGCTGAGAAGACCTGAAGGTTTTGATTCAATTCCCAGAAGTCAAGATAGACAAGATTAAAGAATGGCATCACAGCATTTCCAGCTGTTGCCCAGCAAGAGCAGACACTCACTGCACTTTACAAGGCTTGCTTTCTGGACTGAGATTGGGAAGAGACATTCTGGATTGGGAGGCTGAACTAGTAAAGGAACTTGCTCCTGATGTTAACAAAAGTCTTATTAAAGTACTGCAGCTTTCACTGGTAACTGCAGCTCTCAGCATGAGAATGAGGCTTTAAGGACACAGGAAAACATGTGGAGCAAAAGTGAAAATCCCATAAAGACCAGATGTAAAAGTCCCTTCTATCATTTATGGCCAGAGTAGAAATTAAGAGCCTCCTCAGCACAAGGCTATTGCATGAGATGGACAACCTGAGCCTATTTCCATGACCAACAGTACTACTCACCCTGTTCACAGTGGAAGCCAAGGTCTGGAGCACTGCCAGCTTATCCCTAAACACAGAGGAGCTTTGGTTAATACTCAGCTGCAGACTTTGAATGCTATGGGTTACACTGTACAGAGAACGAGCACAGGATTGTCCTGACCCATAACAATTTTCAGTTCTAGGAAATAATGCTTTTGCTGCCCTTAGAAAATAACACTTTTTGCAAAGGGAGGAAAAATTCAACTGCAAAAATGGTCTCAGTTCTGGAACCACCCCAGGAAAAAGAAAAGATTTCGAGGAAAACCAGAAGGGCATCTGTGTTTCCTGCTACAACTCCTGCCCTTGTAATACATTATCAAAAAAAAAACATAGCAAAGAGACACACAAAGAACTCCCCAGAATGCTCCTCTCAAGAGCCCTCTCCAAGATATGTCTTTGCAAGAAAAATAAAACAACACAAAACTGTAGATCCTTATTTGGTTCTTTTAAGCAAACAAGGAAAGGCCAATGGAAGTGTTTAGGTGAGGAAGGGAGCACACACAGGCTGCACAGAGAGTAAGAGTCAAGAATATTCCTAGAGTTCCCAGTCAGTCAGCAGAAAAACCACTGGTGGGACTTGGCATCGAGGAACACAGGAACCTGAGTTTTTGTTTTTTAAATTTGGTGGACAGACTACACTTAGCTGTCTAACAATGATTTGCTTCCAAGTCAAGAGATATTCCAAAAGTAAAGACTCACCATGTTTTCCTTCGGGGAAGCACAATTTCTTCTTGAGTTACTATGAGAAACAATATTAAAATGCTCTTTAGAAACAAACAGATGCCCAAGGGAAATCCTGACCTCATTGCTCTGGGTGTCAATCTCTTCTCCCAAGTAACAAGTGATAGGACAAGAGGAAATGGCCTCAAGTTGGACATGGGGAAGTTTACATTGGATATTAGAAAAAATTTCTTCACTGAAAGGCTTGCCAGGCACTGAACAGGTTGCCCAGGGCAGTGGTGGAGTCACCACCCCCAGAGGGATTTAAAAGATGTGCAGGTGTGGCACCTGAGGACATGATTTGGTGGTGGCCTTGGCAGTGCTGGGTTAAACATTGGGCTCAATGATCTTTTAGGTCTTTTCCAACCTAAATAATTCTATGAGAATCAATGTTTTGAGCTGATCCAGCTGGAAACCTCAGTCTAATGTAGGCCACAATTTATTGCAATGGTAGTAGCAAAGGCTGGCAGGCAGCTTAAGGGTCTTGTGTTCATGGTCTTGGAGCAGAGAGCTGCCTGGTGATGAGGTGAGGAACCAAATTACTCAAATCACAGTGAAGACAGGGAGAAAGGAAATCCAAGCAGAGGAAGGAGGGCATTCCCGTCCTCTTTATTTCCTGACACACTGTGTTGTTTTGGAGATTAAAAAAAACATATGCAAGGAACTAGCAATGAAGACATCTCACCTTCTGAATTGTCCACAGCCTTCTCAAGAGCTGTGCTGCTCGAAGAGCACCTAAAAAATAATCAGAGTTTTGAATTTATGGCAATAACAATAATAGGACAAAAGCAGATTAATGGAATTTTGTACAACGAGTGCACCTTAGAAAGAAAATCCTGAACATCAATCAGGAAAGGCATTTGTGTTTCAGAGGCAGGATCTTACTGAAAGCAGATTCAAAGTATTTTTTAAAAAATACTTTAGACCTGGGTACTACTTACACAAGCAGAAGGCCCTGAGTTGTGATGCAGAGTAATCAGCCCTGTTTAGCTCTACAGAGCTGCGTAACCACACAAACCCCAACTGCATGAGGTACATTAATATAAACTCAGTTCTGTCTATCACAAAGCACTGCTCTGAGTCTTTCTTACAACTGTTCACATTCGAGTGCTTTTAACGTAAACTAAGGCTTTTATTAAAATACTTTTACTCTTTTTCCTCATGAAGCAACCCAACACCAAAGCCTTGGTGCAACTCTGGCACTCAGTGCCTGCACTCTGACCTTGGCCCAGAGAGCTGCTGTTAAAGTGCATTCACAGTTCTGTGCTGCACAGTGGCATAATTCCAGCTGCTCCTGGAAGTCCCATAAACTGACTAACTGTGATTTTGCCACCCCAGATGTGAGTTATATTTCGCCTCCAGAGCACCCAGTGGAGTGAGGCCTTTTCATTTAAGGCACATCCGAACAAAACCTCCCAATTTCACAGAATCATAGGATATTAAGGGTTGGAACGGATCTTAAAGCTCATCCAGTTCCAACCCCTGTGCCATGGGCAGAGACACCTTCCACAGACCAGGCTGCTTTCTGCCCTTGGACACTTTCAGGGATGGGGCATCCACTGCTTCTCTGTGGAACCTGTTCCAGTGCCTCACTGCTCTCACAGCAAAGAATTTCTTCCCAATATCTAATCTCAATTTCCCCTCTTTCAATTTATACCCATTACTCCTTGTCCTATCACTACAGTCCCCCACAAAGAGTGCCCTCTACAGCTTCTCCAGGTACTGGAAGGTTGCTACGAGGTCTCCAGTCAACATTCTTTTCTCCAGGCTGAACAGTCCAAATTTCCTCAGCCTGTCTCCGTAAGGGACGTGTTCACCTGCTTTTTCGCAAGACTCAGCTCTAGGAAACGCTGAACAGCTAAAACTCTCTGCCAGACCGGCTCTGAGCCGTCAAAAGGTAGGGAAGAGTCCCAGGAAAGGCGACTGAAGACAGGGAAGAGCCCCAGGGAAGGCGCTCCCCTCACGCCGCCCCAGCCATGCCGGCCCCAGGCGCCACCGCGCATGCGGACTGCGAACGCCGGCACTGCGCCTGCGCAGCCGCCTTTCCCGCCTCATTCCCACACCCCCGTCACCCCCCGCCTCTCGATTCCTCCCCGATGCCGCCGCCGCCGCCCGGCCGTTCCCTCCCGGCGGACCCTCACCGGTAGCTCTCCCGCCCGCCCGGGAGGCGGCCCGCCCGGCTCAGCCACAGGGCCCGCTGCCAGCAGCCGCTCGACCCGCCGCGCCGCCATGCTGCCCCCCGCGCGCTGCCCTCTGGGAGCGGGGCGGCACCACTCCCGCGCCGGGGGGGTGTGGGCGGTACCGCCACTGCACGGCAGTGGTGCCGCCCGGCCCCGCCTCTCCCCGCGGCTCGGAGCGCGGTGGTGCTGCCAGTGGCGCGGCACCCCCGGCGGGAGAGCGGGACGAGGTGTCGGCCGGGGAAAGAGTCGCTGGTTCGCCATGAAGCCGCCCAAAGTGGTGCCGTGGCGGCGGCTGGTTGGGGTGACCTTCGAAATGTACACGGCCGAGGAGATCAGGTGAGGCGCCATGTGTGTGCGTCCCCCGCCGTGCGGATGTGCTGAGGACTACAAGTCCCAGCGTGCCCCGCGGCGGGGCGCCGGGAGCCGCTGCGGGCTTTGGCGCGGGGCGTGCTGGGACATGTGGTCCGGCTGAGCCGTGGCCCACACCGGCCCCCGGGGTGGAGGCAGCTGAGTTTTGTACAAACTCTCCCGCAGCTCGAGGAGACACACACAGACAAAATTACGTGACTTTTTAATAGAATGGCTAAAGATGTGAAAGAAATATTTGTTGCAGTGTGAATGATTGTGCTCAGACGATGGAATCAGTGATACAGAAATTCCCCTTGCATGCACACCTCAAAAAGATGTTTTCATCAACGAAAAAAATCATACAGCTGCTAAATGCGTGACTTCTTAATATTACGCGACTTCTTAATAGAACGGTTAAAGATTTAAAAAAAATATTTGCTGCGGTATGAGTTAAGTGTGCCCAGACGATGGAATCAGTGATGCAGAAGCTCCCCGTGTGCAAAGTGCCCTCAAAAAGATGTTTTCATGAATTAAAAAAACCCACGCAGATACTAAATGCTCATGCTAGCTGTACCATTAAAGGACACATCATGTTTGCTGCTGCTGATTTTTACTCTTTGCTTTCAACTTCAGGAAACTGAGTGTCAAACCCATAACGAACCCTCAGTACCTGGATAACTTGGGGAATCCAGCTGCCAATGGACTGTACGACTTGGCTCTGGGACCTCCGGACTCCAAGGAAGTGTGTGCAACTTGCATGCAGAACTTCAGCAACTGCCCTGGTCATTTTGGCCACATAGAGCTGCCTCTGACTGTCTACAACCCCCTGTTCTTCGATGTACGTAAGGTTAATTGTTGTCTTGCTGCTGCCCAAGCTGTCACACAGTTGTAGTCCTTGAGAACAGTAAAGGTGCCAAGATCTCTTTTCTCTCCCAAGTGTAATAACAGCAAATGTAGTAGAAAAGGTTTGTTGTGTCACAGTAGTTAAATACGAATAGACCTTTTGGAAAATACACACTTTGGTGTAACTATTATTTTACTCAGTATTGAGTGAGGGGGAATGTTGATCACTCACTGCAGGGTCTCATGCCTTAATTAAATGGATGACACAGTAAAAATTACCATTTACTTAAAACTTCTACACATGAACTTTTAGCTTAGGTTTTCCAAGTGCTTCCTGGGCATTCAGGGCTCGTTTTTGCTCCAAATAGCTGTGCTGTACATTCTGCCCAGTAGGTCCTCTTAATTCAGATGACTTATTGTAGAAAACTGGATCAATGTGGATAGAACTCAACAACCTATCCAGTAATAAACTGTGACACAATGGTGTGCCAAGTAAAGGAAAGAAAACAGCGTTGTAAGTTTGGTGGCAGCAGATAGTTGAAAAATACTGAGCTGTGTAGAAATCCGTCAGTATTTTTAATTTAAAATAAAGGTTGTCAAGAAGATATTTATTATAGTTTTACAGGTGTTGCATTTGCATGGTGTGTGGGATGCCTGTTGTAGAGCAGAGGTTTGACTTGGTGTGCATCTGTGGGGACAGGTGTTAGAAGCTTGTTTTGAAAGCTACAGGGAATGATCAAGCTGCGCTTTCTCACGAGTGCTTCGTGTAGGTGTTTTTCCGAAAGGTCATCTCTTAAATATAAAAGGAATCGTGGGTTGTAAGGGTAGGATTTGCCTTATTTTGGTCTTCTGAAAGTTAGATGCATAATCTGATTGTGCTTTTTAGCTCTTTCTGGACTCTGAGGAGTGGGGCTATTTGCAGAGGGATATTCATCCAGTCTGTAACAAACCTGAGCTGGGATGAATTTCCTGAGGTCCTGATCTCACCATTTACTGCCTTCTGCACAGGGCATTAACTGAGAGTAAAAAACCACACTTTGAAGTTAGATTAGGTACATCCCACTTCTAGTCTTGTTCCAGCTTGTGAGTAAAATACTTGTATTTGACCAAGGATTTGACCTGCAGCAGTAATTCCAAGCCTTGAGGCCACTGTGCAGAGCTATGTTAAATAATAAAAACCACTGATAATTCCCCAGATCTTGAGGAGAATGTGATTGTGTGAAGAATCTTGAAGGACACTGATGGTACTTGTGACCAGAATGTTTCATTTTACTAGTGTGGGGTTTCGGGCACGTCGTCCTTTTTGGGATGAGCTGTGAGGAACTGTAGTCACTGTGCTGTGTAAGAGCAGCCTTGGTCCCAGACCTGCTGTAGAAATGACAGGTGTTTCATGTATCTGTTATGTTGATGCCCTGCAAGTAGTTTTATCTACAGATCATGCTTTGCATATCAGTTTGTGTGGTTGAAAGATTCTTTTTTCCCCAGTCCAATTCTTTATGATTAACAATTAGTCTCATTTCTCAATTATAGTCACGCTGTCTTTAATTCCAAACAAATCTATCAACTTGCTTATTGTGCTGGTTAGTAAATCTACCAGGATAACCTTTTGTTCCCCTTTTCTTTCCAGAAATTATACCTTCTGATCCGAGGTTCTTGTTTGAACTGTCACATGCTGACATGTACTCGAGCCGTGGTTCACTTACTGCTGAGTCAGCTGAAGGTGCTGGAGAAGGGGTTTCTTCATGCTGTCTATGATCTTGAAGTCATTCTGAACAGGGCAAGTACTGTGTATTGCTCCATCCCTCTTGGAGTTCTTAGTCCCATAACTATAAAGCTGTGCCCGTTTCTGTTATTCTGTTCCTTTTAGTTTTTAGAGCAATGTGCAGACGCAACAGGTTCAGAAATCGAAGAGGAGCTTAATCGCCACGTTCAGGAAATATTACAGAGCTCTCAAACAAGAGATCAGTGTTCAAATGTAAGTACAATCAGTGCTTCTTCTGAGCTCTCGGGGTTTGTGCTCTTAAAATAGTAATGTGCAGAAGAGAGCCTGTCTTTGACTGTGTAGGTGCTGGATCTTGTCCTGGAGTTCTGAACTGTGTTACGTTTAGATGGCTTTTTGAGTGAAATGTCTGAAATTAAACATTAAAAAAAAGATTTTATTTCCTGTTAGCATAACTGCTAGGTTTGTGGAAAACAGTATTTTTTTTTTTGGTAGGGAAATATGTTGATGGTGTAAATACCACATAAAAGTCTGATACTGCTGTCAGTACATTGCTTACACTTTTGATACTTCTCTGTATGATGCTCCAGCTATTTTGACTGCAGAACATATTTTGAGAACTCATGCATCCAGCAAACTTGCAGAATTGCTTACAGTGAAATTTTTAGAAAGACTTTAGAATTTAGAAAGAATCTAGAATTCTAATTTCCATTTGAATGTAGTTTAATGTACGTTGTTAGTAAAGGCAAATATGAATGAAGAATATATTTAAAGTTTTAAGATCTTTGAGCAGATTTGTTTATAAGCCAAGTTTAATTCCTAATCACTTGTTCCAAATCTAAGCTTAAGCACTTGGTAGATCACACATTCATGAGCAGTCAAAAGAAGTGATTTTTATTGTTCTTCTACCTTCTTAAGTCATCATTAGAGAAAAACTTTGAATTATAACTATGAAATAAATTTAAAAAGGAGGGTGGTGAGCACTGAGGGATGTATATTTCCAGCAAATATGAGATGATGATGAACATAAGGCATGAATTAAATCAGTACAAGGGTGTGTGTGCATTGATACTAATAACATCCCTGTTGATAGTAAATGTTAACAGTATAATTTTTAATGAATAATTTTATTACTTTCATTTAATTTTACTATTTTCATTATTTTATGTTGGGGTTTTTTTCTTTATCAGGTCAAAAATGTATGTGGCTGTCGAAATAATCTGATAGCACAGTTCTGGAAAGCACATATGGGTTCAAAGAAATGCCCAAACTGCAAGTAAGTTTAATTACATGAGGAAGTAAATAGCTAGTATGAAGTTAAATATTGTACTTCTGTTAACTTTTGTCTGCCTTTCCTGTTTGATTTTTTGTTTTTTACCTTTAAGATCCAGGAGATCACTGGTGAGAAAGGAGCATAACAGCAAGCTGACAGTAACCTATCCTTCTACAGTGTACCATAAGTCAGGAGAGGGAGGCATTCTGGATGAAACAGCAGGTAAAATATTTGTCTCCTACTTAAACGTGTTTGCACTTTTTTTCCTGCATTAAAGGGGAACAGGTTCCTAGCAGTGACTATGCACTTGTGACTCATTTATAAAAAACGTAAATAAAGGAGTAAGCTCAGAGGTTGGGGAGTACCTTATTCCATTAAATTTCTCTTGACAAGTCTTCTATGCTTTGCACCTGCAAGTGTCTGTGTGTCAGGAAAAGACGTACAAAAGCATAAGCTGTGTCAGCTTTAGGGTGGTTTTGGGGCACCTCATTTTTGGCAGGTAGATGATTTTCTGCTAGATTTTTGAAACAGAGAAACTAGATTAAAAATTACCTAGGAGGAAGATGACCAATCTTACTTCAGAAAGAAAATCAGACAATACTAACTCTTATGAAAGAATATCCTCTTAAAGAGGAAAAGACAGAAAAGAAAGTAGGTGACACTTTTTGGGTTTCATTATTTAGTGTTGAATCAATTTAAACTTACTTTTTTCCTCTTGTATTCTTGATCGTTTACACAATGAGACAGAATTGAAGCAGATTTTTGTGCGTTCTTCAGCCCTCAGAAAAGGTCTACATAGAGAGTTTATTTTGTTTGCTACTCTGTGGTTTAAATACTAGATTAAATCTCTGGAGTTGTGGCTGAAGAAGCACAATCTGAAGTGTCTTATCTTCTGAAATGGGATGGATCACACAGTTATGTGCATTCTCCATAGCCTGTGTCACAGTTTAATCTCAGTGGGAGTGCTTTTAACCTTGACAGTGATGCATTTCTGTCTAAGGGATGGAAAGTTTTTCTAGGTGAATGGGGAATTGAAGTTTCAGTGTGGAAAAATCTGGTTTTCTGGACCGTAGCCAAAAGAAGAATAGGAAACCTTTATCTGAGGTCATGAAAGAATTGCCTTTCATCAAGTTGTGTACTCTGACTTCCCTGAGACACAAGGGGCTGGCCTGCAAGAGAAGTGGAAGTTGAGATCTAAAATCTCTGGCTGTGTTTTTGAAAAAATGACCTTTTTGCTTTTCAATGGCAAAACCATGTGCTTTCTTTCCTTTCTGAAGTACAGCCAGCCAGACTCTCACTTACAGTATGGATGGGTTGCTGACTGGTGCTATTGTCTGCTGCAGCTATTTCATGGGAACCTTGATCTCACTGGTAGTACCTGAAGCCCACTTAAATGTTCCCCAGCTGCAGGCTGACTCCTGGTTTGTGTTTTGGGCAGTGGATGAGATCATCATGAGAAAGGGTGCAGCTCACCGTTAGTCAAATAAAACATACACTTTAGATGTTAAGGATGAGTCTTGTTTCAGTTGCTTATATAGATATCCATTCATCACAGACATGGCTCCTTTTTTTTTCCCATTCTGAGAAGGCTCTTTCTTTGGTTAATTTCATGTTCCCAAAGCAAACATTTAAATGATAATTTTGATGTAAATGTCAGCCAGTATACTTTGTATGTATTTCCATTCCTTCTCTTAGCTAGAAGCACTTACCATTGTAAGCAAAAAAACCCTTTCAGATTAACCTCTTGAGATTTTCTTTTTTTTAAATAAATATTTTATTTTTATTTCATTTTTTATTTTTCAGTTATTGATGAAAACCAGTTAGGGAAGAGAGGATACCTGACACCAATGACTGCCAAAGAGTACATCCTGGCTCTGTGGAAGAATGAAGGTAATAATTGTTAATAGAAGTGTTACTTTGTTTTCTCTACCATTTGGTGGGCAATGTCTGCAAATGTTCCAGTATTAATTCCTTGTCAAATCTTTGCCTTTGGCCTTAAGGGCTCGTGGCTGCAAGATAGGTTTTGTGATAGGAGGACTGGTAGCTGGTCAGTGCAGGGACCTGGATTTAAGGAATAGTTTGATCCACTGTTCTCAAGTTGTGGCTCCCCACGAATCATGACTGTTGTTTACAGAGAGTGTGGTTTTTGTATGGTGCTGCAATTCCTCACAGATAAAGACCAGGAATGTTTTTATCAGTCTCTTGAGTTGCCTGTACTCTTCATCTGTCTGCAGTTGCCAGGAAAAAACAGCAGTTTCATGAATCACTGGCAGTTAGTTGCTGGAAGCTTTCCTCCTGCCGTTTTCCTTTTGCTATAATCTGTATTTCTGTTTAGAGTTGTTTCTAAAATACCATGTATGTAACCAAAAAGAAAGTGGCAATTCTTTCTAAAGCCTGAAAGTTTTTATTTTAAACAAGCTCAGTAGTGTTTAACTTAGCAGATTCTTTTGACTTGATTGACCAAATGCATCTGGGAATTTGGATTCCCAAACAATGAGAATGAGTTTATATTTCTGTTGTGTCTTCTTAGGTTTCTTTTTGCGTTATCTCTTCCCTGGGATGGATCCCCACGAGAGTTCAGGATTCAGTCCAGACATGTTTTTTTTAGATCTACTTGTGGTTCCGCCTTCGAGGTAAAATTTTCCCCAAAAAGCTTTTGTAGAAATCACAGGGTTTAGCACATATGCTTTTTGCAGGAGTTAGCAAACAATTACAGTACAGACACTGATCTGCTGAAGTGTCAGTGGAGTGTTAAAAAAAAGTTGTATTAGTAACTGATCATAACTTTTATGAGTTGTTAGAAGACTGAAATACTAATTATGGAAAAAGACAGTATTAGTATTTTAAATTATTTTAGAATATTATAACTGTAGTACTGGTAGAATTTCTTGTTAAGGATCACTCCTCTTTTATGACTGTCGCAGTAGAACGTGTGAATTTTGAAATGCTCACCTTTAGTTTACAGGGATTATTTTTCATGCATTGAAGACTTATCTTAGAATGTTAGAGGTTTATTATGCTGCTGTTCAGTGGCTTTAATCCTCTAAAGTGATTTTGACCTGCTGTAGGTACCGTCCCGTAAATCGCCTTGGAGATCGACTGTTCACGAACGGCCAGACTGTGAACCTGCAGGCTGTGATGAAAGATGCCCAAACGATACGGAAACTCTTGGTTTTCATGGCAAAAGAACAATGTCAGCCAATAAAATTTGCAGAAGAAATTCAAACAGTAAGAGCTGCTGGCTGTCTTATTCTTTGCTTTTTGGTTGTGTGCGTCGCGTTCAGGTTGGCTCCTGTTTAAACTGTCCCAGTAGCAGTTTTTGCCTGAGCTGTTGGAGCATGTGCTGGTGGAGATGTTCTCCACAGCTGTTTTATTTTTTTCCCCCTCCCCTCTTTCTTCTCATCTGCCTGGTGCAAAGGAAACAAACATTTTGCTCGCATTCTTTTAGTCGTGGGTTTTGGTGTTGGATGACTGTACGTGAGACATAACGGGCTCCTGTTTCTGGAGAAGGAAATATGCACAGCACAAACAGCTCACCATAAAACTTTGCCAGTATCTCATCACATGAAAAATGAATGGGGTGGGGGGAAAGCCCCTTTAGCTTCTGAACCTAGTAGAGCCAATTGTGATTTTGGTTATTTTTGACCATTGATGTCTAAATAGAACCAGATAACTTTAGTTAGTAACAATGCTTGTCTGCTGCTGACCAGTTCACGTGGTTGTATAATGGCAAATCATAATGTAGGTCCGTTTGCCTTATTTGTTCATCCGTTGTATCACTGAGAGTTCTTTGATACTGGGCTTCATTTCAGCTGAATTTGATTTATATTTTAAGTGTAAAACATTTTGAAAACATTCTTAGTTACTCAGAATGTAGCCACTAGGTGGAGATCCATTCTTAAGTGTGTGACTGACAGGAGGTTAATGCATTTCCATGTGACTGCTATACAGACATTTAGACTGAAAACAAAGTGATGTAGGTGATAAAAGCACTTGGATTTACATTATTTTTATCTAAGAACAGAATTTTCTAGTTACAGTGATTCATAGCACAGACTGACTAACCAGTAACATCTAATTTGGAAACAGGACTGTCACTTAACAGCAGATGATCAATTAGCAATCATCTTTTAAAGTCCCACTGGTATATGTAGCTGTGGTTTTTAGAGATCTCCCATCCAAGTCAGTTTTTAAAGCTTGACAGCAGACCTGTCTGAGGCTCTTGGTTGCAATAACTTGAAAGTTAAGTTTACACTGTTAATTCTTTGTTGTGTTTTTTTTTTTTTAAACTAGTTTCTTTAAGAAGGTGCAAAATAATGGTGAATGTTTTATTTGCTATATATAACACTCTAATTAATACTGTAATTTCAGCCTAGTAAATAGAAGATATTTTCTGTTAAGTCCAAGTTTCTAATTTCTGTTTCTGCAGGAGATAGGAGGGGATAATGAACCTTTGGACCGTTCTGTGCTGACAGCGATTCCAGGACAGAGCATTGCAGACAAGCTGTACAACAGTTGGATACGTCTTCAGAGCCATGTCAACATTGTATTTGACAGTGACATGGACAAACTGATAAAAGAAAAATACCCTGGTATTCGTCAGGTGGGTAGCAGGCAGAACCTTAAAAACTCTGGGGTTTTGTGTGTCACAGACAGCTAAATTTAGAGAACCTGATGGAGTAAGAAAAAAGTGAATTACTTGTGGGCATTTTCATGATATTCATCACTGTAGTGTCTGGAGAATCTGTCTGATGTTGCATACTTTCGCATTTTAATCGTTACCTCCTGTTTTCAAAGCTGTTGGAGAAGAAGGAGGGGCTGTTCCGGAAGCACATGATGGGCAAGCGCGTGGATTTTGCTGCTCGATCAGTCATTTGCCCCGATATGTACATTGGTACCAATGAGATTGGCATTCCCATGGTGAGAACAGATAAAAGAGTGTTTCCTTCTGGTGCAGCTGGGGGCTGAATTACTGTGTGTTGCTACTGTGTGTTAATAAGGAGCAGTTACACTGAACACCACATCTGAGAAAGAGCATTTAAAAAAAAAAAAGAAAAAAGGAAAAAGCTTCATGGGGTTAAGAATTGGTGCAAACTTTACAAGTAGATCCTGTTTCTCCTGTGGTCTTTGTGCAGTGTATTTTGCACAACTGTGGCCTTTAAGAAAGGCCATAATAACAACAGTAGTTTAATCCATCCTTAATGATTTTTAACCACACAGAGCCTGAATTTGATCTTTTCATTTTATCATCTCTTCTGGTTGTCTATTGGAAATTGTAAAAACAACATCCTTTCTACTCTAACAGCAGAGGTTTTTAAAACAGAAATGTATTTATCTGACAGTAGAGTAGACTGAAGAGGAGATACCTCCAGGAGCTTAAAGTAATTCATGTTTGCATTGTGTGAGTTAACATTTGACACTGTTTTATCAGTGGCTTTTTCGGTTTCAAGCTGAAGTTGAACAACATGTTATTTCTCATCTCTTTTCCCTCCTGTCCAGGTATTTGCTACCAAACTGACTTACCCTCAGCCAGTCACTCCCTGGAATGTCAAAGAGCTGAGGCAGGCTGTCATAAATGGCCCAAAGGTTCACCCTGGGGCCTCCATGGTCATTAACGAGGACGGATCTCGCACGGTGCTGAGCGCGACCAGCCTGACCCAGAGGGAGGCCATCGCCAAGCAGCTCCTCACTCCTTCTTCTGGAGCCCCCCAGTCAGGACTGAAGATTGTAAGTATGACAGAGGGATTGTCAGAGCCCTCCTGCACCTGTGGTGCTATTTTTTTTACATAGTAATACTTACTGTCCTGCTCACCAAGACTGCCAGGGCAGGGTTGTCTCGTCTTGTTGAGACAGCTTGTTCTCATGGCTGAGAAAAAGTTGTGGGGTGGGAAGGAAAACATGATCTTTTTTCAAATTCTAAACCCCATTTTTCCATTCTGAATATTACTCTTTCTTTTAATATGCACCTTGGTAAGATGCAGAGTAGTCTTTTGCAGCTAACTGTTCTTGAGAAGTTTAGCAGCATGGAAGATAAAATATTGCTTTCATTTCATGCTTTTACATCCTCCTTCCTCCCTGTCCTTCTCAGCAAGTTCTCAGCAATTGGAAGTGCACCCTCAGTCAGTTTTTGCAGGGGGATCTGGACAGGCTGGAGAGATGGGCTGAGACCAGTGGAATGAGGTTCAACAAGGCCAAGTGTGGGTCCTGCACTTGGGTCACAACAACCCCATGCAGAGCTCCAGGCTAGGGGCAGAAAGCTGCCCAGAGGGAAAGGACCTGGGGGTGCTGGTTGACAGGGGCTGAACATGAGCCAGGAGTGTGCCCAGGTGGCCAAGAATGCCAGTGGCATCCTGACCTGTATTAGAAATACTGTTGACAGTGAGACCAGGGCAATGATCTCCCCCGTGTTGGGCACTGGTGAAGCCACAGTGAATCCTGTGTTCAGTTTTGGGCCCCTTACTACAGGAAAGTGGTGCTGGAGTGTGTCCAGAGAAGGGCAACAGAGCTGTGGAAGGCTCTGGAGCACAAGTCTGATGAGGAGCATCTGAGGGAGCTGGGGATGTTTAACCTGGAGAAAAGGAGGCTCAGGGCAGAGCCTGAACTACCTGAGGAGGTTGTAGCGAGGTGTGGGTTGGTCTCTTTTCCCAAGTAACAAGCGACAGGACAAGGGTTGTGCCAGGGGAGATTTGGATTGGATTTAGGAACAACTTCTTCATCAAAAGGGTGGTGAAGCACTGGAATAGGCTGCCCATGGCGGTGGTGGAATCATCATCCCTGGAGATTTGTACAAGACATGTAGATGTGACATTTAGGGACATGGTTTAGTGGTGGCCTTGACAGGGCTGGGTTAAGAGTTGGACTAGATGATCTTAGAGGTTTTTTCCAACCTAATTGATGCTATGTCTGTTGTTTCTTTTCTTTGCTTCAGCTTAATCAACCTTTGAAACTTCTTAACTCTATCTCCCTCCATTTCAAGAATTAGGAACTTACTATTTAGCTGCTAGGGCAGAGGTTTTGGTGTTGAATAATCTTTTCACATTGTCTGTTATGTATTACCCTGTCTGTAAGAGAGGTATAGTGGATTCGATATTTAAGACTTGAGTATTGCTGTGCTGTCAGTCCTCTCAGAACCTGTCACAGAGGTAAACATGACAATATTTAGATTGTACAACTTGTCATACTCCTGTCGATAATCACTTTAGTGGATATATGAGTGTTACTGACAGAAAAATTAAAACGAGACTGTTTTGATAGACCCTGTTCTAAATAAGAATATATTGTGTTGTACTCAAACCTGAAATTATAACTCAGAAATCCTCTGCTCCACCTACTGAGTGGTATTATTGCCTTATTCTAGGATGTCCAGGGCTGGGTGTATTGTGGCAGGTATCAATTTACCCAGTGGGCTTTGGATAAATAGCTTATTGATTCAATCACTGTGGTTTGTAGGAGTTAATGTGTGATTTGGTGGAGAGCAGAGGGTGTTCAGGGGCAAGCAGTCTCGATTCTCTCTGAGTTTTGTGCAGAACTGCACAGTTTTGTGCATGCTAGAAATAAAATGGTTTGGGTGTGTGTATCTTTAAAGGTGCAGTCCTTTTGGAGCCATGCATGGAAATGCCATGTAGGCAGCAACCAAATTTCCCTTGCAGGTGTGTCGACATATTAAAAATGGAGATGTCCTGTTACTGAACCGCCAGCCCACCCTTCACAGACCTTCCATCCAAGCTCACCGGGCCCGAATCCTGCCTGGAGAAAAAGTGCTGAGGCTTCACTATGCCAACTGCAAGGCTTACAATGCTGATTTTGATGGAGATGAGATGAATGCCCATTTTCCACAGAGCGAGCTGGGTAGGGCAGAAGCCTACACCTTAGCCTGTACTGATGAACAGTATCTGGTGCCAAAGGCAAGTGAAACTGTCAGATAAATGTACTCCTACCTGAAAGCACTTTGGTTTGTTTGTTTTTTCTAATGATAAATGAGAGAATATTGAAACAAATCTATTTATTTACTTCTGAGATTTATTCCTGGTTTCTCTTCTTTCTCCATCTGTGGTTTGTTCATCTGAAGGAAGCCCAGCATGTCCAGTCTTGTTCCTTTGAATGTCAGTGTCCAGAAGAGCTTTAGTGGAGTTGTGCTGTAATGATGAGTTCTTTACAAATTACTTTAGTGCTTTTATCCAGGGGGAATAGTTTTGGGAGCTGGAGGCTTATTAACACCCCCAACCCTTTTTCTTGTTATCTCTTTAGGATGGGAAGCCACTTCCTGGCTTGATCCAGGATCACATGGTTTCTGGAGTCAGCATGACAATCCGGGGCTGCTTTTTCACCAGAGAGCAGTATATGGAGCTTGTTTACCGAGGACTGACAGACAAGAAAGGAAGAATTAAAACCTTTCCTCCTGCCATTATGAAACCACAGCGATTATGGACAGGAAAGCAGGTGGTTTATTAATTTACTGGGTTGAAGAATGCCAATGGTTCCATAGTAAGCAGAATGCTGATGCTAAAACCAGGGCTGCTCTAAAAAGCCAGATCCCATCATCTGATCCACACCACATAGATCCTGGTGTATGTTCTTGAGCTGGGAGAGTCATCTTTCATTTAAAATGGCAGAATTAGAATAGGTGTTGCAGATAAAAGTGTAGTGGTGCAGGTGACAGGCATGGGAGCAAGGAAGGTCATAGTAAACTAGGTTATGCCTGAACTTAAAGGCTATAGGTAAATATTCTGGTATTTTTTGAGATCATCATTAGATTGATGTAATATCTGGGAAACCTAAGTGAGTGCTCCATTTTGTGCTATTTAAGAGAGCTTAACATTCAACCCAAGTATCATGTTTTATAGCAGAGTAGAGGAAGTTCTCTGCCAGTTTTTCATGTAAAACCCAACAGACAGCTCTTTTTTGTTGTTGTTAATTTTAATCTATCTAGTTATTGGAAAAGTCTTTGCTTCCATACGTTTCTAAATAATTATGTGTCTCAGCTCATTGATCTTTCACAGGCTAGAGTAGCATAAGGATATTTCTGTCTTGTCAGATTTCCAGGCTTTTAAAACTTTGCTGTCAGTGGAGAAAATACATACAGGAAGTTGCTTGTCTCCTCCATGCCAAATTCTATACGTTGAGAAGGGAATATAGGAAATAAATAGTTCCTGCCACTCTTCCTGCTTCTTTATAGGTTGTTTCTACGTTGCTAATAAACGTCATCCCAGACAACCACATTCCACTGAATTTGACTGGGAAAGCCAAGATTGGTGGGAGAGCCTGGGTGAAGGGACCTGCAAGCAGACGTCTAAATCTTGATTCAATGTGTGAATCTCAGGTATGCAGCAAGTCTGGGACAGCAGAGAAGGGGGCAGCTCTGGAGGTTGGGGTGGGCTGTGTTGTACTAAAATTGTGTATACAGTAGAGGAATGGGAAGGGCGGTGGACGGATGACAAAGTTAAAAGCAGATATTTAGCAAAAGTTACTGCCAGAAGCGGGTGATTAAAAGATAGGCCTGGGGGTCAGGAAAAACTCTCATCTGGTCCTGACTGATGCAGATTCCATCTGTTTTTGTTAGGCCATGTGTCTTCATTTTTGGACTTTATGGGTGGAAAAACACAGATGGTGTTAGAAGTTTTATTTCTGCTATAAATTCTGGAAGTACAGATAATCTGACCATATTTAACTGTTATGTGAACTTTTTAAACTTAAACCTATTTTCACATGGATTACGCAGAAAAACCTGTAGAGGTCATAGTAAGATCAAAATTTCCATTTTCCTGAATGGCTGTGTTTTATTTTTCAGGTTATTATTAGAAACGGGGAGTTACTGTGTGGAGTCTTGGACAAAGCTCACTTTGGCAGCTCTGCCTATGGCCTGGTCCACTGTTGCTATGAAATCTATGGGGGTGAAACCAGTGGGAAAGTGCTGACGTGCCTGGGACGCCTCTTCACTGCTTACCTGCAGTTGTACAGGGGGTTTACAATGGGTGAGTAACTGCAGCACCTCCTGAGATATAAAGCAGACATTGTTGGGCATAATACGTGCTAATTCTGTAAAGAAAATTTAGCAAGACTGCCCTAGAGTGGTATAGCTGCTTGCCAGCCTTTTTTTGAACTTTTTCTTTCCTCTTCCTGGTTGGTGCATAAACATAAAGTACAATGTTGAGTATGTCCAACAAGTTCTCTCTTCTGTCCATCCTAGTCAAAGTGTACACAGTCTAAATGCCCCATGTTGAAATTTTGTTTAGATCAAAACCTCCTATGAATCTCTGTTATCTTTTTTGAAAAAGAATTGCTGCACAGAAAGCAGAACAACTGATGAAGCAAGATGGAAGAACTTTGAGGGGTTGTTAATCAGGTCTTGCACCACTCTACTGTAAAACTTTTGGTAAATGTCTGACTTTCATTACAGCTTTGCAAACTCATGCAAGAGTTGTGGAGGCACAGTCCACTATTAGACAGCAATAGTGAGGAACCAAGAGACTGCTGTGAGCCAAGGAAAAGGGAAGGATATCTTTGGAGTGAGGAAGGTGATTTGTTGACTGTAAGATACAGAACACGTGTCAGGAGAGCCAGGGTGCAAAAACTAGTTAGGAAAAGGTAACAAGCCTGGGATCACTAGGTAGTTAAAACAATAGAAAATGAAAAGTGGGACTGGAGCAGGAGTGACCATTTTAGTGACTCCTTACAAATAGCTTAGAGCAGTTAGGATTCCAGTCTTTAATTTGTCCTGTTGTTCTCCTTGTCCTGTCATCAGAGGGGTCTGCGTTTTTAATTTACCTTTTTTTAAAAAAGCTAAGAAATGCCAGATTGAGCAACGTTCAGCTAACAGGAATTTTGATGTGGATGGAAGAGGAAAACTAGATTGATGTGACCCATAAAACATTTGTTTGTGCAAGTGCACCAATTAAAAATTTTTAGAGACTGTTGAATTAAGACTTCTGAAGTTGATTTTGCACCCTTAATGCTTAGTTGATGTTGCATGTTTTTTTTTTGATGGCCTGCACCTCCATGAAAAAGCCACTCAATTTTTTTTCTTGTCAAGCTGCAGAATTATAACTTTAATTGTGACTTTCTTTTCCAGCTCTTTGCTCTCAAAATCCCTGACAGCAAATGTGGTTCCTTCCTCAATTCTCTTTCAGTTTAGATCATTGTGTTCTGGGTCTCTTCTTTAACAGGGATTGAAGATATTTTGGTTAAACCCGACGCAGATCACAAAAGAAAAAAAATCATTGAGAAGTCAAAGCAGAGTGGTATTGAAGTAAGTCTGTTTTGCAGGTGGTTTTTTTTCCCATAATTAAAAATTTTTGAAACCATGCCCTGTTTAATCATGACTGCTTGACACCTATAAACCCCCATATTTTACTTTCAGGCTGTTAGAGCCGCTCTTAATTTGCCAGAAACAGCATCATGTGAAGAGGTCCAAGGGAAATGGCAGGATGCCCATCTCTGCAAAGACCAGAGGGATTTTAACATGGTTGATATGAAATTCAAGGAGGAAGTAAACAATTACAACAACGAAGTTAACAAGGTTGGCATCGAGGCATCTGTGCATACTAATCTTGTTTGGAGACTTTCTTATTAAGTTGGTGAGGGGTTCCTGACTCTTCTGAAGGCTGAAGCTTTCCATCTGTCCCAGCATAAGGCTTCACACACTGCCTCTCCACCTCAGCCTTGTCCTCCCTGAGCGAGATGGCCTAATGTTCAAGATGCTTTTAAAATTATAAATAGAAATATTTGTGATTGTTTTTTCACTTCGTTAAAGCCTTCAACTGGAATTGCTTTGGTTCATTATTTTATTATTAATGTTTGGTTTTCTTCCCTTCCCTCCACCACAACTCTTTAGGTCTGTATGCCCCTTGGTCTCCACAGGAGCTTTCCAGAGAACAATTTGCAGTTGATGGTACAGTCAGGAGCCAAAGGATCCACTGTAAACACAATGCAGGTAATCACAGCCAGGATACTCAGCAACTACATATGTTGATGTGATTTGAACTAGAATGTGAGCTCTTGGGAAGCTCTTGTGGGGATATCTAATACCAAAGCAAGATTTTTATTCTGGACTGTGGCATGGAAAAATTTTAGAAGAATGTAATAAAGACCTCAGTGGGTGATGGAGGAGAGTCAGTGTTTATTATAATCTATTTTTGAATCACTTCTCAGTACATGAGGATTTATTCCAGCAGCAGACCTGCTTTTCAGAAGGAATGCTGCAGTTCATGCAAACAAATCTACTGTAGGAGAAAGGATTTTTCCTGGCCTCTGTTGGAGACTGACCCTTTTATCCTTCTTCCACTACTGAATAGGAACAATGAAATCTTTGATTTTGGTGGAAATGGCAAGGATGCTTCTTCATTTTGCTTTCTGCAACACAGACACCAAGCAAAAAACACTATAAAAATGCCATCTAAAATTCTACCTCTGATGAGAGGGAATGACCAAAGCTCAAGAGAGGAAGTGTTTTGGTTTGAGATTTTTGTTCTCTTTCTGAGAGGTGGTGAGGATCATGTAGGGACCCTCAAAAAATTATTTACGATATTTTTAGTTTCACATCTCTTTGTATTAAAATAAACATACACAATGAGAATGAAAATGTTGAGGATAAGTCAGAGGGCTAGCATAACTAAGAAGACCAGATGAAATCTTCATTCCTTTTCTGCCTCTGAGTAGCATGAACATTTCATGAAAAAGTTAACATTTAGACACTGAGCATGTAGTGAACATTTTACTTTTTTTTTCTTTTACTGTATTTTTCAAGAACATTTATTAAGCTTACGTGAGCAAAAAAGTTGGATGGAAAAGTTATGTTTCCTTTTTTTCCTGTCCACATTTAGATTTCGTGTTTGCTGGGCCAGATCGAGTTGGAAGGTCGGAGACCCCCACTGATGGCATCTGGCAAATCACTGCCCTGTTTCCAGCCCTATGATTTTTCCCCCAGCTCAGGAGGATTTGTGACTGGCAGATTTCTCACTGGGATCAAACCTTCTGTAAGTTTAATACTGCTTATATTGATACTGAAGATCATTTAATCTTGGTATTTTAATACCGAGTATCTGCAATTATAGATAAATTACCTTGTTCACCCTACTTTTATATGTAGCTTTTGAGGAATAGCTTAAATTTCCAGTCTTGGTGTACTTCTCAGCAGAATGATGATGGTATTGTGCTTGTATTTAGGAATTCTTCTTTCACTGCATGGCTGGCAGGGAAGGTCTTGTGGATACAGCTGTCAAACCCAGCCGCTCTGGGTACCTGCAAAGGTAAGAGGCTTGGTTTAGAACTGGAGCCTTTAAAAGGTCCTTTTGTTTGTTTGGTTGATTTTTCTCTTTTTGGTTTTTTGGGGGCTTATTTTTTGGAGAGTGCTGTAGACCAGAATTGCCTGTAGTGCTTAGACTAGCTTCACTGTACTTGACTTTTACAAAATTGTTTACTGTCTGAATGTTGAATGTGTGTTCTAAGTCCAGTTTTCTACAGGACTAGATCAAGTGGAACTGTATTATCTCTAGCTTATCTCTGGCACATAGCAGCAGCAGCTTCTCCTTTTGGAGAAATCTCTTTGCTGGTACAAGTACAGATGTAGAAACTCCAGGCAACTCTAGTTTTTCTTGGCCACATTGCATGACCCTCATCTTTAGTCAAGCAACACCTCCAGTATATGGAAGAAGATGGAAGCTTGTAATTGTTTCAGAGGGATGTCCCCTTCTTTCAGACAACTGTTAAAGAGTGACAGCAGAAATAGTAATTTACTGTTTCATTTTAAGTTGGGTTGGTCCAAGGAAACTGGAGGGAGCAACAAGCTGAAAACTTCACCAATATCATTATGCATTTCACTTGGTGGTTGTGTCTGTAGGATTTTTGGCTTCCAGAATTCCCATTCAGCCCTTAAGTACACTTAAGAGGTTAATGAAAACAGTATTTTTTGTGTTAGAGTTATATCATCAGTGTTGCTTTGTAGCCTCTTAATAGCATTTTCCTTTTCTTGTTTTTTTTTTTTAATGTCTTTTTTCCTCTGCAATAGGTGTATCATAAAACACTTGGAAGGACTGGTGGTTCAGTATGACCTGACTGTACGGGACAGCGATGGCAGCGTGGTGCAGTTTCTGTATGGAGAAGATGGGCTTGATATCCCTAAAACTCAGTTCTTACAGCCAGAGCAGTTTCCTTTCATTGCAGAAAACTACGAGGTAGAACACCTAAATCTTGTGTTTATCTGGGGTAAAGGGGAGACTGAAATGCATGGTTAACATCTGGCCTATCTGTCAGGGATCCAGTGGCAACAGTTGTTTCTCTCAGTCATTCTCAGACTAATCTACATTTTCCTTTTTGCCACTGTATCATTGTATTCAAAAGATGGAAGCAGATCTAAAGTCTTCAGCATGATTTAAGTCTCAGTTTCAGCAAACCACCAAGCACTGTGTTTCAACTCTGCACTTGAATTCAGCAAAAATTACTTTACAGTCTGTCAAGTTTGATTAACTTCCTTTTATCAGTGTCATCACTGCTTATTACAGAATGGTGATAATAACATAAAGTTATAAGGAGTTTTGTCTCAGTTGAGTTGAAAACCAGTTTTGTAAGTTGTTTTACAGCAACTGAGCATTTTGGGTAGCAGCAGATGACCATTTCAGTTTGCTTTGCCTTTTCTGCCACAATGAGCATAGAGAGAATAATCACACACACAACTTGCTTGTAGGTAATCCAGAAGACAAACCATCTGGATGAAGCTTTAGCAAGGATGGAGTCTCACCAAGCTAACCGGCAGTTCAAAGCCATCAAAAAGTGGCGATCCAGGCACCAAAGCTCTGTGCAAAGAGAAGGAGGTTTTCTGTTGTTTTCCCAAAAGAAAAGGGCAAGTGTGAAAGCACAGATTCCAGCAGGTGAAATAAAAAATGGAAGAGATCCTGCTACTTTACAGGTAACACAGAAGCAGCTGAAATGACCAAACCGTTCAAAAAAAGTTTCAGAATTCAGTATTTTTTTTTTTTAATTGCTTTGTATTTCCTGAAGTGTTTCACGGTCTACTTAAACAAGTTACCTTTTGAAGGAATCATATGTCAGCTGTGGGTGATGAAGCTGAGAATTATTTATTAAAGTCTGTGGGCCCTAGTACTGGGTCAGGAGCTAAAAACTCTGAGGTAAATCTAGTTTTAGAAAACAGCTCATGTTCATGGATGGTTTGGGGGGATTGTTCTTGTTTGGTTGGTTTTTTGCTGGTGGGTTATATAGGGTTTTTTTCATATACAAAGAGTAAGTCTCCCTTGCATGGACAGATATCTGCTAGCTGGATGAGAGCCTGTTTAAATACCAAAGATCAGAGGGCTGAGCCAACCCTGCCTAGCGTTTCCAAAAAATACTCTGGCTTAAGCCTCTTGTACATCATGGCACTGATCTATATGGTGTGGCTTCTAATGACGATTGTATGTATGGACACAAAATGCAAACAGGTCCTGCTTTTTGCTTTCAGTAGATATGTAGATGCAGATACTTGTTTGTCTCAGTATATTAGAAAGCTCGGTGGACAGATCTCCATGTCACAAGCCAATTCCTCCTTCATGAAACAGCAAGGCTTGTAAAAGATCAGGTTAGCTCATTTTCTGAATTGATTTTTGTTTTTAAGCTGGTATTAGCTATTTCTTTTATCAAACGTGACAGTTGAAATGTTACTTTAATAGCTAACAGACTGAAGAAGAGAAATAAAACCTGTCAACATGCGTAATAAGAGCTCTGCTGGACTATTGGACTTGAATGTTGAGAACTGAAAATCAGAGAAGCTCCTTTTTCATGCCAGCTTTGGATAGGCGAGGTGATAGTCAGCTAGAAGTAAAGATTTAAGTATGTCAAGGGGTTTCACTCCCAAGTTAAAATCATTCCTAGAGGCTGCATTTCACTGGTTTCTGGAGTAGTTACTGTGGTTATGTGTCAGACTATTTCAGACTTGAAAAGAATCTTGAAGTCATTTGGCTTCAAAAGTGTTAAGCATCAGATAAAGGAGAACACCATTATTTGTAGCTGAGCTGTTTGCTGTGTTGCATTCACCCTTACATTTTACACAGATTATCTTTTTCTCCTTCACTGCTGCTCCTGGAAGCAGTGTTAGGTGGTTGTGGAGAAACCAGTCTGCTTAAAAATCTCCTCTCCTTTTCAGTTATTGAAGATGTGGTATGAGCTGGATGAGAAGAAACGAAGAAAGTATCTGAAGAAGACAAATAAGTGTCCTGACCCAAGCCTTGGTGTTTGGCGTCCAGATACTCATTTTGCATCTGTTTCAGAAACATTTGAAAATGGAGTCGAAGGTTATATCAATAAATGGGAATCTGAGAACAGCCAAAGTTATATGCACCCAGCACTTTCTTCTGATAGGTAAAAACTTCTGTCTCTACTTCTCTCAACTGAGCCAAAAATTGAAATACATTTTTCAACTGAGTTTGCTAAAACTGAAAAACCTTTACCACATGTTGTTTTTGTTGTGGCCTTTGTGAAATAAAGCAGTGGGTTTCAGAATGGTTCCTGAAAGCCAAGTGTGCTTAGTGTGCAGTGGGAGGCCCTGGTTATCTGTTTCTTCCAAACCTGAATTTTCCATGCTGCTGAGGGCTTTGGCAAAGGCCTTCTGGAACAACAGCAGTGTATTACTGTCCCTGTACATATAAAATAATACTTTACAGTAACCTTAAAACCCAAAATATGCTCTTGACACACCTTGGAGTCATCAAGGCAGTTAAGAAGAGCAAGTGGGAGTAAATGGACTCTCTTCTGACATTCTGGGAATTGGCAGCAGAAATAAAATATGGTTTGGCCAAGGCCCCAGTTCTGGGTTAATGGTCTGTGTTTGTCAGATCCAATTGGGATAGAGAATTTTACAGTTTCTGGAGCATATTTATGCATAAGTTACCAGGAGAAATTGGCTGAAAGATGTAACTTTATTGAACTGAGCAATGTTTCGGTCTTGTCTGAGTTCTTAATTTTGTACATTGAGCTAAACCTCTTATTTCCTGTCTTCAGATTAAAGGATTTGTTGTATTTAAAGTGGCAGCGATCTCTTTGTGACCCAGGAGAAGCTGTGGGTCTTCTTGCAGCTCAGAGTATTGGGGAACCTTCCACACAGATGACTCTGAACACCTTTCACTTTGCTGGCAGAGGTGAAATGAATGTCACATTGGGTATTCCAAGGTGAGAAAACTGTGTCCTCAATGGGTCCTTTATTTCAGGCACTTGGATATATAATTGTGCTTAATCTCACTGGCAGGTATATGTGTAATCTTGAGGGTGAATGATCCTTCAGTTTAATAGAAAATTGTGCCTGTTAAGAACTAGTTTAATGTTTT
Source organism: Manacus vitellinus (assembly GCF_001715985.3). Taxonomy (NCBI): domain Eukaryota; kingdom Metazoa; phylum Chordata; class Aves; order Passeriformes; family Pipridae; genus Manacus; species Manacus vitellinus. The sequence goes on along the minus strand of NW_021940910.1, from coordinate 20,829 downwards.
CAAGTTTTACAGTTACTTTTTATCTGGAAAATGAACCAAAATATCTGTGAAGGCCCCTTACTTTTATCTGATATACAGCAAATCATCAGTTTGTTCTGAATTAACGTGGGTGCTGACCTGGCCTCGTGTGGGTGTGTGATGCCTTAGGTGGGAGGTCATTGTGTTACTTCAGAGAAGCAGGGAAGGGGGAGAACATGAGGAAGCATCCATTATGCATCTGTAGGAAACAGACTTCATTAGTTCTTCTGTTCTTGGAACCATTTATTATAATTTCTGTTCTTTTCCCACAACTGGGGGGGAATAATCTCATTGAGGCAGTGGAGCTGCTGTTGTGCTGTGCCTGGTGGGGAACCAGAGCAGTGAAAAGGAGCAGTGCAGTGGTAACCACACAGCTCTTGGTGCACACAGCTTTGGCAGAACTGGCAGCTGCTGCATGCTGCCTAATAGAATGAACTAGGCATTCATCTGATTGCAAAGTGCTTTTTTGGCTTAATTTGAAAGGTCATTCTTTGTTTAAAGGTTGCGGGAAATACTGATGGTGGCCAGTGCAAATATTAAAACGCCAATGATGAGTGTTCCTGTGTTCAATACCAAGAAAGCCCTCAAGAAGGTGAAACATCTTAAGAAACAGCTCACAAGAGTCTGCTTAGCTGAGGTGAGCCTCCTGTCCAGTGCATCCTTTGAAAATTGGCAAAACAAAATCTCCTGTTTGAGCTCATCAGTAGCTCTGGCTTAGTAGGAGTTTCCACATTTGAAGGTTTAACTGTGAATGCAAGATGAGAGGGTCCTTTCTCTTTACCTACTGAACCTGTAATACCTGCTAGGAAGTGGAGTGTTGGAAGGAATTGCAGTGACTGTGGCTGTGTAAAACTTAAATTCAATTTAACCTGTAGAACCCTGTCCTAGGCTGCAAACTCTGAAATGTAAAGGAAGGGAAATAGTTCAGAGAAAGCAGTAGTATAACGGCAGAGAGGATTTATGTTTGCTGCCATAGTCTTGCCTGGCTTTTTGTCAAGCTCATTTTTGACAGTCTTAGAATTGGAGGGGTTCTGTTTTGTCTTTGAAACAAGCTAACCTGGCTGTGACTGGCATAATAGAGACCTTTCTGTTTGCCCCCCACCCCTTCTCAGTCTCAAACAAGTGGCTGTGCTCAAAATGTGTGGCTCCCTGGAGACTCCATATACTGAAGTGTGATGTGTTCTGTGTTCCCTCTCTTCCTGGGAGTGCAGTCCTGTGCTCTCCTACATGCTGCACCCAATTCTGTCTTACTCTTGCAAGTTGAAAGCAGCAAGGATAAAGTTAAGACTCAGCTGTGTGCTGAAATACTGTCCTGTTCAATGAGCTGGGGTCATAAAATGCAGCTGTTGACCCACTAAGAAGGGTAGTGTCTTGTGAAGAAGTCAGGTGGGAGGTGAGGCTGTTCTCCCACTGTTGTCTTAAGCTAATTTTTGAGAAGAGTTTAAGCCAAAAACAATGCAATTGGGTAGAGTCCTGTTCCTCGGGAGCTGCCACAAAACCTCCAGAAAAGTTTGCCTTGTATAATTCTGGTCTCCAGTGGAAAATAGTGGAATTGCAGGGAGTGAATGAAGTGTCTTCATCAAAGAAGTAACATTTTCACTTGGGGCTTTCGTAGGTCCTGCAGAAAGTGGACATAGAGGAATCCCTGCATGTGAAGCACAAGCAGAACAAGCATCGCCTCTACAAAATCAAATTCCATTTCTTGCCCCATGAATATTACCGAGAGGAGAAGTGTGTGAGGCCCAGGCAGATCTTGCACTTCATGGAAACAAGGTGGGTTTGCTTTCAGGTATTTTAATATTTGCTCTTCTTTTGTCTTTTTATGAGCTCTGTATGTTGTTTATTACAGCTGATATGGCTTTCAGAGCACCAGTTTCCTGTGGATGTGCTACCAGGAGCATTTACACAGTTGTGTTTATGTCTTGAATAAACTGTGGATCTGTGGCATAGTGACAGTGTAGAATTGTATCAGGGCAGACTTTTCACATGTCTCTGATATAGTCAGAGAAGAGCCGAATAAGCAACATTTCATTCCTTATCTTTGGATGCTTAAGCACTTATTACCAGCAGAAATGTTTGAATACTTTAGGTATCCCTTGGTGCTTTCATTAAACAGAACTAAACATTTTAATTTTTTTTTCTTTTTTTTTTTTAGTATTTTAAAAAATAAATCAATCGGAAAATGCTGGCTTATTTTTCCCCCTTTGTTTTTTAGCCCCTGTTTCTATTCCCATGTCTGACCAAATTTGTCTAGTTAAAAGTAGAATATTTAATAAGGGTCTATGGAAAGCTATTTTTGTTTTGTAGAAAGCCTTCATTGATTTCTTCCTCCTTGAGTTCAAGCGGGGTTACTTTATTTTGTATGTACTTGTTGGTCTAAAAAAGAAAAAAAGTCCAGTAATGAACCATCTCTTCTGAAGGTCAATTTAGTGTGCAGATTTTATATCCAGATGAGCATATCATTTTAAGCTTTGGACTCATGGCTACATCTGTGATAGTAAGAGAGCTGATACCAACCTTTGATTCCTAAGGGAATGGAAAAGGGATGAGAAGAAAAATTATTTGCCTTATCCTAGAAATACTTTTGCATCCATCAGGGAATATTTCCTCTTTTGAGTTGACTGGCTTTTTAACCAAAATAAATTATTTTTCTGACAACTTCAGATTGACTGTGGTGCTGCTGAACTTTGATATTCTGGGTTGCTTCTTCTGTCAGGTTCTTCAAAATTTTTCTGGAAGCAATTAGAAGGAAGAGTGCAAAGATGGCATCTTTTATTGAAGTCAGCACTCGGAAGACAACTCGGAAGGATTTAGATGATGACCAGGACAAGGTACAGAAAAACACTTCCTGAAAAAAAACACCCCTTCCTTTACCTGTTTATCAGAACCAGCGTTTGGAAAAGTGTAGCATGTTTCAGTGTACACAAAGTGTGTCAAGTCTAAATTGCTACTTAAATATTTTCTTCATGCATAAACTGTCTTTGCATTCACATAAAATTAACAAGGAAATTAAAGTTTTTGTGTATTAAATCCTAATTCACTGTACTCTGAAAATGCCAGTTTATTTTAGCTTCACTGAGACAAAAGCATATTACTCTGTTTGCTCCCAGATCAATGTCCTGTTGTAGCAGTGCTTGTCAAAACTTTTGTAAAGGTCCTTTGTTTGTTCTTTTGCATGTTCCTTCTGCCACTGGTCTTCCATCAAGGACTGTCATTAGCAGTCTGATAGCTTATCCATCTTGTAGATACTCATCTTTTTTAGTGCTGAAGTTATTGTAAGTTCATTTCTGTATAGTAGTGGGCTTATAGAAATTAATTTGTCCTTAAAGATAGAACACTGAACGAGGGATTGTTAAATTCCAGATAATGATATAAAGCCTTTTGATGCTCTTGATGCTTCCTAACAGCCTCATTATCTGATCTGTCATGGGTTTCTAGAGACAGAGTAATGAGGAAGCTGTAGCAGAGGAAGAAGAGAACATTGTTGATGCAGAAGCTGATGAAGGGGATGGTGATGCTACAGAAAGTAAACGGAGGAAGAACCAGGAAGAAGAGGTAATGACTTTATAGGTGCTCAGCACTGTTCTTCAATTGTCTCTTTCTTCTGCCTGGGATTGAGTTGGGAAGGAAAACTTCCATTGAAGCAAAATGCTGAAAAAGCTCAAACCCCTCTTGAGAGGAGATAGGAAAATCTCTGCTTTGTGCTGATCAGTTTTCATTTGGACCTCCTTGGAAGCCTTTTTCTTCAGGCATTGGGTAGATGTGTCTTAACTTCACCTCTTGCTAATTTCATGCCATTAATTGTTTTTAAAACTTTACTGTTCTTAATAAATATTCTCCCTGGCTCTGCATGTTTCTCTGGGTTCAGTACTTCATAATTACTGCTTAAAAGATGGGTTGCTTTAACTTCAGCAAGAGGGTGGACTAATTGAAAATCCTGAGGGAATCCCATCTTCAGAGTTGGATTATGGGAAGAGATGAGACTTTTGCAGGGGGAGAAAACTAAATTCTGTTACAGTTCCAATAGCTTGTAGCATCCCAGACTGTGCTGAGGAATAATGGCAAGATTATAAAGGAATAGAGACTGAACTGAATCTGTTGTATTATTTTCTTTACAACAGAATTGCATTTTCCTTGTACCATAGGCGAGGTACTTGCAAATCAGCAATGAAGAGTATTCCTGAATTAAACTGTTCATGGTCTGCTTTGTTTCTGTCCAGGTTCTGGCTCAAATAAATACAACTTTGTTTCTTTGCAGGTCGACTATGAGAGCGAAGAAGAGAATGGGGAAGAAAATGTTGATGAGACTCCAGAAGATGAAGAGGCTGAATCAGAAAACGAAGAAAAGGCTCCTGGTGCTGAAGAAGATCAGAATGGAGCAGAGGGTGAAGAATCTCAACCTCTTTCATTCATGTCTCAGACTAAAAAAGAGAAAGATCAATTACTTCAGGCAGTAGAGGTGCGAGTAAATGCTGTTCTGGCCAGCCACCCATCCATACAGGATTACACATTTGACACTGAAAATGAACTTTGGTGTGAGGTAAGGTGCCTGGATCATCTGTGGGTGGTTGCATGCAGCTCCCATAACAAATGGATCTTTTCAGTGCAGTGCTGCTGTTTTATCTCAGCAATCCCATATGAATGCAGAAAGTGGCACTACAAATGTGCTTCTCGACAAAATTTTCAGTAATTTCTAATTTTCAGAATGCCTGATGAAACTTCTTTTTAAAAGCAAGTTTTTGACAGGTTTATCATGTTTTTAATCTTTAAATATGCAATGGACTGCTGTGCAGCTCTTGATGAACAAAAGTGATGGCTGGACTGTTGAAAAAAATCTCAGCACTTTAAAAAACCAAATAAAGCCCCTAACAAACAGATACCCATCCTCTCTCCCCAAAGAAAGCCACCCCAAATAAGCAGTGAATGTAAGTTCAGAGATCTTGAAAGCAATGTGCATGACTGATCTTGGCATGGGGAGTTCGTACTGGCATCGTTCGGCTCGGATTCCAGTCAGATGTTTATGTTCCTAAACACACAACTTGGGTGATTCCAGTTGTCTGCTTTTTGCCTCAAAAGAAGTGGGTTGTTTATTGAGCCTGGTATTCAAACTTCCTCACACTGTGTTGGTTTTTTCCTGCCAGGTTTCTCTGGCGCTGCCGCTGACGAAGGTGTACTTCGATCTCTCCTCCTTGCTCGCCTCCCTGGCACGCAGCACAGTGATCCATGAGGTGAAGGGGATCACAAGGTGCCTGTTGAATGAAAGCACCAGTAAGGAAGGAGAGAAGGAATTTGTTCTGCACACTGAAGGGATAAACATGGTGGAGCTGTTCAGATACTCTGACGTGTGTAATCTATTTATAATCCCAGACTTGAATGATCTTTTGTGTTCTAGGGGATGATGGATGCCATTTCAATTTATCAGGGCTGATCTGTAGCCTTTTCAGCTCTTAAACTCTCTTCCTCCTCCTTTTTACCCCCAGATCTGTTCAGAGCTCAGTAGAGCCTTTTCTCAAGGGCATCTTGCAAATCAGTGTTTGTGCAGCAGCCAGTGCCTAATGACAGATGATTTCACACCATGCTGCTTACTGAGTCTCTAAATGTTACCCAAGGGAGTTCTTCCATCTAAATGAATTGCAGTGCTTGGAAATGAATAGTTCTGTTACCCCATCTGGCCCATAACACAACAAATACAGGATTGGTTTAAGATATATCTTCTCTTTCGCTAAAAGTTCTGGCTGTCTGAGACACTGGGTGTTGCATTGTGTTGTTTGGAAGACTTTAACACATTCCTCTGCTGCTTGGGATGGTTTGTTAGTTTGCTTTTTGTAATTTCAGTTAATTTTCTCCTGTGGTGAGTTTTGATTCCAGTACTCCTATTCATGTGTATAATACTGCTTAAACATAAATCCCTGGAATCATTTTTGTCTGTGTTTGACTCTGAGCTGCTTCATAGTTGTTCTGTAACTGTTGATGCTGCTTAAGCTCATGAAAAATGGAGGAAAAAAGCTATCTTAGCTTAGCTTAAGTTATTTGGAAATACAGAGCAACTGCTGTCCTAATTTGCATCTCTATTTTTTTCTGCCTTTAGATTTTGGACCTGAACAGACTTTATTCCAATGATATTCATGCCATGGCTAAGAATTATGGAATTGAATCAGCCCTGAGGGTGATTATAAAGGAAATAAAAGATGTATTTGCTGTATATGGTAAGATTTCTTTGTATTTTTAAAGGTAGTCTTTAATACCATTAGATTGGAAAATGCAGCCACAGTGCTTACAGTTGTGGTTTTGCATGATCATTCCATTTATGTGCATATTTTTAAATTGCAGGTTTTCATCATTTTAATCATTCCAGTGTCTTCTGCACAGACCTTGTTAGTTAATTATTAGGTTTCTTTTAATCAATAGAAAATACACTAGATGAGTTTGAATTTATCCCCCTTTCACAGAGTTTTTCTATTCTGGTATATTTTTTGCAAGCTGTAAGGTCCAAACGAATTAATTATTGATGTCTGAGGAAGCTAACTGTTAGACTTGTATAGTGGCCCTGAGAACAGGATCAATCTTGCCTCATTCTGGCTTTTTAATGATGGGAATCTAGGCACCTGAGATTTTATAGCTTCCCTAAAATAGCTGCACTGTATTGTCTGAATGTTCTCTCTGCGTAGATTATTCAGAGGGTTCAGCCTGGGGAGGCTGCCTGACTTAGACTGCTCAAGTTAGGCATGTTGAATTGCCCTTCAGTGAGCTGTGTCTTGCTGTGAATTAAACTATTGAAAAGAGGGAAGATTAATACAGTGGGAATTTTAGCAAGCAGTTATATCAAACGGATTTGCCAGCTGGCAGCCCAGAACGGTCTCACCTTCAAGTTGTTCAAGAACTGCTTGGTAAATGTTGACAGAGCTGTTAATGATCCCCCATTACACAGTTATTTAGAAATCAGTGCTATTTCTTTTTAGCCTAAACAGGATTTTTTTCTGTGGATGCACAGAGAACATCAGAACCTTTCTGACTCCAGAGCCCAGGCCATCGAGTGAGAGGATAGAGCTCTGTCCATTCCAGATGGATGGATGTGTGATCCCCCTCTGCATAAACAGAGATGGTCCAGGCCCTACTGATTTTATGTAGAGAAACTCCCCTGCCTTACAGCATTCTTGACATTTCAGTTTCCCTGGAGAGATATTGTTTTGTATGATAGGTCTGCCTCTCTTGGATATTTGAGGGGAGCAGTTAAGGCAAACACACACTGCCAGAAGAATGTTAATGGAGATGTTCTCCATGTTGATTGGTTCAAGGGGTTTAATTTAGATCTGATTTATTTAAAAAACCCACACACTTAGCCCTTGAATGCTCTGATGATTGCTCTTTCTTGTGTTCTAAGGGATTGTGGTAGACCCTCGGCACCTTTCACTTGTGGCAGATTACATGTGTTTTGAAGGAATTTATAAACCGCTGAATCGTTTTGGAATTCAGTCCAACTCCTCCCCTCTGCAGCAGATGACATTTGAAACCAGCTACAAGTTCTTGAAGGAAGCAACAATGATGGGTAGGTGGTTTAGTTCGAGATCTCTTGCTGCAGCGTTTCACATGTGCTTGGTTTTCGTCCTAACTTTCCACTGTTTTGAGTAAAGCACAATTGCATTAGAAAAAAATGCCAGAGGCTAAAATTTTAATTAAGCCCTTGCCCAGGAAAATGTTCCAGGTGTTTTTAATAAAATTCTGTCAGCTTAAATGAAGTCAGCTCCCACATGTAATTTGTGGGGTCTGCGACTCCTTTCTTTAAGAATTAGATAGGCATTGTTATTTAGGTTGTTAAGGTTTGTTATAGCAAAGCTTTATAACAAGCTACTAAATCTGTCTTTTTCTGTCTCTGCTATTATCATCTCTGCTCTGTTTCTGTGCCTCTCTTATAACTTCCATATCTTCTCTAGACTTGCTATTCAGCATTTTATTGTGAGAACAGACCTCTTGGTTGTTACTTTGATTTACCACTTTACTATCTTTGCATTTTTCCTCAAACACAGACAAAGGGTCAGGCTCCTTTGTCTAATGGTAGGTTTCTGTGTGCCATTTGAGATTCCCAAGAGTATCCTTCTGCCCTCTAGTTGCCTCTCTGGAACGTGCAGATATCACATGGCTGTGTGGATCATTTAGGGCATTTGGAACACCACTAGCCATCCACATTTAAGGCCTTCTATCAAAATAAAACTTATACTTTAAGTCTGTCATTAGATTATGTGATCTCATGCTTTGGATGCTAATTACATCTCCCTTTTGCAAATAGACTTGGTGTCTGTCACTTGCCAGTTGGATGCTCCCCTTGGATGCTACTGTACTGCCTCCTTTCCTCCCAGTTACAGATGGGGAAAGCCCTCATCTCCTCAGCTTGTGCCTTAAACTGCCTTGCACAGGTGCCAGAGGTGCTTTTATCACTGAATTCCTTGTGGTTAATGCTGCTTTATACCTTTTCTGGGAAGGTAATTTGGGTTTTAATGAACAGTGTTGGTTACAATTGACTTAATTCATCTGAAAATCATAAAAGGAAAGTGTAAATCCAGGGTGAAATTGAGGAGAAGAGGATGTTCTCGTGCAGTTGCACTCCCTGGATTTATGTCATATCACACACTGACTTGGAAATGAAATCCCATGAGCTTTTTTGCCAAGTGAAATGTAGTTTTTGGATAATATTACAAATAAAGACATGCAGTGCATACTGACAGCAGGGCACGGTGACTTGGCAGGAATGCTGCACTGATTACAAAGCAGAGGGAGTTAATGATTTCACCACGCTGGAAATCAAAGTCATAATGGGGATTGCAGCAGCCTGGATCTAATCTGCTGTAGTGTAACTAATAACTTGACTGTACAGTTAAAGAGACACTGCAAGGGAGCCTCGGGGCAGATGGCCCTGAGCAGTAAGAAGGAAAGAGGAAGGTTTGTGGCTGCTGTGCACAGGTTGCTGATCAGGGCTTGGTGTGCAGGGAGCACATGGCAGCACAAGTGAGATCCCTTGGGCTGTGTGCTTGGAGAACAACTCTTTGTTAGCATCACGTGAGCAAACAGGGCAGTTACGACTGTCCTGTTTAAGGACCTTACAAAGGAGCTGTTTTTCCTTCAACTGACACACATTTAGGAGCAGCCACTTGGTTATCCAGCTGTGGCTGAGATCATAGCAGCAAGCACACTGTGCTGTGGTGCAGCTCTTCCCCACATCCTCTGCGTGATAGAAAGTTCAGCACATTTTGCTCAGTAGAATAAAAAGAACCAAACTTATTAAAAGTTTAACGGTTTTATTTCCAATATTCTAACTGTTCTAACGATAAAATTCCAGCTTGCTGTAGTCAGGATGAATGAAAAACAGCCTGGTTGCTTAGAAAAACAGTGGAAGCAAAACAATCCCAGCCAGACATGTCATCTGAATGCTTCCAAATTTCTGTGACATTATTTCGCTACAGTGAGCAACCACAAAATCGAAGGAATTCATGGAATGTCTCTCCAGTGAAAAGTTCTCTTCCTATCTAGCCAGAAGGATTTAAAATCCACATCAAAACGATTCACTCTAACAAAGGGAAAAGGCAGCAATGACAAGAGAATCTTTTTGGTTTTGCCTCACACGTATTTTTTTTAGTGATCTATTTAATCAGCAAAATGTGTTCACTGGAAAGTCAAATCTGTGTTCTCTTAGAACTCAGAACGTGTTGTCTTTCCATGCTGAATAGGGAGAATTTAGTAATGTGTGGCCTAATTCTTTGCTTGGACAAAGAAGATCGGGATGAGATAGTAGTTGTTGTAGGAGGGGTAGGAAGAGTTTTGGACTCCTGCTCCCAGAAATCCCAAGTCAGTGTGAACAGCAGGTGGCAGAGCCTCTCTGGGCCAGATGGCTTCTTGCATGTAAACCGAAATGCTTTCTTTCCAGCACTGACCTTTGAGAAACCTTTGGGCACCTCCTAACAGATTTTGTCTGAATTCCATTGCAGGTACCCACGATGAGCTGCGCTCCCCTTCGGCCTGCCTGGTGGTTGGAAAAGTTGTCAAAGGAGGGACTGGCTTGTTTGACCTCAAGCAGCCCCTGACATAGTGTTTTGGTGATAACTTCAGGATTCTGACTGAAATGTTCATAAGAGCTATGTGTGCTCTACAGCTACACAGTGAGGGCACGTGGCTGTGTCCCCAGTCATCTTCCCTGTGCCAGAAGGCTTCTCAATCTGGATACCCCGTGAGCCTTATCTATTGAATGAGTACAGGAGCTACCCTTTGATCCAAAGAAACATTTATTTACTGTTCATCAATGTAAAAAAGGAGATTATTGGTTTACATAGAAAGGAATAAAATGCAGGAGTCTGTCTGGATCTCAGAGAGGCCGCGCAGCAGCTGTGGCAGGCAGAAGTCAAAGCAGAATCTGTTTATGCTGTGTTAATTTTTGTGGGGCAGAATCCCATCAGGGTGGGTGGTGCCAGTTGCCTCATGGTCATTAACATGACAAATTTCCAGCACTGGAAATAGCATTCCAAACTGGCAGGTGTAGCTGGGCAGTGCTGTGCTTCACCTGCTACACTGTATTGGAGCATCTGTGCTTGAGTGTTGATTTCCTCATCTTTTGCTGCACTGGGGTGCACTGCCATGACTTGTATAAGCTTTGGAGGATGCATTTTCCTATTCTACTTCATTTAGTAAGAATAATGTGTCTGTGAAACAGACAGTTGTTAAATTTCTGTATTACCTGAACACTGGAATTCAGAGTTTTCATGGTTCCTATAGGCACTTTCCAGTGCCTACTCTTATAACTTCTTTGTATGGAACAGATCTCACACAGTGAGAGACCTGACTTTTGCTAAGGATTAATTCCTTGAATGCCAACATGAGCTGCTGTGGCAGTGACTACACAGAAGACTCCTGTAAGAATTACCAAAACAGAGATTGTAAACTATTTTTACTTACATCTTCTGTATCAAAGAGAATATTTAATAAAGGACATTGCAAAGAAATATCCTGAATGCCCTGTTATGTGGCTGTGTTACCAAGGGGAGTTCCCTATGTGGCCAACAGCCACCACTTGGACTCTGGTTGCTGTTAAAATCGTGTAGCCCAGAGCTGTTAGCCACTCCTTGGAAATCAGACTTGTTTATGCATTCAACTTTAATCAGAATGCACTGTGCACAAGTAGATGAATTCTTGAGAGTTTGATCACTACCATCTAGGCAAGTTCTCTTAAGAGTTTTCAATGCCTGATCGTTCCCACTGGTACCTCAGCGGGAAAGCACCAGAGCTCCCTTAGCCAGCTGAGAAGGGCCACTTCCAGAGGGGATCAGAACAGAGAGTGGGAGACGTTGGCTTGGGACTGTGAAAGAGCCTCTGTGGAGACTCTTGATGAACTGTTCTGCCTCAGCCCCTTAAAACTGTGTCACATGTCCTGCCAGTTGCACTGAAGCTGAACAAATGCGTTGGCTCAGCAGAGGTCCGGTTTCACTTTGCAAATCTTCATAAAAGATTTCCTTGTGTCTTTCTCCAGTCTTAGCACCTGCTATGTATTTCTCAAAAACATGTCATTCTGCAGACGATCGTAAGAGAATTAGTTGGATACAGTTTGGCAAATGGTTAGATGGGGATGAACAAACATTGTACAGAAAGACTTCTGCTTTCAGGCTGCTGGTCTGTACTGGTGAGTCCAGTACAGACCTTCTGGTTGAGAAAAATCCCCAAGAGGTGTTCACTGTCCCCCAGTGAAGAGCATCAGTGCTACACTTCCTATCTGGAGATGTGGCATCCTTCAGTTGTCAGAAGAGTTTGGCCTAAATAACTCATTCATCTGAGTAGGTGGTTAGTCACTCCTGCTCCCAGGTTCTCTAATACTGATGATTCTTTAAGTAGAGCTGTTTGGAAAATGTGCTCAGGCTGCGGCAGGATGAGCCAATCTACCCTTTCTGTGTTGAGTTGCCTTTAAAATTTTGGCACAGGTCAGGATCCAAAACCCAATTCTGATTATACTGAAAGAACTGGCACGGTAGGAAAGTCCTGAACACAATTCAGATCTTAGCCAGGAAAAAGAAGTAGGTGGCTTCTCCTGTTCATGGACAGAAGTGATAGGGGAGAGACACGACCTCAGATGAAAGTCCATGCCTTTCAGGCTGGAGAAAGGCAGGTGTTTTGGCATATAAATGGGTTTAGTTTATACTGTGAAGGAGAAGCAGCTGAGGTAGCAATTGCTCTTAATCCCTAGTGTGAGCAGGTTGGCTTGGGAATCTAGATCTAAACTGCCCTTTCTGAGGCAGGAGAAGTTTTGATTTGCTTAAAATTCACTTGTGTGCAGGAAATTGAAGAAGAAAAAAGTCCTACTCCTTGTGTCTAGAAGACTTCTCTTTCTTTTCATGTGCCATGAACCTCTGTGCATCTAGATCTTCTATTTTAAAGTGAATTTCTTCCCCTTGCACTGATTGCTGTCACTGTACGGTGTTTTGTGAGGAAGTGTGAAGTACTTATCCTCAAGCAGGGTCTGGGAGAAGTCTGCAGTAATGGATTGGGCTCTTGCTGCTTTGTCATTATGTAAAAAAGACAAATGGGAATCAGTTTTGGCATAAAGGACCCCAAAGAGCTGGCAGTAATGTGATTTTGTAGAGAGAAGGAGATAATAATTGAAAGGCCAGAAGAATGAGCTAGAAAGCCCCTTTGGATGGTGAGAATGGAGCTCTGCAAATATTTTAAGGTGGAAATTAATAACTGGGATTTCCTTTTTTTTTTTTCTAGTAAGTATCTTACTGCTCTGAATAAAGATTTCAGTGTGTTTTTTTGCTGCTGAGGAAACCTCCTGGTTCTCTCTGGTGGCAGACCAAGCTCAACTAGTCAGAAGTGAAGAAACACATCAGATGACCCTGAAAACTCTTCATGCTCTTTTTGGCTGCTTTCTGCAGGTTCATTTCGATTCCACACTATTTACAAGTCTTTCTTCAAATACTTTTGATGCTATTTTGAAAACTGTCAGAAATAATGCAAAACTAACACTGAACAGTCAAATCTTGAGGTGGTTTCCTCTAGTTTGTGTATGTCTGCAGCATTTCCATTTGCAGGTGGTTTAGAAGTCAGGTGCTGTGCTGGCACTGGCCACGCTCTTAATGCTTCTTCCCTGGTAACCATCCCTTCTCTTAACTGTCTGCTGCACTTTCTTTATCTCCAGTAATAACAGCAATCTGTCTGTTACTTAAAGGGGACTTATAAAAGAGGGACAGTGACTTTTTGCACAAGGCAAATAGTGATAGGACAACGGGAAAAAGTCTTGAATTAAAAGAGATTTAGATTAGATGTTAGGAATAAATTCTTTACTGGGAGGGTGATGAGACACTGGACCAAGTTACTCAGAGAGGCTGCCCCATCCCTGGAAGTATTCAAGGCCAGGTTGGATGGGGCTTTGAGCGACCTGGTCTAGTGGAAGGTGTCCCTGCCCATGGCAAGGGGTTGGAACTAGATAATTTTTAAGGTTCCTTCCAACCCAAACCATTCTATGATTCTACAGTACAAAACACCCACTTCTGAACCAGATTTGTTATCTGTAATACAGGGATAGCAAATATTTTCAGTGTGTTGGTAATGGTGAATCACATTTTATTCGCACAGCAGTTGGAATGTGAGTTATGTTCAAGCTTAATAAATCATAAGGGAAGGCTTGTTTTTGTCAGTAAATGATAAAAAAAATCTGAAATTGGGCAATGAGAATGGATACAAGTAGGAATTAGTTCTTTCACCTCCAAAGCAAAGCTAAATATTAGAAGACAGAGAGCAGAAATGTTTGTTTTCCCAGATTGCTGGTTCCCATGTTGCTATGCTTGTGTAGGTCAGTAACCAGGCAGTGGCCACAACACAGGTCCAAGAGACCTTTAATCATTTGGAGCCTTTCTGGACAAACCACTTGAAGTTTGCCAGTAAGTACTGGAATCTGGAAGCGACCTCATCTGCTGAGGAATTTGGCAAGTGGGAGGGCATGTGAGACCTCAGTGACACTTCCCACAAAGTCAGATTGTGGTGACCAGATCATGCTCCTGGATCTGTCTGGCAGCAGGCGGATCAAGCCAAAACAAAAACCTTTCTCTGGGGTTAGTTCAGATGAGAGAACTTGTGAGCATCACCCATGAGGGCTGAGATCCAAAATGTAATCTGGAAGTTTCGGTGCTGAACATGGCAGTCTTCATCTTTGGGGTGCACGTGAAGGCTGGGGTCTAGGGGTGTTTAGATGACTGGTATGAGGTGGGGGAGAATGAGATCTGCATCCCACAGCTTCCTGCATGGCAACCAGCTACCTCAGCCTGAAGGGAACAGCGGGAATTTTGTACATCCTCAGACCCTGATTTACCTTGCTGTTTATGTTGCGTGGATGATGCTTCACCCTGGAGACTCCTGAGTTTTGTTTTGTTTTGTTTTGTAGATAATGTAACTAAAAGAGAGCAAATGTGACTTCTTTGACAATGCACCCAGGGAAGAGGCAGTGACCCATGGCCAGTCAAGCCCATGAGCCCAGTGCTGAGGGCAGTCACTGAGGGCACAGGAGACCTGCTTTGGGCTCTCTGCAGTGCCCTGGGGGCTTCAAATACACCTCCTGAGTGCACTAACCGCCAGCCCAGGAGAGGAAAACTTCAGTTTTCCTGCTCTGAAACTCCTTGCTGCTTCTGGAAGTAACATGCTGTTCACAGAGACAAGGGCAGGAGGAGGTCAGCTCTGATCCCAGGGGAAGGGAGGGGAAACTAGGGCTTACTTGGAAGACCAGAGAAACCTTTCTCCTAGTGTTTGTGCAGCCTCATCCAGCAGGGCGGAGAGAAATCCTGCCTCAAAACAGTATTTCAGCCAGCTCTTTTTCAGAATTTAAGGCATTTTCCTGTGATGGGAAAGACAAGTGTTCTAAGTCCTCAGGGAAAAGAGGGTTATGAAGCTCTGTAAGCACTGTGACCCCCTAGTGAAGCAACCACCCAGCTCCTTCAGCCTTGCCTTTCTATATCCATTCTGATTTACAGTGCAGTACAGGTTTGGTGAGGCCTGAGGATGCTCCCAGTGGGAAGTGGACACCAGTACTGCAACGTCCAAGCCTGGATGCTGAGTTGGAGGCATGCAGGGGTATAATGGGGTACTCAGAGGGCTGTAGGGTGGGAAATGAAGGTACTTATAGAACTCTGCTGGCTGCAGGGTCAAGGGGCAGCTCAGCAGCTGTTTTCAGAATGCAAAGTTGATCAGGGAGTGCAGAGTTGATCAGGGAGGCATCCTTAGCACATCCTCCATGGAGGCCTGAGCTGAGTTGTCAGCCAGGGCCAGCCCAACAGCCTGTTCCTGCTTCTGTTACAGAGGGTGCCACAGAGCCAGGATTAAGCAAGCTGCTCATTAATGATGTTTTACAGTTTTCTGGCATAGATCCCTCAAAAGAGCTGACTGTCCAAATTGCCCTGGAAAAGTTTTAGGTCTGATTTATTGATGGAGAGGATGTAGAGCTGTTCCCGTTTTCCTAGGAGCAGTGTGCCCTGCCAGCTCTGGGAAGATAAATGATCCCCCTCAGTGGAGCTGCCTTGAGCCTGGTGGGGCTGTGGCTTGGTCTGTAGTAACACTGCTGCCGGTGTTTGGGTTTTGGAGCCTTGCCTGGCACTACAGAGAGAATAACGAGTGGTCAAGAAGTGACAGTGAAACAGTAACACAAACTGCAGTAAATACCAGGTGTATTATTAATGGGACATTAAAACCAAAAGGGCAAGTAGAGCAAATCATATGCTGGCAGTACAACAGCTCTGCAGAAAAATCTGAGGGCCGTCGCTTGGAAAAAAGTAAATCAGTGCTCTGTAAAACAGTTCATTAGAGGGTTCTTCTGCTTTTTTGTTATACCATGTTTTCTCTGCCTGGGAACCTGGGTTACTTGTGGAAGATGCAGAATTTGAGATGTCTTTTAGCCCCAGTAGCCTCCTGAATGTAAATAATGCTACAAACCAGGGCAGCATCCTCAGCCTGCCATGGGAATCAACTGCAACTTAATGGATCTTCATTAATTTTGGGTAAAGCTATAGAATTGAATTTTTACAGGAGTAGAAAGACAGCAGAATCTGAATTTCTGCTTTTGCAAAGCACAGGCAGGAGTTTGAGGCTGGACCCAGACTGGTGCCCAGTGAGGGGCAGCATCAGGGAGGGCCCATTTCATCCCCTCTGCATAAACATCAGCACTAGGGACAAAGTTGTGTAATTCTGCAGTAACTGAAGCTCGGGCAGCAGCTTTTGTGCTTTGCCTCAGGTTTGGGGGCTGGTCCAGGGCTCTGGACAGGAAAGAGTTGCTGAAACAGCTCTTTTAAGATGCATACACTCCTCTACCTACTGGGCTGTGGGTTTGCTCAGTTATCTCTGGTACAGCCAGATCACTACAAGCTCATCTTCCTCCATCAGACATAATGCCCACAGATGGTCCAGCTGAGCAGGCCAGCAGCAACTGGGTGACACAAAGCATGTGGTGGAAGCATGGACAGGATCTACCCCTTTACCTCGACCCAATGGGCTCTCATTGACCCAACTCTTAGCCACTGAGTGGCTTCAAGTCTCGGTGTTGGCCCTTGAAGCCAAGTCCTTCCCAGGCAGTGCTTTTACAGGCTCTCAGCTTTACCTTTCACTTGCAAAGGTTTCATAGGTGTTGCACAAACAGCTCTTGCACAAACAGGTCTTGCAGCTGAAGCTCCAGCCAACTCAAGCCTAACTGTGTCCAGCTTAACTGTGTTCCCCCGCTGTGTCCTCATTCCCAGCACCCCAAGAGCCTCCCCCTTGCTTAGTAATGATCATCCTCTCCAGAAACCCATGATGGAGCTGCCACTCCTCTTTGCTGTGGTTCATGTTGGATTGCCCAGGTTGCTGGTGGGGCTGGTGCTCTGGAGAGGGGGCACCAGAGAGGCAGGGGATGGGCCTGGGTCGCTGCTGCCTCCCCCTGTGCAGTGGCAGAGTGTGACCCCTCTGCCCAACAGCCTCCCCCTCTCTGTCTGTGCTGAAACCAGCTTCTCCCTTCCTGTGCTTCAAATTCAAGGAACTGAAATTAATTTGGTTCATTCAGGGCTTTTTTTCTCTCTTTCTTGCCAACATCTGTCATACCAAACTGTTTCCACGCTAAGCTATTTAAGGGAAATGAGTCTCTGCTGGTTCGTGAATGGGATGGGATGGAATGGGAGACCTCCATGGAGGGTGTATGACTGACGGCGCATCCACCTGGTCAGGCCACAGCACGTGAAGCCACGCTGGGATTCATCACAGCTAATCCCAACATTACAGCCTAGGAGTTGTGCTGCAGGGATCTGCATTTCCCAGAGCCTCTCTGACTGGGAATATAAGTTGGCAGCTGCGGTTTTTGTTCTGTGCAGTCCTACAAAGCCATGTGAGGCAATCCTCCTGGGATTCATGGATATCTTTTTAAAGGAAATGTTTAAAATGAGATTGAGATTTCTTCCTGGAAACGCTGAGTTGTTGCAAAGCATTCTTAATTGCAATGAAAGGATTATGCAATAGGACTTGGACTCCTGAGTACTGCACTGTCTGTGCCAGAAGAATCGATCCGTTAAAATAAGGTTTTGTGGATGAGAAAGTGGAAATGTCGACACGAGGAACACAGATGTCCTGAACAGTTGGTTTCAGTTCAGCTTTGCACCTTGCTGTGTCACCAGAAAGACCCCCAAAAAACCCCAGATGATACATCAAACCAAGAGACAGTAATTTTCCCGGTATAACAAAACCCAGCATTTCAGTTGGCCTCAGATTTCATCTGAGCTTCTGCTTCATGGAGGTATTTCAGACGTCCACAAGTTTTGAAGTGATTTTAGATGTGAAAAAGTTTGTGCCAGTATAAAATAAACTAGCCAGGTTTCAACATATGCGGTTCTCTATGATTTTTTCAGTCCTAATCTTGCTTGAATTAGTGGGGAGGGGTCGTATGGATAAGAGAGGGTTTATTTACTGCCTGACAAACCACTTGAAAAATGCCCATCTACATTTCAATAAATAAGGAAAACTCATGATGGATGTATGCTCTTATGGCTTAAGTTGCTTTCAAAAATTAACTTGCCTTTCTCAACACTGCCAGTTCCTCCTGTGCTAGGGCCAAACACCTGAGAGTTGGAAGCACTGTCTGAGAGTCACCAAGGTAGCCGACAAACACAAAGCATTCACTCTGTGATATGTCTTCCCTGTTTCCTAGGAAAACCTCCCACAGCTTAAAAATAGAGTTGTCAGACCTGGTATGCTTGAAACAGCTATGAGTTTAGATGGATGTCTGTCAAAGAGTGTATTTACAGTGGCTGTTTGGGACAAGAGACTGAGAAATCCTGGATAAACACACCGAGTTAAGCAGTAGAGCAAAAGAGAAGGGGAAAGGACCAGTGAAGTCCTGCCATTCCCATTTGAGCCAATTTTGCTGGTTTTAATATCTTTAAGGCAGGGTGAAGGTTACTGTGTCACTGACAAGCTATTTACACCATGCCACAAAAATACCTCGGCAGTTAACCCTAATGTGTACTGGGGAGAAAAGTAACCCCTTAATGTGCACTGAGGAAGACAATTACTCCTGAACTATGCATTTTTGCAATGATACATCTACCTGCAAGCCCACTAGTAATTAATTACCTTGGTACAGCCCAAAAATGGAACACAACCTGCAGCATTCAGCTGTGTTAGACTGCACAGGGGGGCAGTGCAGTGGCAAGCTTTAAGCCCTGATGGCCATTCTCATGCTACGGTTTGTGTTGTCTTTTTTTCTGGCTCAGTAGCAGAAACGTGCCTATCTTCCTTGCTGCCTTATTTCATGGCTGCTTCTCATTTTCTGAAGACCTGACATCACCTCAACAGTGCCACAGCATCAGGTCAGGGCAGAGCATCTCAGCCTTCACTTCCATGGAATGGTTTGGGTTGGAAGGAACCTTTAAAGGTCATCTAGTCCAGCCCCCCGCAATGAGCAGGGGCATCTTCAGCTAGATCAGGTTGCTCAGTGACCCTTCCAACCTGCCCTTGAATGTGTCCAGGGATGGGAAATCTACCACCTCTGCAACCTGTTTCTTCTCTGGTCTTGTGACAGATTGATTTAATGCAATGATGCTGGAGCAACTCAAAGCTTCCACTAAGTGAAAGGGAAGAGCTACAGGGTTAAAGTAAATGTTTTTAACGCTCACAAGACCTGGGCTCTGTTCCCAGCTCAAATGCAGATGTCTCATGATCTCAGACAAATCACATCACCCCTCCATGCACAGAGGAGGCCTCACTGGCGTTGAGACTTCAACAGACACAGCTGAGACTTCTTTACTACAGGCTCTTGACAGCACCCTATGACATTTTCCAGCAGAAGCCATTGCTACTAAATAAAGGCTTATAAACCTGTTTCCTGACTGCATTTGCTGACAATTTCTGCTCCAAATCTGATCACCCCAAAGACATGTGATGCTATTTTCATTAGCTCTGAAAGCCCCATGCAGGGCTTGCTGGCACTTAGGAGTCAGTCCTTGTTTTAGCACCCTGCAAACTACAGGTATCCTTTTTATTTTTTTGCTCAGCATGGCAAGAATAGAATTTTGGTTAGGAATCAGGCTGTCCAAACTGTACTTACTATATTGTCCTATTAAAGACAGAATAGAGGATGAGTGTGTTCATCATGCACAAGTCCTCTGCTGTGCTGGTCCAAGGAAGAGAGAACATCTAGCACAGAAGCTCTTTATCCAGCTGTAAGCAGAGCCTGTGCTTTTAGCATGAGGATTCCCAGTCCAATTTCCTACCTTCTGTCCACAAGGAAGTGTCAAAAACCATCCAGACCCCAAGATGATGGATCCTCCTGCTTGTGGGTCCTCCTGCCTTTTTGCTGCTTGCATTTGCCATCCAATTTTGGGTCAGCTCAGAAAGCCTCCAGGATGTGTGATGCTATTTCTGCAAATCTTGGGAGCATGGCATTTTTTTGGCACTACATAAATCAGTATCCTGCAGACATCCTGCAACCCTCTTGTGCTCTGCTCTGCTGAGAAAAACAGTGTGTTTGGGAAGTAAGCAGTCCATCCAACTGCAGTCTCCATCTGCCAGATAATCCCCTTCCAGGAGAGAGAGGTGCAATGATGCACTGAAGAGGTTTGACTCAATTCCCGGGCATCAATTACACTTGGTCTCATTAGTGTTTTACAGGCAATTACTCCTCACATTTAATCTTTCAAAAGGTAAAATACCTGGGAAGCAACCAGGCCCTGGAAGGAGAGGAACAAGGGAATATTTTTAGCTTTCATCAGTCACCTGCTCTATCTAAATCCACCACTGCATCACTGAAAGCTTGACAGCATTGCCTTGTAAGATGTGGGCTTAGATCATAGAATCATAGAATAATTATGTTGGAAAAGATCTCCAAGATCACTGACTCCAATCTTTGACCTTCTCTAATTCTCAGCTTTAGCTGCCCCTCCTCTTCCCCTCAGGAGGAAGCTGGGACTGCAAAGAGGTGTCCCCTCAGTCTCCTCTTCTCCAGGCTGAACAGACCAAGTGCCCTGGGCCTCTTCTTCTACGGCTTCCCCTCAAGGCCCTTCACCACCCTCATTGCCCTCCTTGGGACGCTCTCCAAGAGCTCCATATCTTTCTTCCCCTGCCGTGCCCAAAGCTGCCCACAATATTCCAGGGCAGGCCACAGCAGCACAGAGCAGAGCGGGACAATCCCCTCCTGTGGTGGAAACCCTTGGAGTGACCTTCAAAGGCTCCTTTCACAACACATATCTCGACTCTGCTGGCCATGCTTTGCCTGAGGCCCCTCAGGCCACGCTTGGGCCTCCTGGCTGCCAGAGCACTGCTGACCCCTAATCAGCTTGC
>NW_021940909.1:0-2828 GCF_001715985.3 Manacus vitellinus | reverse complement strand
TATGGGATAGTGTCTGTGCTCTCAAGCAAATGCAAATATTGTCAGAATCCCTGCCGGGGAGATGATCCCGTCTGTGGCCCTTATGGGCTGTTGGGATAAATGGAAGGAGCTCCTCTGAAGTCACCGAGGCTTTGCTGATTTACATGCAAATAATTTGTTGGCATATTTTTTATACACTGTTTCCATGTTGTGTCTGGAAATAAGAATGATTTATTTGCCTCATTTCCTGCTGATACTTGCTGACTCTTCTGTTCTAGTTATGCTAATCTTCTCCTTGCAAAACTTAGCCATGTAGCAATTTCTCTTTCCTCTTCTTTTTTCTCAGTTAAAATGATCACTCAAAATAAGGGCATTTTTGTTAGTCCTAGCATGTGTTTTATCCCCAGTCTTTTCTCTTTCTGCTGGAAGCTGCTGATCTGTGTCGTTTCTTACCCTCTTCCCCTCTTGGTTTATGCCTGCAAAATCCCACTTTGCATCACTGTCATGGAACAGCAGGAGTCATGCCTGTTCTCAAAATCATCAGTGTCATCCTGTTTTACTGCATCTCCCAGAATATTGTAACAAAGTGAAAATTTTTTCACTGATGTTGGTAGCACAGGGTCCACTCTGGTGTTTGTCTCGTTGAACTTTAGGGCCCAAATAAGCATCTAGACGGACTTTCCTGTTCCAGCACTCCTCTGCAATCAGTAATCCTTCCAGAGGAAGTGGGATTAATAATCCTCAAGAAGTGTTTATCTTAAAATAAAATCCTAGGACACCTCTGATCCTGTGGGAGCAGGGACAGAAGGACACATGTCTGGGACTTCACAGAGTAGGAAAATCCAGTGAGAGCTGCTGCCATAAGTGAGTGAAAGGCCATAAGGTGGATCAGGATGCACAGACCCATTTCAGCCACTTTGCAGCATCAAGGTACCAAGGTGGAGCACCTCATTGTTCTGGGAAAGGTGCTTTTCTTGAATATGTGAGGTTTATATTGCTCTATATGAAGTCTTCCATATAATAAAGATAAAAATGCAGGGAGGAATCACCGATCACATACTCTGGAGTTATGGCATGCTGTGAGTGCTGAGAACTTGGGTTTCTTTGGTCTGCTCCATGTGAGACAGAAGCATTACTGGCTCTCATGGCCAAAGGGTGTTACTGGGTTTGAGCGCAGCGTGCAGCGTGAATAATAGTGGGAAATTAGGAACAAAGAGCATTTGAACTTCTGATAAGCAGTTCAGCTATGCACTGAAATGTAAACATTTGGCACAACTGTCTGGCACACGTTTCATATTTCAAAAGAAATCAGAAAATTTCTAAAAGCTTAAGGGCTTTGATGTCCTCCAGTTCCTTCAAAATGAATTCCTCCTAAATGAATCTGTGAGGAAGAGATTCTCTCTTCTAAGAAGTTGTGAAATGTTTTGGAATTTTTACTTCTGTCTTTACTAAAGAAAAGTGTTGGGATGTATGAAATGAAAAAAAAATAGAAATATAGAAACAGAATCCAGGTTAAGGTTTACCAAAAGTTCCTGAGTTCTTGGCTGAAGACAACTTCCACACAACAAAAAGAAATTAAAATTTAAAATGAGAATATTAATTCTCCAGGTTCACTGTCCTTGTTCAAGTAAAACCACATGTGCAACAGTTTTGTTGAACAAGCTATGCATGCATCAAGTCCTTGCTGTCCTACACTGAAGGAAGTGGAGGAAGGTCTACCCAATGCTGGTGAGAAAAAACAACCCCAAAGATATTTCATATCAGTTATTTTCTCTGTGGGGAGAAAGACTAAAACAAAACAACAATGCCTGACTAGTGCTAAGCAATTTGGAAAGACCTTGTGTCCAGGAAAGATGTGGCATATTAGAAGCGCTGCTGGCAGCTCCTGCTCTGCAAGCACAAGGAATTTGCCATTTTCTAAGGGGCAGTCAAACTCAGTAACTTCAATCTTGGCTTCCTTTTCTACCTGTCAACTCAAACCTTGAGGCAGAGTCCTGAGAAGGAAAATTTCAGTACAGTCTGCTAGTGCTGATTCTTCCCTTCAACAGGATTCCAAACAATAAGAGAAATCAGTTTGACTTTGGGCCTGGGATACTGATGGTTTCCCTGACTCCTCAAAGTTGAACAGATACAGAAGAAAGTCTATAAGTGGACACTATTTTGCTACTTTTTTTGGTGAGAGCTGTGCAGTGAAATTAAAGGAAAATCTATCTTTATAAATGTATTACAGTAATAGGCAGTAAAATTACATTGCATTCTTATATTTTACCATGAATCTGCAGATAACACAGTATCAGACAAAAGCTCAGAGAGCTGCAGTCCAAATCTTCAGTGCAGGCAAACTGATAGACTGAGGTGTAAAAGAATAGGCAAGCTTGAAACTTGCACTCCAGCTGTGACTCTTTTTTTGGCAGAAACTACTAGGATCCTCTTGTGCCTGAAGATCTGCTACAGGCTTTTTTTTTTTTTTTTACCCTTTTCTAGTGCTTTTAATCACTATTTTTAAATAAATAACTGACCAAAAAAAATACTCAGCCAACCTCTGTAGCTTGGAAATCATACTAGTTCTGTGTGCAGTGACAGTGTAAGGTTCAGGCTCTCCAAGGAGAGGACCCACAAAGGAGTGAGCATACAGAGTGTTGCCCAGGACAGACTAGCAGAGATGCTCCCCCTTTTTTCTCCAGACATGTCAGAGGTCATTCAAACCTCACAAGGACCCCAAACCAGCATCGTGTGGTGAGAATTGTGGTTCAGGATCAAAATGGCTTTTTAACTTGTGCTGGTGCTGAAGTCTATGAAGAATCCTCCCAGAATAAAGGAGATAGGGAATAGGATATCCATAAATGAGC